>NC_133364.1:36043427-36121658 GCF_049309525.1 Garra rufa | reverse complement strand
ACTCTTGATATGAAATATCATATCGAATACATTTTCATTCGACCTTTCCTCAGTCCATCGCACCAAAGCTGTTTATGGGGTAAATGGAGTAAAACATGCTTTCCCAATGCTACCACGCTGTCTGTCAAGCCGATATGAGCTAAAAAAGAACTTGTTTTAAGTCTGTGTGACATTTTATTACTCAGTTAGCGTAAGCATTAGCATTAGCACTGCTCTCAGGGCAGGCCCAGCAAACACAGAATGTTCCCTGCAGGTTATTTTTAGTAGTCATTTCCATGTAAACTATTTAAAACTTGGCAGATGACTCTGATTATTATAATACGTCTATTGGACGTTTCCTATCAGATGTCAAATAGATGTCTATTAGATGTCTTTAAGATGTTTATGAATTAGAATGAATGTAAAACTGACATCTTACAGACGTCTACCAGATGTTTATACACAGCAGATGCTTTCCAGATCAAGAGATCCTTAACAGACATCTTGCAGACGTATGTGTGCTATCTGGGAAGACATGGTGTGTAGCAGTGATTATTGAGATCCACATCCGTCCACTTTGATATCATTTATTAAAAGCTCATTTCGAACATGAGATTCTAGTTTGTTTATGATGAAAAGATATATTTCAGCATTAGAATAATCAGAATCATCTGCCAAGTTTTAAAGCAACACTAAGGAACTTTTCCCTCAACGCTCCCTCTACAGGTTGGAAGCGGAATTGTCCATTACCGCTGTCGTAAATAATTTAGCCTACCATCGCGTCACATGCACGTTATTTGTTTGGAGGCTATCCAGGACCGGCTTTGGAAATAACGATGTCCAGTGACAAGGTAGAGTATGTTGCATGACTTTATGAAAGTATGAAAACAAAATAAAACATAATAATGACATTGTTTGCTATTTATTTTTGCCGTTAAAGCAAGTCGCATTTGTAGTCTCATTTGAACTACAAAACCGCGACCCTACGACCCAAACTTACATAGTGCTGTTATAACAGATAGAGGGTCGCAAAGCGAATACGAAAGTGCCGTTTCACCACTGATGAACCACTGACACGAGTTCGGAAACATTATTTTAAGGTAAAAAAAAAAATAAAATCCTTAGTGTTGCTTTAAATAGTTTACATGGTAATGACTACTAAAAATAACCTGCAGGGAACGTTCTGAGAACGTTCTCATTTTGTTCCCGAAAAAATAACCAAATGGGAACCTTAGGGAAACGTTCCCCTATGGGGAACAGCTTTGGTACGATTTGGTACGATCAACTGAGGAAAGGTCAAATGAAAATGCATTCGATATGATATTTCATATCAAGAGTGGAAATGACTGACAGATCATGCTGGAGGATTTGATGATAATGAGCTCATTGACAAATATCACAAAGTGCATCTGGTCACCAAATCGGAAGTGAAAGTGAATAGTGTATATGACAGCTGCTCCCTGATAAAATTATATATAACAACCACCATTGTGTCACATTAATATATTTGGATTTTATATAATTATTTTTGGTCTGGCCCTTGATATGTTGTAAGTCTGCATACGTTTGCCCAGCATATATAATTGAAGAGTGAGAGCTTATATAGGCATCCACCCATTACTCAGCAGATGTCTTTTATAGTGTTGATATATCCCCCCTACCTGCTGTCTCTGCAGTCTTTCTTTCCAAGCATGTGATATACAGGAATAAGAGCAAACATCTGACATCATCAAAGTCCATTCTCATTCGCTAAAGTGCATCTTGCATAGCATTACACAGACTGTTTAAATCTGCAATGCAGAGTGACAGAAGATTATAGCAAAGGAATTCAAGAGAACAAGACACATCCGTTTTACATCATCTTGCAGAAATCTTCAGCTTGCTCTTTGGAATCCAGATCTCCTCAGGTTTGATTTTTCTACATTAACATTTATTCATTTAGCAGTCGCTTTAACTAAATATTTATAAAGGGGAATGTTATTTTGTTAGACCCTTCCCAAAACAGAGATGATTTGCGTTATTCAGAATGTATGTTTGAGGTTCGTGCACAAATTAGACATTAATGCAGGCTGTATCAAACAAGCAGATGAGCCCAGATTAGAATGTGAGCGCAAGATGCCAGATCTACAAGGTAATCATTTTTATTCCATAGGAATTCATTATATCCCATAATATATCACAGTGCGGCGTTCCAAACTAAACTGAAAGAATCCTATAAGAAATACGACTTTAGCAGTTGTGAATAATAAATACAAACAAAACGTTTTGGAATAACCCACTTCTACTTTACAGGTGGATAGTTACTCGAGTTAAATGGATTGCGAAAATAAGATTAATCTGTCTAAACATCCCAACAACGACGTGCAGATCATGTCTATATTGCGTTAGGACCATATCTGTACGTCTATATGTAGATATGCGGTTCAACATTTAAAGAACAGGTTCAGGAAATCGACACAAGAACCTTACATGTAACCTTTATAGACATATATAGTGTTGGGAGTAACGAATTACAAATTAGTTTGTGAATTAAAAACAGATGGACACAGTCCCGTTATGGAGAAATAGCAGGAGTGACTCCTGGAAACACCTGGACTGGTGCCACTAACACTAAACAAACGGAGAGAGCTGCGGAGTCGGAGAAGACGAGCACCGAAAGAAAAAAAAGACAAAATCTGTTTTTATTAAATCACAGCCGATATATAAAATGAATGAATACACGAAATATATCTGACTTAAATAGCCTAATTAACAGATTTTCAAAACGAAAGGAAAAGACTGAGTCATATTTTGCTGAGTTTGGTTCATGTTTGTGTGGAGCGGCGCTCTAGGAAAGTTCACGAAAGGAAACTGAGATGACAGAAATAAAAGTAAAAACATTGCCATTTTGAATGATCTGTATGACCAAAAATGACGGAGTTGTTCGCTGTTCTGTTCGTTGCAGTCTGTTCATTGTAAGAATAAAGTACAGTCCAAATATAGATAGCCTACATCAGCTCGCACTGCGTCCAATCCGTGCCGTTCAGCCTAAGCTCGGCCAAAAACATATTTGCTGATGTGAGGAGGATGTTTTGAAGCGCATTTAGTACAAATCCTGGTTTACATAATAGTTTAACTTTCAAAAACATCAATATGGCCACATTTAATTGGATTCATGCCGAATGAGAAAGGCAGGCTGCACGAGAACATCGCCGTTTGCTTTCAGTTTCACTTTAAAATAGCTTAAGTTTTGGCTTGTTTAGCAATTTATATTCTTCATTCTTGTTTTGTTCTGAAAACAGTTTAAAATAGCCTATAGGCTATTTATTGTGTTTAATGTAACACTTCGCTTTATTTACCGGTGTTATTTATGAATGTATTAATGCGGTTTGTGCTTATCCATTTTTAAACTAAACTTCATAACATTAATAGACATACCAATATACCTAAATATGTTTTTATAATTTTATGCTAGCTATCCTCCACTGGATAGTGGATCCTTTTTATAATCTGTGGATATTTTGATGAGAGTAACTCAAAAGTAACTCAAAAATAGTGTTGAAGACAGTGTTAAAGATGTTATTGTTATTGTTGTTGTATTTTTCTGGTTTAATCACGATTAGATTTTTTCTTAGATCCTGCAATAAATTTTTGTTTTGACCTCACTATTCGAGGAATAGACACAGTCTTTATAGATTGGACAGCGCCAGTACTATCTTAGCACTCAGCATACCCGGTTAAACAGTAAAACAAAACATTGTAATAGCACTTAAACACTACTATTAAAAGATCAAATTCATTAATCATTATATTAATGATTCATAGTTTACACAGGCAAGCAGATGAGGTCGGAATATGAATGCACTCTGCTTAATGGTTTAATGTTTCCTTCTTGAGGGAACATCGAACTGCGTCCACTAGGGGGTGCTAAAGGGAACTCGTGTCTGAAGCCTGTATACAAAAATGACAATGGCATTAGCCTATGATGTCACTTCCGGCGTGACCCGTCGGCACCGGTAATACACAACAGCTTACATCAGAAGCATGGGGGCAGTAGGTGGGACCGGACCAGGCTGATATTTATCTCCATGCTGGAGCTCCGACTGGCAGGTCTTCGTGAACAATGCAGCCTGCCAGCCAGTTTTGGGAGGGAGGCGCAGGGACCTCCGTGGGCATAGGTTCATCCGCCAGCTCGATGGCTTCGACAAGCTCCAGAGTTGTGCTGGGATTTCTCATGTCGACCGCCTGGCAATGAGAGCAGGGAAGAGAACGAAGCAGTCAGTCGATCACCATGTGCCCTTCTACCTGTTCACCCATTGGGTCCCCCTCGAGTAGCCAGTGGTGTGCAAGCCATGCTTATAGTCCCACTCGTCAGTTTCCAGGGCGACGCTGGTGATCCTTCGGACGCTCGTCACAATATATATATATATATATATATATATATATATAGTATGATTTTGTAGTCATAGACCCACGCATTTGTACTAATGTAAAAAAGAACATTTTATATCTGAAAAATGAATTATTATTTAGCATGTTAATGTATCTATTCGTGAACTGAGCATTACTAATAAACATGGTCTAAACATAAACTCAGTATAAACACTTTACATTCGATTGTTATACAATATAAAATAAAATAAATAAATATGATCTTATAGTCATAAACACAAGCATACTTTGTGTGTATTATGCTGTGTCATTTATTGTTACGGCGTAAACGCTGTTACTTTTATGTGCTTGTAAACTTTTATAAAAAAAACATCCTGGCTTCGTGAGACATTTGTATGCAATGAAATGAAATGTACTTCATAATGTTTCGCTTGATGTAGTCAGGAATTATAGTTTGGAAAAAGTCTAAACTAGTAAAATATGTACAAGTTTTGTCACAGTAACACAATAACAGCGAATGTGAAATGTCTCTTCTGCCTACACAAAAGGCCTATTCCTCTCAAATATTGTTCACAAATCTGTCTAAATCTGTGATAGTCAGCACTTCACCTTTTCGCAGACCACGTGTAACCACACTAGCCCAGGACCTCCACACCCAGCATCTGCATCTCATTCTCTCATCTTCTACACACTCCTGTATCTGGTGAAGATACCTTCTTTTTGTTCCACTATCCCATGACTTTTGCCATGTCTTTCTTACTTCAACTGATATTACTTTCTTGATTTCAGTTTTGCTTATTGCTGTAATAATATCACTATGTGAATGCTTCAAAGCCATTTTAGCCAGGGAATCCACTTCTTCATTTCCCTCCATCCCAACATGAGCCGGAACCCATAGGAAATACTCCATTATCACAAGTTGTTATATTTTGAACAGGTATTGTAATACCTAATACAGTAAATCTTGCTGTGCTGCAGATTTTCCACTCAACAGACTTGTTAGAGCAGTCATTGAATCTATACGTATTACAGTATTAGTTGGTTGTATTTCTTCTATCCATTGCAGTGCTAAAATGATTGCTAATAATTCTGTCGTCACTCCATGTCTGATTCCCAAATCGCGCAGTTCCTGGCGGATCGGATCAAACTGTTTTCTAGTTGGTGTATTCTAGTGGCGAAGTCCGCATAAAAGCAAATTTGCTGGTTGTTATACCGAATGTCCAGTTTTGCCCGTGTGGCCGCAATGACTGCTTGCTTATCCTTGTAGTTAAGAAACCGCATTTTCAACGTTTGCGTCTGCGCCTTGGAATTCCTCGCTGGTCCAATTCTGTGCGCTCTCTCTATAATACCGGAGGACTGCAGTGTCACACCTTCCAGCACCTCTGGGATCCATTTCTCCAAGAAAGAGCATGAATCCCATCCTCTGGCTCTCTTCAGCAGGCCCTCCAGTCTCAAATTGTTTAACTCTTTTCCAAGTCCACAAGTTTATCTTCCAGAGTCTTGTTCGTTAATTCCAATTTATTTTATTTTCCTTGCAAGTGGACTACATCGTCCTCTGCATTCGCAATCCGCAATTCCTCATGCGTCACTCGTTCACAAGTCATTCATGTCCTTCCTTATACTTTCTATCGCTGACATAAGTTTATCAAACCTTGACGAAATCTCGGTTTTCATAGAGTTAATAGCAGCCACTGTTGCATCCGCCTTTCTCCTTCAAGTGCGCCCCCTCTGTTGGCCTCATTCTCCACCACCTCTTCACTGCCTTTCTGTGCCTCACAGAGAACGCGGAAATCAGTTAACTTCGGCTGCTTCGTCGATTTGCTGTTTTTTTTTGCTTGATTTACCTGACTTCGACATTATGGTATCCTCACCAACACTATACTATCACGTTTTATTACAAACGCAAGTGCTTTCAGTAGAAAATGATAAAGGTCCTTTTAAAAAAATTAGCATATTGTGATAAAGTTAATTATTTTCTGTAATGTACTGATAAACATTAGATTTTCATATATTTTAGATTCATTACAACACAACTGAAGTAGTGCAAGCTTTTTATTGTTTTAATATTGATGATTTTGGCATACAGCTCATGAAAACCCAAAATTCCTATCTCAAAAAAATTGCATATTTCATCCGACCAATAAAAGAAAAGTGTTTTTAATACAAAAAAAGTCAACCTTCAAATAATTATGTTCAGTTATGCACTCAATACTTGGTCAGGAATCCTTTTGCAGAAATGACTGCTTCAATGCGGCGGGGCATGGAGGCAATCAGCCTGTGGCATGTTTCTACTCCAGACTCAGTCCACTGCTTCCGCAGGTCCCCCAAGGTCTGGAATCGGTCCTTCTCCACAATCTTCCTCAGGGTCCGGTCACCTCTTCTCGTTGTGCAGTGTTTTCTGCCACACTTTTTCCTTTCAACAGACTTCCCACTGAGGTGCCTTGATACAGCACTCTGGGAACAGCCTATTCGTTCAGAAATATCTTTCTGTGTCTTACCCTCTTGCTTGAGGGTGTCAATGATGGCCTTCTGGACAGCAGTCAGGTCGGCAGTCTTACCCATGATTGCGGTTTTGAGTAATGAACCAGGCTGGGAGTTTTTAAAAGCCTCAGGAATCTTTTGCAGGTGTTTAGAGTTAATTAGTTGATTCAGATGATTAGGTTAATAGCTCGTTTAGAGAACCTTTTCATGATATGCTAATTTTTTGAGATAGGAATTTTGGGTTTTCATGAGCTGTATGCCAAAATCATCAAAAAACAATAAAAGGCTTGAACTACTTCAGTTGTGTGTAATGAATCTAAAATACATTAAAGTCTAATGTTTATCAGTACATTACAGAAAATAATGAACTTTATCACAATATGCTAATTTTTTTAAAAGGACCTGTATTAGTTAAGACAGAGCAGCGTGAGATACGTCTTCTCAGGTGGCCGCCATAACCTGAAGTCCCATGAATCCCTTTTTTACATTTATCTATAATTTCTGAACATGTATTCGAAAATGTAATTTTGAATCCATCCACATACCCAGGAATCTGACTTCATTCACTTGCTCTAATTGATGACCATACATTTTAATGTTCAACCTTGGATTATTTTTCTTATTCAAGAAACAAATTTGCCACTGAAAACCGAAAACCCCATAATTTAGCTCATCTCTCTACCTCATACACCATATTTTGAATTCTCTCCCGTATACTTTTTGTTTTAATTTCCCTCCTCACCATTGCTTGAGCTCTCTTGTAGCTAATATAATCCTTAAATAAAAAATTCCCAATTAGCAGTCTTAAATTTCCACCATGGATTTCTCACTGCCTTTGTTTGAATTATTTCCACACCTATTTGAATTGTAGGTCTAAGTTCGGTAACACTTTATTTCAATGGTCCATCTGTTGACACTCTACTAGTTATCAGTATTCATTTAGTAGCATGTCAACAGTGCATCAGTTGACATTCAACAACATTGTTTCAACAGACAAGCAACATACATTCAACTAACTGCCTGTAGATTATAAAGTGCATGTTAGTTTCTAATTTATAGATTTTACAAAAAGTGCATGTTGACTGTCAGTATGTCTTTCGCAACATGTTATTAACTAACAGTCAGCTAACTTTTTGTAGATTGTGTTACCATCCTCTAAATTGTCTACCAACTTATTAAAATTAATCTGTCAGTTGATAGTCTACAGTCATGTCAACATATGATCAACAGCATATTATATCATCCTTACTTAAGAGCCTCAAATACATCAAATGAATAATTACTTAACCATCTCATTTTTATCAAAATCACTAGTTTGTTATCTGTTGATAGTTAACTAAACATTAGTTTTGCATCTGTTGTGTGTCAACTAATCTAAAGTTTACATTCAGCAGACTATTAGTAGGCATTCTCAACTAAGCATTTGTAGATATATTTTAGGACTATCCAATTAAAGTGAAAAACAGTTGATAACAGTAGAAAGTCCATAAGCTATCAACAGAACACATACAAGCATGCATTAATTCATTGCATGCAATATATTTGCAGTTTAAAATGAAAGTCAATACTAGACAATGGAAATACAATAAAACAAACACTACAGGCAGGATATTGGAGAAAGTTGTTTTATTAACAATATATTAACACAAACCCATTGTTTGCTAGTGTATCCGATCTGAACAGTCTGATAATGTGTGGCAAGTTTGACATCAATGAACAAATATTTATATATAAAACATATATAAAACAAACAAACAGAAGTTACACTGTAACAAGATTACTGTGAAATTTACAGTAACTTACTGGCAGCAATTGGCAAGTTGCTGTAATATATTCCACAGTATGCTGACTGTAAGTTTCATCACAGTAACTTACTGTACTACTGTAATTTTTATACAGTGAATATCACAGTACCATAATCGCATTCAGATTAATAGAATGCTCTTTTTGAATGAATTAATTCATGAATAAATTAATTTTTAACAAATAGTAACTAGTATACTGTACTATAATGAACATTACTGCTTTAATTGTGTCTAGTCTAAAAAGAAGACACTGTTTTTGTCACAAAAATAACATTTATTGACTTTAAATTGTGAAAATACATAAAATAGCATAGCATACAATACATTTCAATTTTGTATTTTTCAGTGTGTAAACATTTTTTTATTTTGCGTAAACCTAAAAATGTATAGATTCTAACTATAAAATCTTCAGTTCCAGTACAGGGTATACATCAAACATTACATGATAAACCATAAAATTGTTTTCATTACTGCTGCTTGTCAGAGAAAGTTTTAACATTATAAAATAACAGCAATATCAATTGATTTTATTTTGAGTTAAGAAGCTAACTTAGCAAAGTGTTTTAATATAATTTTTTAATATCAGTGAAAATAAACAATAAACAAACAATTAACATTTATACAGTGGTGGCCAAAATTATTAGCACACTGGTATTTTCACCAGCTAAAATCTCACAGAATTCCAATGGATTATTACAAGTAAGGGCAAAAATGAATGTTTGGAAATGTGAACTGATATTTCCTACTTACACTACAGCAAAAGATAAAAAAATAACTGACTTAAACCCATGTTTAGCTGGTAAAAACACTAGTGTTCTAATAATTTTGGCCACCAATATATATTTCAGTTCATCAATTAAGCTTATATTTTGGTATTTTCTTCAAAGCATTTTAAGTAAAACAGCTCTATATGTAACAAGTGCGAACAGAAGACCAAAAATGTCATTCAATAATTCTGGTTTCTGCGTGTGACGTTCAGCATGGATCCTTTTTTCTTTCCTGAGATGGACATGAGCTGGCATCATTGTCCTGGGCTGGAGTCTTCTTCCCTGCAGTAGATTAAAAAAATGTTGTTAATGTGGAAGTTTATAAGCAAAACTGACAGCTTCATTATATTTTAAAATATAGAAAATCAGATAGGGATCTACATATCACCAAAAATATTTTCAGTACACAAATATCAAGGAAGGAATTTTATTTCACTTTTTAGAGGGTATCTGCAGAATTTTTTAAATATCAATTTATTGGCAATTTATGATCATTTTTAAGAGCTGCACAAGTAAAATAAACACAGTATGAGTGGTGTTGGACAACGTACGGTAACATATTAAGCCATAAAAAGACATACAGTTCAGATAAAGGTTTTCACAAAAAAAAAAAATACTTATACAACGGTATTTCAGCCTTCATACCATTAAAAGAGATAAATCAAGTATATAATTTATAATATTTATTTAAAATATAAATGTTACTGTCTTAATTGTTTAGATATTTAGAAGGCACATTAACTTTTCACATTTACAACTCTATGTGTTTTCTGCATAAAAACATGGGTCAATAACTAATAATTTGACCATAAACAGCTGAAAAAATGTATTGGAATTAAAAATTCATTCTCTCTCACGAGGGGGCGCTTTAGGAGCGCTGAAATATTACGGTTTCCCTAGTAACGGCTGAACACAAAGCAGCACCGCCGTTTTATCAGGCATTATATATTTTATTTAAGGTTTAGGTTTAAGATTAAATGAAAATGCCATCTTCATGTTTCTGAGGACAGTCGGTTCCCTTCAGACGCATTCATATAAAGACATCCGTGCTGCATGTTGACTTTGAAACATGCAGCACACATATATCATTGCCTTTTTAAATTTAATCCAGCCCTATCGCGATTCTTGTCCTTCTGTCCCTAACTGTAAAAGACCTTAAACAACTATAATTAAGACTTTTCTTATACTGTTTGACGTATTAAACACTTTGTACGGTCTTAAATGTGAAACAACTGAATTGAGGAGTTTTAAGGACCTACAGGAGCCCTCTCCTTTAAGATAGCCCGAGCAGGCTGCTGAAACATTTTGCCAGCCCGACTGGAAAACACAATAGCCCCGGGACACTGGGCTAGCGATTTTGCGAGCCCTGTATTGTTATGTATTATAATATCCGAAAGACAATGGATGCATTGTGACAGCGGATATGTTACTAACATTTAACCATTAAATAACAAGCATTAATTATTTGATAGACGGAGGCTTACGAGATCTGATGTCTTTTAGTCTGAGGTCGTTTCGCCTTCAGCCCTTTAGTCCTGAGTGACGCAGTTTTGCTGACAATAGCGTTTAGTTTGTGGCGCGAAGCCATTTTAACTGATATACGAGGACTGACGCAGCTCGAGTAAAAAACACATAGTCCTATGAAAAATGTCTTGCAGTTTTAATGCCGTACCTGTTTCTGCATTTTCGTCCGTTTTAAAGAAATATCCATCGCGCAGTATCTAGCAAGTGAAAAACACATGTGGCTTCAAACGGCTAATCCACAAACACACAGACGCACTTCCAGATTAATTTATATTCAGCCATGTCAGTTCTTTACCGAAATAATGGCTTTAGCAATAAAATGTTGCCATGCCTGAAAATATATCAAAATTTAATGCTTTTTGCAATAATACGCGAACACTTACCGGTTAATGTGGATGTCCGCCCGGTTCCACGCTCCCTCTCACGGTCGACTCTCTCTCTTTCTCACGCTCTCTGAAAGTTAAACACGCATAACGTCTCGAGTGAAAACTGTAAATATAACAATAATGACAAAAAATATGGAAAAATAAAGAGCAACTTCACCTTTCTGAGGTCAAATTGGAAAAAATATGCCCATAATGTGGTTAATCCAGCTGAGAGAAAAATGCCGATCACAACTGCTGTACTGTGATTCACAGGAAAATATAATTTTACTGTAGAATTTCCCGCGGTTGTATTTTTACCCATGATGCATTGCCGATTTACAGCAACATACTGTATACATATTCTACAGTATGGATTTGTTTATTTTACAGTAATAATGCTGTGAAAACTACAGAAATTTGTTACAGTGAGTCTTCACAATCACTTTAATCATGAAAGGATCCTAAAAAAAGTATCACAGGTTATTAAAAATATTAAGCAGCACAACTGCTTCTAACATTGATAATAATTTAGCATATACAATAATTTCATGGATCATGTGACACTGGAGTAATTAGAAGACTAGAGTATTAATGCTGAAATTTCAGAAATAAATTACATTTTAAAGTATATTAAAATAGATAACACATTATTTTAAATTGTAATAATATTTCACATTATATTTTTTCTGTATTTTTGATCAATTAAATGCAGCCTTGATGAGCAGAAGATGCTTATTTCAAAACATAAAACCTACTGATCACAAACTTTTGAACGCTAGTGTAGATAAAGGATAAAAGAACATAATAAAAGGAAAAAGATCTTAATGTATGTGTACTTACATGTCAGTAATTCCACTGAAAATCCTTCGCATTGCAAAGAAAACTGGTAACTTGGGCTCACTTTAACTGGTTTCTTCTGTGTCCTGTCGTTTTAGATGGGTCTTTGCCTTTCAACTTCTTTGTTTCTCTCTCAGGATAAATATCTACAAAACAGTCAGGAAGCAGACAAACATGTAATTCACATTAGTTTTAGCTTTTCTACATCTGAATTATTTTCCCGAAAACAAACGTCTCTCTTCTTGAGTTGAGAAACATATTCTATCATATCTACATGTAAAATGCAGGTACTCAGATTGTTAGAATGCAACTATTAACGTTACCTTTGAATGAACTCCAAAGCTCCGTCTGTCTCCTCCTGGTATCGTTAGTCCAGAATATGTAATATGTTGCGAACAGGCCAGACAGGACAATGGGCTGGATTAACGCATTCTTCAAATCAAAGTTAGCAAAAAGCATTAACGTTTACGTGACACACACATCCTCCGTGAGCGGCTGACCGCGAGTTGCGAGCCTTCAGTACGTGTTTTATTTCGGCGCCCGTGTTAACAGATGCCTGCCAGACCGCGCAAATTTGTTTTACATCATAATATAATCACGAGAAGGTGTGCTGATCAGCACGACATCGCCGTGAATCATAACTTTTGTCAATGAAGCTTGTAATTCTTAACGTAGGAACCCAGAGATGTTACGCCTATAGCCGATATAAGGCCGGGGAATGTGTGAAATCCTCCCGCGACCGCGGTGCCGAATCCCCGCACAAGTCTCTCTCGCGCTCCGCGGACGGAGGATTCGTTAATCTGCGGTTACCGCGAATGTTTATGACACCTTAATATACCACTACAGTTATGAAATGTGAAAAATAAAAAAGAAATAAGTCACTTACCACAGCTGTGAATGGTTCTTCTTGCTGCTCCCGAATGTCGACCGTTGAAGATAATCCCGCCTCTTTAGGTTTGAAACCACCGCATCACCCCAGAATGCATTGCGGTTTACAGCAATATATGCTGCATTATAAGAAATACATACAACCTGCTTCTGTAAAATATTGCTGTAATTTTTACAGCAATTCGTTACAGTGAAGGCTTATCAAATATTTTATTGCCCTGTTAACACCCATTTACACCCAAACATCCATTTACAGTCACAAAACAAACAAACAAAAAATATTCTTGGAATCTTATGTGAAATCTTAAAAAATATACATATTGTATGGAATAGAAAGCTCCTGCAGCAGGTGCATCAGAGTACAAGTTACATGACACATTTTAATTGATTAATATTACACTTTTACTTAAAGCTCACCATCGAGTATTTATATCATATTCTGGTAATAAATTCTGAACAACAATAATCTGGGGTAGTCCATGTGAAAGGGGTACAAAGAAAGATATGATAAAAAAAGGAAAATACAGTAGTTTACTTTACTATTTACAGTACTATAGTGGCTAAATTGTGATTTTTTTACAGTAATGATTTGACTACTGTGATTTCAACTGTAATGCTTGGACTATTGTGATTTTTACGGTCTTACTGTAAACTTTACAATATTCTACTGTAAAAATCTTATACAGTAATGTTACTGTGAAATCTACAGTAAATAACTGTAGATTTCACAGCCATTTTTTACCGTGTGGCTGAAAATATTTTCCAGATTATTATCCTGATCCTCTCCGTCTAGGCGCCCGCGCATCGTTCAAACACATCTCACCAGAAACACGGCATGTTGTAATCTGTGGCGAATGCTGGCAAGAGCCAATGAGCGTTCGGTTTTCCTGCCGTAAAACCTGTAGTTTTCTAGTGCGTCTGTATTTGAAATTGTAAAATGCATTTGAGCGCGGTTTTATGGCTGTTGCTGCTGGACTCGCTGCTTTTGATGGAAATGAGGATCAAGATCGTCAGATAAAGGCTTGAATTTGGGTCTGGTTCTCGCAATCGCATGAATTCCGAAAATATGGATTACAGCGCCCATATCAAATCGTTTAATTTTGTAATTAAGATGCGTGTTTGGTGTATTTTATGGTTCTAGTGTTAGTCACAGCATGTCAGAGAAAACGCCTGTTGTGTCTCACGACTCCCACCACGGCAAACAAAGTTAATTTATATTACATGAATGGTTGAACGATTACAGAAATGTCATTTATTTTAATGGTTTAAAGTAGTGGTTCCCAAGCTTTTTCTGCCGGGCCCCCCTTTTGCAGAACAACAAAAATTCAAGCCCCCCCCCCCCCCCCCCCCACCTCATTTAACCAACTGTTAAATAACTGTTAAAATAACCAATTGATACAGATATAATAATAATACAGTATGTTTATCTCATCAGACTCTATGACCAACAAAGAAAAGTGTGGATAGTGTTTTTAGAGTCCTTATTGTCCTCAGTTCATTTTTCATTCAAAGTCAACTTTATTGTCAATTCTGCCACATGTACAGGACATACAGAGAATTGAAATTGCGTTACTCTCAGACCCATGGTGCATACAAGTACATTAATACAAAAGTAATATTAAATACAAACAGTAACATTAAATACAAAGGTAGAATTAAAAAATATGAATAAATACAAATAAACATATAATATATAAAATGAAAAAATTATATTTCATTTAAAAAATAATTTGAGTGTTTTACTCCCTTCAAAGGAAGGTGTAAAACGGGTGTTTCCAGAAATGTAACAATGAGTGCAATGTATTTACAATGTAATCAAATGTATTTTGTATTTAAATATATTTAATCTTATAGTATTTTTGTATTTGGTATTTAGTATACTTGTTGATACAGGAAATCAGCAGTCTAATAAAGAGGTTGATTGGCAAAAAGTAATTTATGTATTTTGAAATACATTGAAATCTTGAATACTAAAGATTAAATGTATTTAAATACAAAATAATATTTTGTATTTCAAATACATGTTTTTGAAATACTGCCCATGCCTGACTGCAGTTAATAAATTTATTGGACCAGCACCCAGTGTAAGGTTTGTACCACAGCTGACCCAAACTACGTACTGGTGATTACCAAAATCATTTTTAATGTTAATCCACCAGTATGTGTAAGATCTTTAGTCAAAGTAGTGTTTCTAATGCTAAGATATAATAATTTTGGGGATTGAATGGATTCAAAGATAGATTGCACAAAGACTGCATTTGGATGTCAGTAAAGTTAAATTCAGCACATGACACTAATAATACATTTTAAATGTAAAAACATACAATCTACTACACTTTACCGCAGTGTTGCAGTTTTAAATGTTTAAATTTAAGGTTCTTTTCATTCAGCTAGAGGTCATGCTGTGACGTATCGATCTCCTGTTGGTCCCACAGAGTCATGTGATACGAATTCGTTGGTCAGAGTTCACCAAGCTTGAACTTTCAAACGCAGCGAAATGCGAAAATATTTCGCATGGGCTTGCGTTTCCGGTCTAACGCATTCGCATGCGTATGAATGGAAGTCAATGGAACGAAAAGTGCAGTGTGACCGTGCCTTAACAACAAAGACTGTGGAAAAGTGCATTAAAACAATGTCAGCAAGAATGTAAGCTCTTACCAAGGCCAAAGGAGTCATGCAAAAAAAAAAAATAGGCCATATTTATATTTTGTTTTATTAGTTTTTGGTTATTATGTGTGAATAAAGACAATTTAGTCGTTTGTTATTTGCCAAAAAAAAAAGAGACTATACAATTTTTAGTTCTAAAAAGTTTTTGACGTGTGGTCTAATAAGATTGTTAAGCACTGTATATAGCAACATAGTTTTATAAGGATTTAAACGGAAAATAAAACGTACAAACTCACTTGTCTGCCCCTTTTTTGATTGCCAACGGCTTCAGCCTGCAAAGTAAAAGGTGAAAGCGCAAGGCTGACGCTCTGTAGCTAATTCACACATACATAAGTGAGGCATTCTAATTTAAGTTGAAGAGACGGGATTTGCGCGTCGCACCGCACAGCATGCTCCTAGAAACAGGTTGAGTAATGTATAGATGTCAATTGACCTTATGCACGGAGCGTTCTTTAGAACTTCCGCATAAAGATAAGCCAGCTCGTAAACTTCCGCTGAAGCTCATTTTCTATGTGTTACATATTAGGTGGACTCTATTGAGACTCATCTACTGCCTCGTTCTTATCAGAAACTGAGAAAAATTATAATTGCAACATTATAAACAATGTTAGCGGCATGAACATTCAGATTCATATTATTTAACAACATATCATTTAAATGCGGAGCCTGGCAATCCCGTACTCTCTGTATCTGCATAGTTGTACATTTAAATGCTGACAGCTAAACACTATCATAACGTGTTTAAGATAACGTTAACTAGCTAGCGATACTTCTCTTCAAGGACATCTTAATCGTATTCTTGATAATCACTAATTTGCCTTCATAGTCATGAACACATTTTTAAAATCTTGCAATATTTTAAAGCCTTTTTTATTTTCTAACTCTACAGCTGTGAAATAAAATGTACTTCAGGGACTCACTTTTCATTCATAAAAACGGCATCGGGAAAAAAAATGACTTCACGGAAAACGTCTATTTATGGAATTACCCATTTAACCAATAGATGGCAGCAGAGGATTATTTATTGTGAAGCTGACTTTTAAAATCCCTATATATTTTTCAAGACGTCTTGCTTTTCGATTTATTATAAAATTACTAGTATAATAAATTGTAGTACTTTTATATATATATATATATATATATATATAGTATAGCAAGTGCAGAAAGTCATTAAGCTCACACACAAACAGCCAATAAAGATGAATTATTTAAATACTAATATATAGTTCACTACAAATACATTAAATATTGATGGTATAATAATTAAATAATGCACTCAATATGAATCTATATGAATTTGAAATATTTTATAAAATTTAATAACTACATCTTTTAAGTTTTATCTTAAAATTATTTAAATATAAAATTATATTATATATTATATAGAATATTTATTAAAGCTATTTAATAGCCTATATTTAACCAACACAAACTTGCTACTGCTGTAGTTTTGTTACTGTGAAATTAGTCTGAATCATTTAAGCTCTTTTTTTGACATCAGCTTGTCTTTTGTTTGGTCTGGTTATTACCGTCAATCATAGCAATGACTCGCGCATATTTAGCCGATTTACTCGCGTATTTTTTTAAACTGGCATTTGTCATTCTTGAAACGGTATACATGGACATTTGGTCCTCTAAGACAAACAACACTTTTCTTCGATTGTGAATGGATTATGTAGAGAAAATGAACAAAGTGCGCTCATATTACGGCACAGTACAGTTGACCGGAAATGACTTAGCTGGCTTGACTAAACAAGGAAGTAATTCGTGCATATGGTCAATTGAAAGTGCACGGGTTCACGCAGTTCGTGTGAATCTGGCGATAGATCGCGCATCCGCTGACTTAGTACGTTCTGATGAAAGGGTATATATAAGCCATGCCATGGGACGTTCTAAAACGCTTAACGTGGCTTAACGTACGTAAAAAACAACCAGAAACCCCTAAATTTGTGTCAAACCTTACTTGGAACAAACACTAACTACTATCAAAAGAACGAGTCCTTATTCCATAGATAAAGTGAAGAATATCACGTTAAGCGTTTTCTCCCCCATAGAAGCCCATTATAAGGAAACTGCTTAACGTGGTTTAACTTCCCTTAACAGCGACCAGGGAAGACCAAACTTCTGTCAAATTTTACTTATAATAAATACTTTCTGCTGTCAAAAGAACGAGCTCTTATTCAGCATATAAAGAGAATTATATCACGTTAAGCGTCCCCCATAGAAGTCCATAAGGAAACAGCTTAACATGGTTTAACTTTAACAACGACTGGGGAAAACCAAGCTTCTGTCAAATTTTACTTATAATAAATACTTTCTGCGGTCAAAAGAATGAGCTCTTATTCCGCATATAAAGTGAATATATCACATTAAACGTCCCCTATAGATAAGAAAATAACAACGTGGTTTAACGTATCTTAAAACCAAATTTCTAATGTGACATAATAAACACTTGCAGTGTCAGTGTTTATTATATGTAACGTTTGACCAAAATTTGTCTTTTGCCGGTCGTTCAGCTCCATTAAGCCACATTAAAGCGTTTTTTTTAATGGACTTCCCTGGGGGGCGATTACTTTATATGCTGAATAAGAGCTCGTTCTTTTGACAGCAGAAAGTATTTATTATAAGTAGCTAAAATTTGACAGAAGTTTGGTCTTCCCTGGTCGCTGTTGAGATAAGTTAAACCACGTTAAGCTGTTTCCTTATAATGGGCTTCTATGGGTTAGAAAACGCTTAACGTGATATTCTTCACTTTATCTATGGAATAAGGACTCGTTCTTTTGATAGTAGTTAGTGTTTGTTCCAAGTAAGGCTTGACACAAATTTAGGGTTTCCTGGTCGTTTTTTACGTACGTTAAGCCACGTTAAGCGTTTTTCACGTTAAGCGTTTTAGAACGTCCCCATGCCATGGCTAAACACGTCTCACGTTTTACCGGAGAAAATTTATTTGCATCAGACCGTTCAGATCGGATACACTAGCAAACAATGGGTTTGTGTAAATATATTGTTAATAAAACAACTTTCTCCAATATCCTGCCTGTAGTGTTTGTTCTATTGTGTTTTCATTGTCTGGTATTGACTTTCATTTTAAACTGCAAATATATTGCATACAATTAATGCATGCTTGTATGTGTTCTGTTGATAGTTTATAGACTTTCTACTGTTATCAACTGTTTTTCACTTTAATTGGATAGTCCTAAAATATATCTACAAATGCTTAGTTGAGAATGTCTACTAATAGTCTGCTGAATGTAAACTTTAGATTAGTTGACACACAACAGATGCACAACTAATGTTTAGTTAACTATCAACAGATAACAAACTAGTGATTATGATAAAAATGAGATGGTTAAGTAATTATTCATTTGATGTATTTGAGGCTCTTAAGTAAGGATGATATAATATGCTGTTGATCATATGTTGACATGACTGTAGACTATCAACTGACAGATTAATTTTAATAAATTGGTAAACAATTTAGAGGATGGTAACAATCTACAAAAAGTTAGCTGACTATTAGTTAATAACATGTTGCAAAAGACATACTGACAGTCAACATGCATTTTTTGTAAAATCTATAGATTAGAAACTAAAAAGCACCTTATAATCTACACGCAGTTAGTTGAATGTATGTTGCTTGTCTGTTGAAACAATGTTGTTGAATGTCAACTGATGCACTGTTGACATGCTACTAAATGAATACTGATAACTAGTAGAGTGTCAACAGATGGACCATCGAAATAAAGTGTTACCCTAAGTTCAAACTTAAAGAAAAAAATAAGGGGGAAAGGATGTCCAGTAAAGATGACACTATATTTATGAGTTTTCAAAATGCATGATAGGAAACATCACAAATACAGACTTGCTAAAATTTCAATTAATTTTAAGACAATAAGAACTCGTGGAATTGTTAGTTAATACAAATTAAATGTGAATGTATACATGCTGTTTTGCAAGTGATCAAATTGTTATTATGTAAAAAAAGAGAAAAAGGATGTTGGGATGGTGTGGATTTTTTTAATAATGTATGTCTACTGCATATTTTAGAAAGACATACCTTAATACCCGTGTTTAAAATGTGCGTATCGGTTGGCAGATTTGTCTCCAGTGACCATGGATAAACCAGTGTGCCTCATTGACACAGACTCAGATAGGAAGCTGTGTGTGCAGCAGTCAGCGCTGCAGATCCTAGAGCAGATCCAGCAGCCGGTGGTGGTGGTGGCCGTGGTGGGGCTCTACCGGACCGGGAAGTCCTACCTAATGAACCGTCTCGCTGGAAAACAAACAGGTTAGCACTCATTGCAAACATCATACAGTTCAAGTGAATGACATTACATCCACAAAATTTATTGTCATTATCAGGGTTTGCGCTGGGCAGCACAGTTGAGTCCAAGACAAAGGGCATCTGGATGTGGTGTGTGCCCCATCCCACTAAAGCAGGAACCACGCTAGTGCTGCTGGACACAGAGGGACTCGGAGATGTGGATAAGGTGACAAGAAAACTACCAAGAAACACAATTTGCATTACAAGCAGTTTTATGAGTCCAAGAATACTTTCACTTTCAAAGCAGAGATAATACACACAAGTAACAATAAATCCACTGAACAGGGAGATGTAGTTGATGAACCCAAGTGCAGTTTATTGAAACGGTGAAATAATCCAAAATACAAAGATAATCCACACAAACGATAATCCAAACAGTGACTTGACTTGATTTGATACAGACTTGATATAAACAGACTTGACATGACAAGGAACAATAGAAACAGTAGGGCTACTTATATTAAACAAAGCAGGTCACATGACAAGAACCAACAAATGGGAAACAAGGAACAAGACCATAGCAACCAATGAAAACCTGACACAAAGAACTAAGGAACCAATGACAGGAATACATGAGGGCAAGGGAAGCAAGACTAAACAAGGACCTTGGCCTTGACATGAACAAGAATATGAAACCCCAAAACAAAACCCAAAGTCAATAAGTCCAGGAGGGTGGTAGAGCAGGGGCGAAACAGGGCGTCCATGTTGCAGTGATAGACCTGGACCAGGGGGCAATGTCAGACAGTGAAGCACTGGAGGATCTGGGCCATGAAGCAGTGGCAGACAGTGGAGGTCCTGGATCATGGAGCAATGGCAGACAGTGAAGCTCTGGAGGTCCTGGATCATGGAGCAATGGCAGACAGTGAAGCTCTGGAGGATCTGGGCCATGAAGCAATGGCAGACAGTGGAGGTCCTGGATCATGGAGCAATGGCAGACAGTGAAGCTCTGGAGGTCCTGGATCATGGAGCAATGGCAGACAGTGAAGCTCTGGAGGTCCTGGATCATGGACCAATGGCAGACAGTGAAGCTCTGGAGGTCCTGGATCATGGAGCAATGGCAGACAGTGGAGGTCCAGGATCATGGAGCAATGGCAGACAGTGAAGCTCTGGAGGTCCTGGATCATGGAGCAATGGCAGACAGTGAAGCTCTGGAGGATCTGGGCCATGAAGCAATGGCAGACAGTGGAGGTCCTGGATCATGGAGCAATGGCAGACAGTGAAGCTCTGGAGGTCCTGGATCATGGAGCAATGGCAGACAGTGAAGCTCTGGAGGTCCTGGATCATGGAGCAATGGCAGACAGTGAAGCTCTGGAGGTCCATAGAGCAATGGCAGACAGGGAAGCTCTGGAGGTCCTGGATCATGGAGCAATGGCAGACAGTGAAGCTCTGGAGGATCTGGGCCATGAAGCAGTGGCAGACAGTGGAGGTCCTGGATCATGGAGCAATGGCAGACAGTGAAGCTCTGGAGGATCTGGGCCATGAAGCAATGGCAGACAGTGGAGGTCCTGGATCATGGAGCAATGGCAGACAGTGAAGCTCTGGAGGTCCTGGATCATGGAGCAATGGCAGACAGTGAAGCTCTGGAGGTCCTGGATCATGGAGCAATGGCAGACAGTGGAGGCCCTGGATCATGGAGCAATGGCAGACAGTGAAGCTCTGGAGGATCTGGGCCATGAAGCAATGGCAGACAGTGGAGGTCCTGGATCATGGAGCAATGGCAGACAGTGAAGCTCTGGAGGTCCTGGATCATGGAGCAATGGCAGACAGTGAAGCTCTGGAGGTCCTGGATCATGGAGCAATGGCAGACAGTGAAGCTCTGGAGGTCCTGGATCATGGAGCAATGGCAGACAGTGAAGCTCTGGAGGTCCATAGAGCAATGGCAGACAGTGAAGCTCTGGAGGTCCTGGATCATGGAGCAATGGCAGACAGTGAAGCTCTGGAGGATCTGGGCCATGAAGCAGTGGCAGACAGTGGAGGTCCTGGATCATGGAGCAATGGCAGACAGTGAAGCTCTGGAGGATCTGGGCCATGAAGCAATGGCAGACAGTGGAGGTCCTGGATCATGGAGCAATGGCAGACAGTGAAGCTCTGGAGGTCCTGGATCATGGAGCAATGGCAGACAGTGAAGCTCTGGAGGTCCTGGATCATGGAGCAATGGCAGACAGTGGAGGTTCTGGATCATGGAGCAATGGCAGACAGTGAAGCTCTGGAGGATCTGGGCCATGAAGCAGTGGCAGACAGTGGAGGTCCTGGATCATGGAGCAATGGAAGACAGTGAAGCTCTGGAGGTCCTGGATCATGGAGCAATGGCAGACAGTGAAGCTCTGGAGGTCCTGGATCATGGAGCAATGGCAGACAGTGAAGCTCTGGAGGTCCTGGATCATGGAGCAATGGCAGACAGTGAAGCTCTGGAGGTCCTGGATCATGGAGCAATGGCAGACAGTGAGGCTCTGGAGGTCCTGGATCATGGAGCAATGGCAGACAGTGAAGCTCTGGAGGTCCTGGATCATGGAGCAATGGCAGACAGTGAAGCTCTGGAGGACCTGGGCCATGAAGCAGTGGCAGACAGTGGAGGTCCTGGATCATGGAGCAATGGCAGACAGTGAAGCTCTGGAGGTCCTGGATCATGGAGCAATGGCAGACAGTGAAGCTCTAGAGGTCCTGGATCATGGAGCAATGGCAGACAGTGGAGCTCTGGAGGTCCTGGATCATGGAGCAATGGCAGACAGTGGAGCTCTGGAGGACCTGGGCCATGAAGCAGTGGCAGACAGTGGAGGTCCTGGATCATGGAGCAATGGTAGACAGTGAAGCTCTGGAGGTCCTGGATCATGGAGCAGTGGCGGACATGGATCATGGAGCAGAGGTGGTCCTGGACCATGGAGCAATGGCAAACAGTGAAGCTCTGGAGGACCTTTGCCATGGAGCAGTGGCGGACATGGATCATGGAGCAGAGGTGGTCCTGGACCATGGAGCAATGGCAAACAGTGAAGCTCTGGAGGACCTTTGCCATGGAGCAGTGGCGGACATGGATCATGGAGCAGAGGTGGTCCTGGACCATGGAGCAATGGCAAACAGTGAAGCTCTGGAGGACCTGGGCACTAAGGAACCAATGACAGGAATACATGGGGGTAAGGGAAGCAAGACTAAACAAGGACCATGGCTAATTTTAAAATAAAAAACATGAACAAGAACATGAAAACCCAAAACAAAATCAAAACCACATGTTACATTGAACAAGTAAAATGAGTAAATGAATGAAGATGGAGAGATTATGAATAAAAGTCACACTAAGCACACTTATTGGACAAATACAAATTATTGGGTGATGCTGATAATTAAAAATATATTTCTCTCTCACAGGGAGACCCAAAACATGACACCCACATCTTCTGTTTGGCTGTGTTACTCAGCAGCACTCTAGTGTACAACAGTCGAGGGACGATTGACAACAAGGCTGTAATGGATCTGCAGTATCCTTCTGACCATTTATAGATACCTAAATATACTTGTGTCTTTGTGCAGCATTAAAAGTGGTAACAGTTTTTATAAGGCATTGATTACTATGCGTTGACACATTATTTTGTCCCAAATACAATCATTTACATTTGTTTAATTCAAAATGATATGCATTTCAGTAGGTCATACACATACATTTTTATGCACTATCTATCTTAACATTCCTGTATAATAAATAATGTGTCTACGAATTAAGAAATCATTGGCACTTTTTTATTCCATGTGCAACTTCAACTTGATGCAGTGAATAATACAGAATACAGTATGTGCTGGTATGCATCCACACATATCGCAAAACCCAACTCTAAGCCTTGTTGTGTTCACTACATAAGTAGATAGGTAGATACATAAGTGTATATCTGCTGCTCCACTCTTTTTTGATTCTGTGGAGTCGGCGGGAATGCTTACATCAACGGTTCATGAATTATTTCATATTACACTTACATTTTTCATCAAAATTTAAGCGTTTTTTAAAATATATTTATAATACTTAGAACTTAATTCAAATACATTTATTATGCATTTATTAACAATGGACCCCAATTTGTATTCCAGAATTATACAAATAGAAGTGTAAATTCAGTCACACTGTTAGATTATATTCAAAGTAACAACTTAATTACATTATTTATTTAGTTATTTTCATGTCATGTTTTAAGTCTACATGTAATCATAAGTCAAACTGAAAAGTATTGGTGTTGTGAATTTGCTTATCAGCTCATGGAATTACACATTTGTATTGTTAGACTATGCATCATGAGTTGCAGCTGCTTTGTGTTCATGCCTGAACAAACGGTCAGATATGTTACTGAACTAACAGAGTGCATCAAGGTCAAATCATCAGATGAGGATGCTGATGATTCAAGAGAGTTTGTGAAGCTCTTCCCTATTTTCATCTGGGCTGTGAGGGACTTCACACTGAAGCTAAAGATCGAAGACAAAGATGTAACAGAGGATGAGTACCTAGAGTTTGCTCTGAAGCTGAAACATGGTAATTTAAAAATACTGCAAAAGGTTATTTGAAGAGTCTTCATAATCACTAATACAACTAGTTTGTGTTACTGTAATTGTTTTGGTATTCAAGCTTACTATTTCCTATGTCTCAGCATCTTATGTCTGCTAGCTCAACTAGCTACACTCCTACAGTAGACATGTTCTTCTCTAAAATTGAGAGCAGCTAGAAAATGTGCTCATCTTTTCTAGGCACTTCAAGAACTGTGATAGAGTACAACTTTCCCAGGGAGTGCATCCAAAAATACTTTCCTTCCAGGAAGTGCTTCACTTTCCTCTCGCCAACTACCCCGGACAAAATGTCTTGCCTGGAGAGCTTAGATCCTGCTGACCTTTCCTCTGAGTTCCTGAAGGTCATAGATAATTTCTGCAAGTTTGTCTTTCATGACAGCCATGTGAAGAAGCTGAAAGATGGACACACGGTCACTGGAAGAGGTGATTCGAATTTGAAAAGTTTGCATGTGCATACAGAAAACTATCTATCAATACCTTTATCAATAACTCTGTGTTTAATTTCTTTCTTTCTCTGAAGTTCTGGGTCATCTGGCAAAAACGTATGTGGACACCATCTCCAGTGGTTCTGTACCATGTATGGACAACGCTGTGATCGCCATGGCAATGATTGAGAATGAGGCTGCGGTGAAGGAGGGTCTTCAGGTTTACCAAAGTGGAATGAAGAAGCTGAAGGAGTCCTTCCCTCTGAAATTGAAGGATGTGTTCTCAGAACACCAACACTTTAGCAACACAGCAACACAAGCCTTTATGAAGCGTTCCTTCAGGGACACTGATGGGAAGTACCTGAAATCTCTACAGGTAGGCAGTGTCAGTACATTTAGGATGATGGTGAATTATTGACTCAGTAACACCAGCTGATGAAAAAAAAATTTTTTGTTTCTGAACATGCTTAGCACAAAGTTATTAAAGGTGACATAGAATGGAAAACTGTATTTATCTTGGCATAGTTGAATAATAGCAGTTCTGTACATGGACATAACATACCGTGAGTCTCTAACACCATAGTTTCTTCCTTCTTACATAAACCTGGTGTTTGCAAAAGATTCCAATTCCAACATAACAGCGACTATTACGTAAGAGTCACGATCGTTAATAGTTATGCCCCCAACATTTGCATCGCCCAATCATCAGAAGTTCTGCAGCTAGGCTATTGTAAAAAAAAAAATAATAATAATTGGCAGATCACATGAATAAATGTTATGTTCCTGGTTGTGCAGGAGATGTTAAGTGCAGGGATGGGTTTGTGTCTGTACTCAGAAATGCAAGGAAAACAAATAAGACATTCTAATAAAATAAGGCGAGCCACTGAAGGGACACAGTTAGCTTAATGCTAGCGGTAGCCTGTTACATTGTAGTACATAAGATTTCACTTACTACATAAAAAGAGAGATGGCTGCGGGGACGATGGTGAATGATTTACAGATCCTGAGCAGGGCCGTGCACAGACCTTTTGAGGGGCATGTGCTGAAACTGAAAAAAGGGCACCGCCCCCTCAACCCTTCCACGAACCCCTCCACTACAAAAAAAAAAACCAACACAATAATATTCTTATATTATATTTAAGCAGTATTAATATCTTTTATACAGATAATATATACGTATAGAGGGTATCCAGGGCTCGCAAAATCGCTAGCCCGATGTCCCGGGGCTGTTGTGTTTTCCAGTTGGGCTACCAAAATGTTTCACCGGCTGCCCAATGGGCTATCCTAAAATAAAGAGCTTTTGCAGGTCCTTCATGACTCCTCAATTTAGTTGTATCAAATTTAAGGGTATAAGAAAGTTATCAATATGTTAAATAGGATAAGAAAAGTCTTCATTATACTTTTAAGAGGTCTTACAGTTACAGACGAGAATCGCGATAGGGCTGGATTAAACTTCAAAAAGTCAAAATGCGGCACGGATGTCTTTATATGAATGTATCTGAAGGGGACCGACTGTCCTCAGAAACGTGTAGGTGGTATTTTCATTTCATGCCTGATAAACTTCGTTAAAGGATAACTATTGCCAAAATGCAACCTGGGATTTTTTTTTTTTTTACTGTAAATGAGACAAACTTATATCTAAAAGCATAATTACGACAAACAAGCCGTTTTTGAGATTGACCGTGATTTCGTTTTGTGGTCAGTGGCCGGTGAATGGTAGAACTAGGGGCATAACTTTGAGTGCATCAAAATAGATATTTTTACGACACTTAGAAGGCTTGACACACCATGAAACTTTGCTCGAAGTATCGCCTGGGTCTCTACACATGAACTCCAGCATTGAGAACATTGTTTAAATATGTAAAATATGTAGTAAGTACTGCCGCTGTAGTATAACGTTACACAGAGCACATCAAAATGGCAGTTTCAATGACCCGCATAATAGCAGCTCAAGCTCTGTGATTAAATATATACTTTCTTCCATGTGCGAGATACTGAATGAGCCACTCTAGAAAACAGCCATTCAGAGCAGAGCTCATCATTATTATTTATGAACCTTCCAAATAAGGCAATAATAGACCATTGCATTCTAGGGAAAAGTCCTAGGTTGTAAACGGACCTGTAAAACCGTTTCTGGAGAATTTTTGCCCTTTCCTATGCCATATACCTTCTATGTAGATATCAATAAAAAATATTGTATCAATGTATTCTATGGCACCTTTAAGAGATGTTACAGACAGCTGAAATGGCCTCTGATTCATAATAAAATGTCTCAGGTTATGCATGTAATCCCCAAGAGGACACTATGGGTAATGGCTCTGGCCTGACTGGTGTCTGAAGCTGGAGTCTAAATGCTTGGCATTGGCTGTTGAAAGCTGTTGAAAGGGCACGTGTAGAACATGTGATCCATTTATTGTCTGAAGGATGTATGCCCAGAAATACCTGAACCATGGCAAGGGAACACAGTGTACTGTCCCTCTTTTAAGGTAAACATGGTTACATGCATAACCCGAGACATTCCCTTTCGAATGGGAACTTGCACTTGCATTTAAGTCAGATTATGTGAGTGATAGCACATCATCAGCGTTCAGCAGCTCGTATACCTTTCTGCTACTGATTTGCTACATTATGTTTTAGGAAAATATCGAGAAACTCTGTGATGAATACCTGTGCCAAAACGAGCAAGATTCAAAGAGAAGATGTGAGGATCTCCTGTCATCCCTCTCTGCACCAGTGATGGAAAAGCTTGAGCAGGGCTCCTATACCAAACCTGGTGGCTATGATCTCTTCTGCAATGATCTGGAGGACATTGGGAAGAAATATAACAGCCAGACCAATAAAGAAGTCAAGGTTATGCCCTTATTCACGACATCACAAGACATGACCACTCCCATCATTATCATTTTTTCCACATTATATTATATTTCTTTCTGTACATGTGTATGTCAATAGGCTGAAGAGGTCCTAGAGGAGTTCCTGAAGCAGAAGTCTGTGGATTCTAAATCCATTCGGCAGGCTGACAAGAAACTGAATGAGAAGGAGAAAAAGATTAACGGTAAGAATTTTAAGTAATAAAATACCAATGTCCCTGTTTGTCAAATCCTACTAGGTTCTTTGTAAAAAAAATTGTGCTTTAAGGTTTAGGTACTTGTGAGAGTGTGTGTTTCTGCACATGAAGGACTCAGAGACATGGACAGGGTGATGTAACTGCCAAACACAGCTACAAGTAGCACCAAATGTTAGAAGCAGATTCAAGGGTCCAGGAATAGTTTAACTTTCAGAGCACAAATAATCTTATTCAGACAACATCTTTAGTCCAGGGTTTAGGTTCCAGAGGGGTTACTTATGCTACTATTATTGTGAATAAGAACCAATACTTGTAAATTTACAGTTTTAAATTAAAATACAACCCTTAAATATATCATGATTTGTGTGTTTTCTCTGTCTTTAAAGCATCTGTTTTCTTTTTTCTCTTTTTGCCAATAAATGAGCAGAGGAAAAAGAGAAAGCCGTCCTTCTGAAGCAGGAAATTAAAGCTAAAGAGGAGAAGCAGCGACAACTAGAAGAGAAGATGGAAACAGAGAAACAGAGTAATGAAGAGAGGATGAGGCAGATAAAGGAGAAGATGGAAGAAGAGATTAGGCTTCAGAAAGAGGAGACTGAGCGTGCCATGGAGAGTAAACTGAGGGAGCAGGCTAATCTGCTGGAGAAGGGCTTTAAAAACAAGGCAGAGATGATGAGCAAAGAGACTGAAGAGTTCAAGAGACGGAGCGCTGAAGCTGAAACTAACAGAGCTAAAGAGTTGGCACTGATGTTAGAAAACTCCAACAAGAGACATGAGGAAACCATGGCTATGATGATGGAGCAGCACAGAGAACAGATGAAGGCCATACAGCAAATGAATGAACGCCCTTTACCTCCTTGTTGCATCTCATGAAATGCCTTGATTCTGTGATCATTAAATTCATCAGGAAATTATAAATTTCACTTGAAAAGCTTGTCTGCACTATGGCTTTTATCCATTATTATAACATGTTTATTTGATATTGATAATTAATTCTAAAATAATTTCTTAATGTGTTATTACTAATTTATAACTCATCTCTCTGGAATGCTTGATTCTGACTGGTCAGTCGCACCATCCAGTGGTTTGTGATCGCTTGATAACAACTGGTAAAACTAATAATACACCTCTGGGTACCTGAAACATGTTCTTTGTAGCATACGACAACAAACACAGGCACTGTCGACTTCATAAAGGCATCAACCTAAACTGCATTGAATATCTAAAATCTGTTCATTTCACTCGTCCTGTCAGATTTGTAGTTTTAAAAAAGTATTTAATTTACTTTAAAATGGCAAAAAAACAAAATTATGTAAACTGAAATGTGAGATTAAGGTTGTAACAGTATGAGATTTTCACGGTATGATAATCGTCTCGGAAAATATAACAGTTCCACAGTTTTACAGTATTAAACAATCGTTCTTATCAGTAATAATGACTCTTTAAGTCTAATTAGTTTAATTAATTCATTATTATAAAGAATAATATTACTGTTATTATTACTTTTAAAGTGCTCCTATGCTATTTTAAAGGTTGTTATTATTGTTTTATGAGTCTCCTAAAACGATTTTACATTTATCCAATGTAAAAAAAACACTTCAGTTTTCTCCAAAAAT
Organism: Garra rufa; assembly: GCF_049309525.1. Lineage (NCBI taxonomy): Eukaryota > Metazoa > Chordata > Actinopteri > Cypriniformes > Cyprinidae > Garra > Garra rufa. The sequence goes on along the minus strand of NC_133364.1, from coordinate 36,092,006 downwards.
AGATTAAATTTTACCTAATTTCTAAATGATTTGCAAAATGACTCGTGCAAAGCAGTTCGAAGAATCAGTCTCTCTAAACCCCTCATTTCCATGAGCCCTCACTGCTGTGATTGGTCTGACGGCGCAGTCCTTTATAATTGGTCTACCGCGGCACGTACAGCGCGTGTAGGAAACAAAAAAAGCCCATAACTGAATGCCAGCCCTGGAAACTTGTCAATACGTAGAAAAGATGGTAAATCCAATATAAGTTTAAGTGTACCTTACCAATTCGAACAGGAGTCTGATGATGAAACGGTTGAAGTGGCTGACTGACAAGAAACTGACACTGTGTCTACCATGGATATATATATACGTAGATGCCTCATTAGCAACTGTTTCTATGGGCCGTTATACGTAAGCCATATTGCAGTGATCAACTTGACCTTATTCACCCATGGATCTATGTCGAAATGCCACAGTTCTGCACAGCCATTGGTCTGCGAACCTACAGTATGATGAATGACGTCAAGTTGATCTTTCCAATATGGCGGACGCATCTACGTGCTTGGAGCGGTCCAATGGGGTATCTAAGTATATATTTCTATGGTGTCTACACCGGATGCGAGCAGTGTGGCGCAACAAAATACAATAGAACCTATAATGCTGTCTACACTGGATGCGACACGGCGTGAACAGGCAAATCCCTGACAATAAACTGCGGCCGCATTCTATTTACGATGTGCTCACACAAAGTTCAAATGATTTGCAACGGTCGATTTTTCTGTCTCTTTCGGTGTAGACACGGTGTGATTCGCAAGCACCACTGGAGAATACTTTAAGTAGTTAGCACTGGCTACCGTGGAAAGTGCTGGCAATTTGCTTATGTAAGCGAACTGGACACACCTCCATGTTGTAAACTTCAACATTATACAAGGCATTACCCAGCTAACTATTTTTGGTTCGTTTGGGAACGTTATTTTTTTGGTTCCCAGAACGTTTCAGGAACGTTCCTTATTGGTTAGCCAGGAAAGTTTTCTTTACGTAAATAGAACATTCCCTATAGGTTAGAAGAACGTTCTGGGAACCTACTGGGAATATTCCCGCAACGTTCTAAGAACATTCTCAGAACTTCCCAGTAAGGGAACGTTCTATTTACGTAAAGAAAACTTTCCTGGCTAACCAATAGGGAACCTTCTATTTATGTTCCTAGAAGGTTCCCTTAAAGTTCTCTGATGGTTCCTAACCTCTTCCCTTAGGTACTGCTTCTGCACGTCCCGGAGTAAGCGGCATGGAAGGCGGACGGATGTGGATCTCAATTATCACTGCTACACATCATGTCTTGTTTTAAACTATTGTTTAATCATTACAGATAATCAGAGCACATTTAACCATCATAATGAGCGTTAAATGAGACTGAATTATCCTATACTATTTCGTTAATGTAAGATGTAGAAGTACCATACCATAAAACAACCCAGATTTTGTTTATTAAAGCACCAAATAACATGACTTCAACAAAATATTCGATTTAAAAAATGTGTATTTTATTTTTACAGACATTAAAAACAAATAACATCTATTTGACTTTAGCTAGGATAACACTACATTGGTTTCTTACCACTGAATTAACGATGATGTGCTTCCCTCTTTGTGTCAGTTCTCTTCTATTAGACGTGTTAAATCTCCCTAAAATAGCAATATTTACTCTCGTATATATATATATTAATTATAAGTAATTATCCATTAAAGAGATCAATCAACAAATGTTAGTCAGTCAGTAAAACGAAATGACCGTTAATATTTAAATTTACGCGAGCACGCTGCTTAATGTTGAGGACAGGAGAAAGGGCATGCTGGAGAAGCGCATGCAGATCAAAGGCGTGCAGTAAAGAAATGAACACAAGTGTTTACAATATGATTTTAAGACACTTAACTCTGGCTTATTTTAGCTATAAAATTAAAATTATATTATCATTATAATGCGATTTGACCACTTTGATGTCATTTATTAAAAGCTTATTTCGGATATGAGATTCTAGTTTGTTTATGATAAAAAAACTTATACATTTTAGCATTAGAATAATCAGAGTCATCTGCCAAGTTTTAATTAGTTTATATGGTAATGACTACTAAAAATAACCTGCAGGGAATCGCCCTGCTGCGCCCCTTCCCAAAGCAGCAAACTAGATTAAAGTGATTTTTACGTTTTAAATATGGATACTTTTCTTACAAAATCACATCTGATTATTAATAGAGGCTTTTACCGACCGCCCCGGAGCCATGTGAGATACTTTTTTATTATGGATCGACTTGTTTTGGACTGATGGAGAGAAACACTCGTCTATGCTGTTCAGTTCTAAAGCTTGGGACTGCCAGGATTATTTTTAATGTAACTACGATTGCATTTGTCTGAAAGAAGGAAGTCATAAGGATGCATGAAGGGTGAGTAAATAAAACGCTACAGTATTGTTGTGTCACGTTGAGCAAGGAGGTCTGGGTCCAGATGCAGGGAAAATAGGTTTTAATTAAACAAAACACAAATAAACATTAAACAAAAAGGCCAACACGGCACAAACTAAGAACTAGAACACAAAATCAAGAACACAATCCAGGCAGAGAATTCAGAACACAAAATACACATAACTAGAGACAATGCAGACATGAAGCAGAATGAGCAGTGATGATACTTATAGTCCTGATGATAATAGTGAACAGATGTGGGTGATCAGTGCAAATGACAAAACAGACGTGAAGAATCAGAGGAGTGAGTGCAAACAGCGACCTCAGGTGGCTGAGGGAAAACCCACAGCCCCGATCATGACATGTTGGTCCTATCATTAGCCTGCGAGATCGCCGATACATGATATTATCATTATTGTGCTAATGTATTTATTATTTACATGCCCGAAACCATAAGGCTAGTGAAGCTATCTACACTGTATGATGAATAAATCTCTTATCACACAATGCACACGTCTACGGCGTGGCTTCGACGCATACATGGATGATCACTAGTCACTAGTTCGTGTTTACATCAGCCGCGACTCTGCATGTATTTGAACCCTCCATATCGCACATCAATGGTGCGGCTCCAGCACGAATTCTGTAGCAGTTCTCGCACTCTTTCGTTAAAGCTGAGACGACCTGCGGCTCGCTGAAGCATCCCAGAAGTGGCTGTCCATAATACACTGCTAAAGCTAGGCGAGTCCCCCACCCGCAAACGAATTGAATTTCTGTAGGCGGGATACCGCGTTGTGACATCTTAGCATGCGGGACACAAACGCTGTAGTCCAAATGAGCCGTTCGTTGTAGTTTTTGAAAAGGGACTTTTTCAAGTTCAAAAAGTGAAAAAGCATAATAGGACCCCTTTAAACAGGTGGATAATAAAACGCATTGTTTGAAAGAAGATGTCAAAGACCACCCTAATGCTGTATGTCTACTAGTTGGGCTGACTTTTGTGCTTAATATCTATCACCCTGAAAAGCTACGCTACACAATTGAGGTCATTCAAAAGATTTTCATTGACCTTGGAGGTGATCAGTGTTCTGTAAAGGTGCATGGACTGAAAAATAGACTCCTTCGCAAAACTGTGTAGTGTTCTAACTGAAAAGTATATGATGTGCACCTTTTTTTGTGCATGATTGCCTTGTGAATTTCTGGCTGTTGTGTTTTTAAACAATGAATGTTCAATTATTTTGTCTTGACGTGGTTCTTTATGCATGGCCAATTTATGTAACTGAACATAAAAACATCTTTTTTGATTTTAGACACTTTTATACTGTTTATATAGTATTGTTGTTCATGCCGTTCATCACTATGCTTCATACAGTATCGTTAAAGAATTGAACTTGTTTTAGTGGAAAAGCAACCCACACCAAACTAAAAATATCAACATAGTTTTGGTCCGGACCAAAGCAACTAAACTAGCAGACTTTCCTGCTGTGAACACACCCTTCGTTAAGACAGCTTCACATTTTAAGTTCACTAAACTTAACCCTGATAGCACACATCTCGGAAACGTCTATTTGAAGTTTGCATTTACATCTGTAAGACGTAGTTTGCTCATCTGCAATACATCTATTGGACGTTTCCTATCAGATGTCAAATGTCTATTAGATGTCTTCAAGATGTTAATAAATTAGAATGTTTGTAAAACTGATATCTTACAGATGTCTGCCAGACATTTGTACACAGCAGATGCTTTCCAGGGGTTCGTTCTTCGTACATCGCTTACTACATCCAAGATCAAATGACACATCCAAGATCAAATCATCGCGCTTACTATGAGCTCGCTATTCCGGTTCTCCGAACGCACCTGTTGTTGATGATTAGTATAGCTGGATAAAGTTATTTGAGATTGCTGGGTGGCTTAAAAGGGGCTACGTATCGATAGTAGAAACATTGATCGGCAACTCTTTGATTGGTCAGCGAACATGTCAAAGGAGCGCGCTCAGTATTTTTCTGCAGCAGAGCAAGAACTCTTGATTGAGGGATTTCAGGAGTTTCAGAGTTTAATTAAAACGCAAAGGAACTATGCAAAGGCTGCAAAAGCAAGGAGAGAGGGCTGGCAGAAAGTTGCTGACAAATTAAACTCGGGTATTATTTAGATATTATATTATATTATATTATATTATATTATATTATATTATATTATATTATCCTCTTTCACATTAGAGCCACAACAGGACCCACTAGAACATGAGAACAAGTAAAAGTGAAATATAAGAATATTCTACAGAATGGTAATATTTATCACTTATATTGCTTTAAGTCTTTTGAAAAGAGACTCTGAAATAATCTGTTTGTTTGTTTATAACAGTAACCAAGAAAAGGGCAGAGAAAAAAAAGACAGGTGGTGGTCCTGCACCTCCTCGTCACACCCGGCAGGGATACAAAGGGATGTGGTACTGCCTATTGGTCTAAATAATAAAAAATAAAAAATAAATATTTCCATTGCACAGGACAGTGAAGCAACCCTGTCAGATGACTGTGGTTTGCAGGAAGTACCTGTAAGTGCATGCATAATTTGGCCTGAATTTATATCTACTTGTAGCCTGGAAAAATCCAGACCCTAATCTATTCAGATTAGGGTCTGGCATCGAGCAATGTAAACTGCCTAACTCGAGGGGCGGCACCAAGCATGCGTTTGAAAGTCTAACTGCATGCAATTGGATAACGCCACGACCAATCACAACAATACACGCTTAGCTACCAGCGGAGCTAAATGATGTTTCATTAACAAAGTTCGGGAGAAGCGCGTCAGATACTTAGCGTAAACATCACAAGTCAATCAGCGCCATAGGTTTAAATACAGCTGACTCACCTCAATTCACTCGATGGTTTATCAGTAACCCTCCACCACCCCATCTCATCACTCCAAGTTCTCGCTACTCCTATTGGGGGGTACTCTGGGTTCGGGCCACTCCCGAGCTCGGAGCCCTTCACCGGACAGCACGCCAAACATGCACTACTATTCTCCGGCTAATTATATGTAAGCGTGAACTCGTGAACTGATAGATTAAACTCTTGCCGTATCCAGTCGGCAAAACAGCAAAAACCGTCCTTCTTGCAAAGGAACGATTCGAGTTTTCGGTTTTCTGTTCCTCTTTTATAGTAAAAGCCAAGTCTAACTCGTTCATTGTAGCGGCCAAAGCCGTTTCAAACAACTGGTGTTCATCTGTATCGACAGCGATCTTTCAAAGTTTACCAAATGATTCGGACGTCGCAGCGCTGTCGTCATCAGCTTAGCTCGCCTCTGGCCCGCCTACATCAGATACACCGATTTGATTGGTTCCCACAACTGCCTACGTAATGCAGTAACCTGCATCATTGCTCGATGCCAGAGTGTCTTGCAGAGACAATTCAAATTGTGCTCTCGCCAGACCTCTGGATTTCCAGGGTAATCTACTTGTGTACTTCTATGTATTTATGACTCAAATAATGTGCATAACCCTGACTCTCTGAAAATTCTTGATTCATGCACTGCTCCAGGCCATTTAGCTTCCACATTTGTGATATGGCACATAGAGAGATTTCACACCATCTAAGAGATTTCATTATATGTGAACACACGCCTTTTCATTATATAGTACCATCTAAAATATTAGTAAACCTGCACATTTATACTGTGAACCCCCTTTCGACTGACAAAATCCGCTTCATTGTGGCCTGGGGGGGCCTTGATGGCAATGTGTCTGCAGTCTATGGTACCACTCACGTTAGGGAAGCCTGGGGACAACCGAGCTATAGTTACAGACATAGGTCATTATTGCATGACATACATTATCATATTCAATGTACCTGCAATAGAGAAATATTTTTTCTATAGCCATGGTCTCTCATCTTGATTACACAAAGTAATTTACTATTACTACTGTAAAATATAAATTAAATCTGAAATAATCAAATATATGAAATAGAATAATTAATAGTACAATTCCATTTTTTTAGAAAATGACCTGTATGTATCTGTATGAAATCAATAAGACAATCAAATACTGCATTATCTTTAGTTACATTGATAATATTTATTTATGGAAAACAGTGTTACACAAACTATGTTTAAGTGACATATGCACTTTTCAAACGACAGACTGCTATTTTTTTTAATAAAATACCCTGCATCACAAATATGCGCGGTCATCTTTGACTTGTAATATAATAGTACAAAATTAATTGGGAAAATTACACTGTTGCTTTCCTATAAATGAAGCGGACATAACTGAGTGGCTGGGATCTAATCCTGTTTACATAAAGTAAGCCTGCTTTCGAGCAGGTTTACGCTTACTGATCTGTTGCTATGACAGCAAGTCCCGGATGAGCGTCGAAGAACCGAACGATCCAAGATCACGCAAAATCGTCAACAATCAAATCCAGCTAACTTAGTTAGCGAGGTACGAAGAACGGACCCCAGATCAAGAGATCTTTAACAGACATCTTGCACACTGTGTGCTAACTGGGAACATTTTAAGGCAGCACAAACACTTACTTTTTAAGTGTGCTATCTGGGTTAATTGCCAGATATCACACGTATGTCTGCAAGTTGTCTGTTAAAGATCTCTTGACCTGGAAAGCATCTGCTGTGTACAAACGTCTGGCAGACGTCTGTAAGATGTCAGTTTTACATTCATTCAAATTCATAAACATCTTAAAGACATCTAATAGACGTCTATTTGACATCTAATAGGAAACGTCCAATAGACGTATTGCAGATTAACAAACTACGTCTTACAGATGTAAACGCAAACTTCTCCAAGATGTACGTGTGCTATCAGGGTTTGAATGCACATTTATATATATATATATATATATATATATATATAAATATATATATTGTGACGAGTCTCTCTGGGCTCATCAGCGTCGCTCTGGCAACAAACTCACGGCACCTGCACGTCCTCATCACGGGCTGATCGGTCACAGCTGCAGCTCGTCATCAAGCGGCTTGAAAAGCCGCCGCCGCTCTCACCTCGACAGACAACTGTCTCATGCTGAGCGTGCTGGTACTAACCTTTTCTCTCTCGTCACACAGAAGGCAGCGAGTGACCGACAGCCCGATTGAGCACGCCTGGACACCCACCTTCACGAGCACGAGGACTTCACAGGAGCACCAGCCACGAAGACAGCACTCACCTTATTTCCCCTCTCACTTTTAGAAAGTATTTAAATAAATCCACCCTCTGGGGCTATTTCACTAAGCGACCTTGTTGTGTGATTTCTCACCCGTGACAGTATATATAGCCTATTCTAATATCGTAATTTATCTGATGTTTACTTTAATAGGTTGAACTCCAAATAACCAGAACTCAAAAATAATAAAAATACAGCAAATCTACTCATTCTGCATATTCATTCTCAATCATTTGGTATATTAAAAGATTTACTACTATAACTAAATACATAAGTAAGTTAAAGCAGCCTTTAATTAAATAAATAAATGCATGTAGAAAATATTACATTCTTTTTTTTAAACTTTTTTTTAGCTAGTTAGCTTCCCAAACATGCTTGTTTTGCCTTTTTAGACAGAATCTCACATATTTGTGTGAGCGTCATGAATTTAAATATTTCACCAAAAATAAAACTACATCCGCCGCGTCTCCACTTTCCGCCATTTTTTGAATAACGCTCCTGGAGCCTGAAGTGTCCATGGCATGCCTACTGCAGAATTTGGGCGGAAGCAGTAGGTCATCTGGGTACTTCTCGCCTACTGTATTTCGAATACTATGAATCCGGACATACTACTCGCCTCACATACTGTTTTTCGCATTCTATGTATTGACTAGCATAGCACATGACTAGCATCATGTGTGTCTTTTGTAAGAGACATGGCCACACTCTTCATAAGTGTCGCAAGATTATGGAAAGACCAGTTGAAGAATGATTGAAGTTTGTACAGTCTGAGAAATTGTGCTTTGGCTATCTTAAGGCTGGTCATAACTCTAAAGGCTGCACCTCTAGGAGTGTGTGTGAAAAATGCGACAAGTATCATCCAGCGTGCTTACACCAGGATAGAGTAAATAAAGGTCCAAGACAAAGAGATAGAGTCAATCAAGATCAGTCAAGGACTAATCAAGACTCTGCAGACAGAACAACTGAATCACAGAGGATACAAGAGCCTATGCCTGCGACTTCAAACAGAGTGATTCGAGAGAGGACTGGCACTTACACTTCATCTATCGTTCCAGTATATGTTTCAACCATAGCGGAACCAGGGAAGGAGATTTTAGTGTACGCCTTACTCGATACCCAAAGTGACACAACTTTCATTTTGAAGGACACAGCTGAGACACTGGATGCTGAAAAGGAGCCAGTCAAACTCAAGATTTCTACAATAACCTCCAAGACGAAGGTCGTGTCCAGTCACAAATTGAATGGTCTACAAGTAAGAGGCATTAAGTCCAAAGTGAAAATTCAACTTCCAACGACCTATACTAGAGACTATATACCTGCAAATAGATCTCATATATCCACCTGTGAAACTGCTAAGAACTGGCCTCACTTAGAACATCTGGTAGATGAAATGGCTCCTGCACTTGATTGTGAAATAGGATTGTTAATAGGCTATAACTGTCCTCAAGCCTTACTCCCCAGAGATGTAATCAGAGGTAGCGAAGATCAGCCTTTCGCACAAAGATCTCTATTAGGCTGGAGTATCATTGGATGTAACCACTCTGGTGGTGACTATGAAGATGAAATAGGCGTGAGTCATAGGATTATTATGAAGCAAGTTTTACCAGCTGGCGAACCTTCTCACAAGTTCAAGTCTAAAGTCTGCTTCATACACAGGAACAGGGTTAAGGAGATGATCACTCCAGCAGAGATATTGAAGGTTTTTGAGTCAGACTTTGCAGAGAGGAATAATGAAGAAGTTTCTACATCACAAGAAGACCTACGGTTTCTGGCAAAGTTAAATAAGGGCATTACGCAACTGCAAGATGGGCACTATGAGATGCCATTGCCTTTTAAGGGTGAAAGACCGGACTTGCCGAACAATAAAGTGTGTGCAGAGCGTCGACTCAAGTCCTTGGAGAAGCGTTTGAAGAGAGATGAACAATACTTCAAGGATTACATAGCTTTCATGAAGGACATAATATCACGAGGTGATGCTGAAAAGGTCCCCGAGATAGAGTTAAGCAATCAACCAGCATGGTATATCCCTCACCATGGGGTTTTTAACCCACAAAAGCCAGGCAAAATCCGCATTGTCTTTGATTGTTCTGCAAGGTTTCAGAATACTTCTTTGAATGAGAATCTGTTGACTGGGCCCGATCTCACAAATAACCTTGTTGGAGTCTTGTGTCGCTTCCGGAAAGGGAAGGTGGCCATCATGTGTGACGTGGAGCGTATGTTCCATCAGTTTTCTGTTGCCCCAAAGGATCGTGACTACCTCAGGTTCTTGTGGTGGGAAGAGGGCAACATGGAAGCTCCACCATCAGTTTTTCGCATGAAGGTCCACTTGTTTGGAGCTGCCTCCTCCCCTTTGGGCTTAAGTACCTTGCCGCAAAAGGTGAAGGCAAATTTAATCAAGACACAGTGAGGTTTATTCAGCGTAATTTTTATGTTGATGATGGCTTGGCCAGTGTGGACACGGAAGCAGAAGCCATCCAGCTGGTGAAGGAAGCCAGGGATCTCTGCAATACCGGGAAGCTCCGCTTGCACAAATTCATCACCAACAGCAAGAGGGTAATTACCACAATCCCAAAGGAGGAATGCACTGAAGGTGCAACTGACTTTGATTTGGCCCTAGGAGAACCTAAAATAGAAAGGGCATTAGGAGTCCATTGGTGCGTAGCTTCCGACGAGTTCCATTTCAGAGTGCTAGTAAAGGAAAACCCTTTCACTAGAAGAGGAGTGCTGTCTACAGTTGCTTCCATTTTTGATCCTCTTGGATTCGTTGCTCCCTTCATTTTGGTTGGGAAGAGGATCTTACAAAGTATGTGTACTGACAAAATAGGCTGGGACGAACCACTTCCTGATGACCTCAGACCGCATTGGGAAGCTTGGCTACAAGACCTCCATAACTTGGCCTTGGTAAAGATACCTCGTTGTTATGTGCCATCAACATTTAAAGATGTCCAGCAATATGAGTTACACCATTTTGCTGATGCCAGCATGTCGGGATATGGGGCATGTTCATACCTCAGAACTGTGACCAAGTCTGATGAAGTCCACTGCACTCTCGTTATGGCTAAATCAAGAGTTGCCCCAACGAAGGTAACGACAATTCCAAGATTGGAGCTCTCAGCTGCAGTTGTAGCCACAAGAATTGGTGATCTGCTCAAAAGAGAGCTAGAATTACATGGTGTCTGTGAATACTACTGGACCGATTCCAAGGTTGTTCTTGGTTATATTAATAACGACGCAAGACGGTTCCACGTGTTTGTAGCCAACCGAATTCAGCAGATCAGGATGAGTACCGAGTCTAGTCAGTGGAGACATGTTGTTTCAGATAAAAACCCAGCGGACCATGCTTCTCGTGGGCTCACTGTAAAGGAACTCATGGAATCTAACTGGTTTACTGGTCCAAGTTTCCTATGGCAAAGAGAACTCCCTAAGGAAGACATTAAGGTGGGAGAGGTTGATGAAGGAGACCCAGAACTCAAAAGGGCACAGGTTCTTACAACCAAGGCAAAGGAAGAGACTCCTCTGTTGGATCGCCTGCAAAGGTTTTCGGATTGGAAGAGGGCAGTAAAAGCCATAGCCAGACTCAAACGTTGTGCAAGGAGAGTGAAGGGTTTAGTGGAAAATTCCAACAAAGCCACAACACTTGAAGAAAGAAAGGATGCTGAGCAATTTATAATTCGTATAGTTCAAGAAGAAGTGTTCAGTGAGGAAATGAAAACTCTAAGACAAGGGAAGGAAGTTAATTCAAGTCAGACCAATAAGTTGTACAAGTTAAGTCCGTTTATTGATCGTCATGACATCTTACGGGTAGGAGGAAGACTGACACAGGCTGAGCTTCACCCTCATGTCAAACATCCAGCCATTCTTCCTAAATGTCATCATGTATCTCATCTACTCATAAAACACTTCCATGAGAAAGTGCAACATCAAGGTCGAGGTATGACCTTAAATGAAATTCGCTCCAATGGTATTTGGATTTTGGGATGCAGTAGTGAAGTGTCATCTCTTATCTACAAATGCGTAAAGTGTAGGAAGTTACGGAAATGTAATCAGGAGCAAAAGATGGCTGATTTGCCACCGGAAAGGATGGAAACTACCCCTCCTTTTACCTATAGTGGCATGGACTGCTTCGGACCATTTTATGTAAAAGAGGGAAGGAGAGATTTGAAGAGATACGGACTCCTGTTTACCTGCATGTGTTCACGAGCCGTTCACCTTGAGGTACTAGATGATCTTAGCACTGATGCTTTTCTTAACGCACTGCGTTGTTTCATTGCAATACGTGGCAATGTAAGTCAGCTGTATAGTGATCAAGGTACTAATTTTATCGGTGCAAGGGGAGAGTTCCTGGATTTGATGAAGGGAATGGATCAAGAACGTGTGAAGGAGTTAGGCTGTACCTTCGTCATGAACCCGCCTGCTTCCAGTCACATGGGTGGTGTCTGGGAGAGACAGATCCGGACTGTAAGGTCTGTACTGACATCCATCCTAGACCAAGCTGCAACGAGACTGGACACTTCTTCCTTAAGAACATTCATGTATGAAGTGATGGCGATTATCAATAGTCGACCTTTGTCCTTAGAACACATCAATGATCCTGTGGGACCAGAACCATTAACGCCGAATCATATACTAACAATGAAGTCAACTATCATTGCACCACCTCCAGGAGAGTTTGTAAAGGAGGATCTCTATCTTCAGAAGAGATGGAAGAGAGTTCAGTTTCTGGCGAATGAGTTTTGGACCAGGTGGAGAAAAGAATATCTGTTGAGTTTGCAGCAGAGAAAAAAGTGGAATAAGAGCAGGAGAAATGCTAAGATAAATGATATTGTTCTGCTCCAAGATGACATGGCACCACGGAATCAGTGGAAGCTAGCCAAAGTAGTAGAAGTCTTCCCAGGCACTGATGGAAGGGTTAGAAGACTTAAACTTCTTGTTAGTGATGCAACACTGGATAGCAAGGGTACACGCATTAGCAAGTCAGTCTATCTAGAAAGACCCATACACAAAACAGTGTTATTACTTGAAGCTGAGTAAAGGGTTACGTCTTATGAGAGTGATCTAACCGAGTACGAAAATGTACAAAATTCCTTATGAATGTTAAGTTCATGATGAGTTACTTGAATATTCATAATTTCTATTAAGAATCACACAATGTGATGGTGGGAGTGTATTGGCTATCACAAAGTTTTCTGAGTTTACATGTGTTTCCACTAGATGGCGCTTGTGCGCTTAGAAACTCACTTATTTCGGTAACTTTTATTAGCTTAATTTGTATAATTTTATATTTTGGTTATTTTTATAATGTTTATTGTGATTTCTATATTCAATTTTTTGTTTGCTCAACTAAGACGGATTCTTTCTAAGAGTTTTTGGTTATTTGTTATTTTATTCCCATTCTGCCTTTGTTTGGCACTTCCTGTTTGTGTCATCTGCATGGAGAGATAGAAGGATGCTATCCTCGAAAGGTTTAAAGTGCTTTTCTTTACAATCATAAGTCATCCAATCAAGAATCCCAAAGATATATCCCCTCTCTTAGTTTACAAGCAGGCAAAAGTGGTATGTGGATGTATTTTTGTTCATTTATGAGTTTAAAATCATATGCATGTTTTATGTCTAATTGAATGTGTGACTGATGTTTGTTATATAATCGTCCTGTTTATTTAGTTCTACGGTGTTGGTGTTGATGTCCGTGTCGATAAGAGCATTAAACATCTGTAAAAGGAACCTCAGCCTTCGCGTTGTGACTAAGGGCGGCATATTCTATATAGTAAGTAAGTATGCGATTTCGGACGCAGCATCGGTAATTCGAATCGCTGATTGACGACATCTGCTGCTCAAAACACTGTTAAATGTAACGAGAACAAACGTGTATCAATGACAACTCTTGCAAAGCAATAGCAAACGTCTTCAAGAAAGTGGAATCTAATACTAATGATTACCAATCAAAACTAAATAGTAAGAGTCAAATTTATTTGTTCATTATTATTATTATTATTATTATTAATAATTGGCATAATTGCCTTTTTTTTTTGTCTAATCAGGTGAATTAAGGCCATTTATTCTTAAACAGGATAAAGTGTACAGACTCAAAAGCACTCCATACTGCAAAAATGTTTTTCTCTCATAGATTTTTTTTGTCTTGTTTCCAGACAAAATATCTCCAAATTCTTAAATCAAGAAGAATTTGCTAGACAAGTAAAAATTATTGTCTTGTTTTCAGAAAAAAACAAGTCAAAATTAAGTGTTTTTTGCTTAGAACAAGCAAAAAAAAAAAAAAAAAAAAAAAAAAAACTTCCAATGTGGTAAGCAAAAAAATCTGATTCCAAACAAAAAACAAGATCATTTTTCTTACCCCATTGGCAGATTATTTTGCTTGTTTCAAGCAAAAACGCACTTAATTTTGACTTGTTTTGTTTTTTTCTGAAACAAGACACGTCTAGAAAATCCTTCTTAATCTTTAGATATTTTGGCTGGAAACAAGACAAAAAATCTAAGTGAGAATTTTTTTGCAGTGTAGGGAAGCCATTTTTTTAAATGGATTAAATGGTTAAAAGTTGATGATTTGTAACATTTGTAATGGTATTTGTAGTGGAAACCATTAGAATTTCTGTGATGGTTTCTATTGTTGTTGTTTTTAGCAGAGAGGATAGGCCTAGTTTGTGATTTGGTATTAATGACTTAGGAGTCCTCTTCACTACTTTTAACAAATACTCTAATGCCAAAATGTTATTCCATCCTGACGATTACACCAAAATGTTGACTGAAGAAAAAGTATTAAAAGTGAAGAGCAGAAGCAGGAGACGAAGTGATGATGGTGAAAAGGAGCAGAGTTTATTGAATAGTCTTAGTTTCGTAGGCCTCAATGCTCAAAATTCATCTAAAGAACACAGATCCTATTGTTATACCAAACTGCTTCAAAACAGCATCCCATGAACCTTGAGGACAAACTGTCCATGAAACCACTGTCATAAGACTATACAAGAATGGAAAAATATATACTGTATATAAAAACAACAGTAATAATGTAATATAAATGACTAATCAATTAATGAATAAATGATTATTATAAATGATTATGATTAAATGGAACAATGAAATGATTAAATGATAAATAATTATAAATTAATAAAGAAAGAAGAATATAAAAAAGAAGGTAAAACACAACACAAATGTGCATTTGAGGATCCTCAGATCCTTCACTTTGTACACTTTTATATACAGTAGTTATCAGAATTTAAAATTACATTGTTTAAAAAAAATATATATATATATATTAGTGGTGGGCCGTTATCGGCGTTAACGTGCTGCGTTAACGTGAGACTCTTATCGGGCGATAAAAAAAATATCGCCGTTAATCTGTTCTCAAACTTGGGTTGGGAGCTGGGTCTAAACTACGTAAGCTATGATGACTTTCACCTTGATATTTGAGAGCGGATGACGTATACCTAGTGGAATTGCACTGTTGGGGGCGAGAACCCCAGTGAAAATCTGCTGTGCCCCAGTAACATCTCGAGTTTTAGTTATAATTTACTTTGATAATCCCGAAATAAAGACATTAACTATATGCAACAACTGAATTGACACTTCTAAAAGCAACGCAGTTTAATGGAAGACTATGCACGCAGAAATCGTCTCAGGTTACGTATGTAACCCTGGTTCCCTGAGGGAACGAGACACTGCGTCCTGAAACGCTATGGGGAACGCCATTGGCGGGCCGCACTCTGAGTCATAGTCCAACGTCCTATGAGAAACGGGAGTGACGTCACAGGCGCGGTGACGTCATCGGCCAGGAAGTATAAAAGCACGTGCGTTTGAAGCTGGCGTCAGCTCATAGGCATGAAGCGAGCGCAGCAGGGATGCGGGAATTATGGTTCGAGACGCAGTGTCTCGTTCCCTCAGCCTGAGAAAGAAGGTCCCTCCTGACAGGAATCTCCCATGGAGAGCCGTCTAGGAGGGTGATTATATCCGAGAACCATACTCGGGCCGGCCAGTACGGGGCTACTAGCAGCAGCCGTACTCTGTACCGGCGTACTCTTTCCAGAACTCCCGGGAGCAGAGCGATCGGGGGAAAAGCGTACAGACGAAGCCTCGGCCACGTCTGTACCATGGCATCCAGTCCGAGAGGAGTTGGAGGAGCTAGAGAGTACCAAAGGGGACATTGCGATGTCTCCTGAGTCGCAAAGAGGTCCACTTGGGCTTGACCAAAGACTCTCCATATCTGCTTCACCACCTCTGGGTGAAGCATCCATTCCCCGGGCCTTGGCCCCTGCCTCGACAGGACGTCTGCTCCCACATTGAGACGTCCAGGAATGTGAACTGCTCTCAATGAGAGAAGCTTCCCTTGTGACCACAGGATGATCTGGTACGCCAGCTTGTATAAGGGGCGTGAACGCAGACCTCCCTGGTGGTTTATATAGTAGACCACCGCAGTGTTGTCTGTGCGGACCAGCACGTGACGGTTTCTTAGGTCTGGAAGGAAATGCTTCAGAGCCAGGAACACTGCCAGCCTTTCTAGGCAATTTATGTGCCAAGAGTGATGCCGGTCGTTCCACAGGCCTTGGGCGGAGCGGCCACTCATGACCGCTCCCCACCCGGTGAGGGATGCATCTGTCGCTAGTGTGACGCGGCGGCAAGGAGCTCCCAGCACTGGACCTTGTGATAGGAACCAGGGCTTTTTCCACATGACTAAGGCACGTAGGCAGCGCCGCGTGACCTTGATCTTGCGGAATGGGTTCCCCCTCAGGGAAAACCCTTTGGTTTTGAGCCACCACTGCAGTGGTCTCATGTACAGCAGTCCAAGAGGTATCACGTTGGATGCGGCTGCCATAAGACCTAACAGTACTTGAAACTGTTTGACAGTGAGTAGCAGGCCTAGCTTGACCGCATTTGCTGCAGTAAGGATCGACTCGATCCGAGCAGGTGACATTCGTGCCTGCATCGTGGTCGAATCCCAAACTACACCTAGATAAGTGGTTCTCTGTAATGGAGACAGCACACTTTTCTTGGCGTTGAGTCTCAACCCCAGCTTTTTCATGTGAGCAAGAACAACATCTCGATGTTGAGCCGCTAACTGTTCTGAACTGGCTAGGATGAGCCAGTCGTCTATATAGTTGAGTATGCGGATGCCCTGGAGTCGCAGTGGAGCCAGAGCAGCATCCACACACTTCGTGAAAGTTCGGGGTGAGAGCGCTAGGCCGAACGGAAGAACTCTGTATTGGTAAGCTTTGCCCCTGAAAGTGAACCTGAGAAACTTCCGGTGTTGAGGAAGGATGGAGACGTGAAAGTATGCGTCTTTCAGATCTATCGTGACAAACCAGTCCTCGGACCTGATTTGAGACACGACCTGACTGACAGTCAACATTTTGAACTTCAGTTTTCTGACTGAGAGGTTTAGCTGTCTGAGATCTAAAATGGGCCGCAGGCCCCCATCCTTCTTGGGAACAATGAAGTACCGGCTGTAGAACCCGGATTCTCTGTGCTGAGGAGGGACCACCTCGATGGCCTCCTTCCTCAGGAGAATGTGCACTTCTTGTTCTAATACCAGAGCCTGCTCGGGGTTTACGAGAGTAGGAAATACCCCGCTGAAAGGTGGCGGCTTGGCGCCGAATTGAATGCAATAGCCTTTCTCTACAGTACGCAGGACCCACATAGAAATATTTGGCAGTAGTTTCCACGCTGCCAGAAATTCTACTAAGGGAACCAACCTCTCGAGGCTGGTTTCTTGATTTATTTGGAGAGCTACCTCGGTGACCTGTAACAGCGAACTGGCAGGATGCACCTGAAGTAAGCGCTCTGGAAACCCCCATGGGGGTGGCGAACTCTCTGGTTCCGCTACGTTTCCGGGCGGAAAGACCGGAGAATGATGTTCGCGGGAGACTGCCGCGCCCTGTAGCACCGGCAGGGTTAGCTGACGAATCTCCTGAGGGCCCTGAAGAGAGGTGGTCACCGTACTCCTCAGAGGCGGTGAGGCACCTAGCTCTTCGAGAGGGGCTGCCCTCATTGGCCCTGGGCCACGACCATCAGGGCCGTTTAGCCGAGGCCCTCTTAGACTGGAGGACGACCCTCAGGTCTGGCCTCGTCTTCGAGGACCCCGACTTGGAGTGTTGCTGAGCCCGCCCTCTAGGCTTCGCCGGAGGAGTACGGGTAGCAACACTCCTTTTCTGGGTCTCCCTGTGTGAGGAGCTGGAGTGCGGCTGGGGCTGCTCCCGTCCAGCAGCCCCAGAGGAGTAAGTGCGGCGAGGAAGATAACGCTGGAACGCCGCCGCCTGCCTGCGGGCCTCCTGGTGCCTGTTGACAACTGTGTCAACGGAGTCACCGAAGAGGCCGATGGGATGCAGGGGGGCGTCCAGGAGCGTAACCCTGTCCTTCTCCTTCATGTCGGACAGGGTTAGCCAGAGATGCCTTTCTGCTGCCACCAGGGCTGCCATAGACCGCCCAACAGCACGGGCGGTCTCCTTGGTGGCCCGGAGTGCTAGATCAGCGGTCTTGCGCATCTCTGACACACTCACTTCCTCGCCGTCACTAAGCTCCTTCAGCAGGTCGGCTTGGTACGCCTGGAGCACAGACATGGTGTGTAAACATGCACCAGCCTGACCTGCTGCTGCGTATGCCTTGCCCATCAAGCCTGATGTCACTTTTAGTGGCTTGGTGGGCAAGGACGGAGCCTTCAGGGACGATGCCAGGCCGGGAGACAGATAGCTTTCTAGTGTCTGCTCGACCTGTGGCATCGCACTGTAGCCGTATTCCTCCATCCCCCCCACATTACCGTAGTAATCTGAGGCGGGGGAGAAGAGACGAGAGGAATACGGCTTATCCCACGATCTCGCGATCTCTTAGTGGAGATCGGGGAAAAAGGGAAGGCTCCGTCTGGGAGGTGCTGTTCTAGCCCGCAGGAAGCGCTCGTCAAGCCTGCTTGCCTGGGGCTCTGGATCTGGAGCGGGTGACCAACTGATGTTGAGCTTGGCCACCGCGCTCGTCAGCACCTCCACCAGCTCCTCATATTGGGGTGAACGGGGGGCGGTTGTGGGAGGTCAACGCTCTCAACGTCAACCTCCTCGGAGGAAGACAGAAGGAGCGCTGACTCCTCCTCTTGGAGGGAAGGAACCGCAGTGCGGGCTTCCTCATCCAGGAGGAGGTCAAACGATCCGCTGGGTGAGGAGAGAGATAGGGGATCACCCGTCTCAACTCCCTCCAGCAGATCTAGCTGCGAACCCCACGAGTGCAGCTGCCGCTCCGCCTCGGCGGAAGCGGGGCCAGACCCGCGGGGAGCGCTAGTGAAAGCCCCCTCCTCAAAGAGGGCTTTCCGGGAACGGAGCAACCGCAGCGGCATTCGCTCGCACTGCGGGCAGCCAGCCCCCTCAAGGGCTGACCTAGCGTGCTCCGCTCCCAAGCAGACCACACATAGATCGTGTGTATCCCCACCAACAATGTAGCGTTGGCAGGGAGGGACACACTTTCTATGGGGCTGCTGAACCGCCTTTCTTCGTTCGCTCTTAGAAGAACGTTTTCCCCCTGGCATACTGTTCAAATAAAAGTAGTGCAAACTGGCACTGAAAAACAACAGTATGCTTTTTTGACAGACAAAGACACAGAGCGCCCTCGCTGAATGACAAAAGCTGACGCCAGCTTCAAACGCACGTGCTTTTATACTTCCTGGTCGATGACGTCACCGCGCCTGTGACGTCACTCCCGTTTCTCATTGGACGTTGGACTATGACTCAGAGTGCGGCCCGCCAATGGCGTTCCCCATAGCGTTTCAGGACGCAGTGTAGAGTTCCCGGAAGGGAACCATGCCGTCGTGCAGCCTTTTGCGCAGAAGTACATGGTTACACAAGTTTGTATAGGTAACTATGTTTTAATTGCAATTGTCAAGCAGTTTGTGATGCACTTTGGAAACAGGAGATGAGTGCCTGGTACAATGCGCCACCTGGCTTGAGAAACCTGTTCTCAAAGACTTACTTTTATTCATTATTTAGTTAGCACACATATTCTGAAAATGCCTTCAGCCGAATTCAAATTAGCCATTTTAATCTAGATTAATCTAGATTAATTCCAAGATTTAATCTAGATTAATCTAGATTAATTCCAAGATTTAATCTAGATTAATCTAGATTAAAAAAATGAATCTATGCCCACCCCTAATATATATATTAGTAATTTAATAGCTATAACTACATTTTCCAAACTGTGCTACTTAAGTCCACTTAATATGAATACACTAATTAGCACTAATACTTAAGTTGATTTTAAGAGTAGAAAGATAAATTACCAGAAGTGTTTTATAATTGAACTGCTTAAAAGTGGTCTATGATCGCTTAACATAAAATTTTAGTGGATTTTTGTATATATTATCACTAAGATAGGATTTGGATTTTCATTAAAGATACAGTAGAAATGTATTACGTAAAATGATAAAATTCTGTAGGTTACTTTGCTTAGGCTACTGTACAGTAAATGCACTAATAGCACATGATTGGATTACATATTCATAAAAAAGTAGACTAACCCAACATAAGCATGTTACATAAAACTGTATGACAATATTTTGGCAACAATGTTTGTTCACTCATAATTCTATAAAATGTGAAAAATAAACAATCAAAGGCCCAGGTCATTTAGCTTACTTGGAAGCAAATTGAATACAGAACCACGAAAAAAAAATATTTTAAATCTTGCTAAACATATTATTATTGCTGATAATTGTGCCTTTGGGCTTGGCCTGAGAGGAAGTGATGATTTGCAACATTTTGTTAAAATCTTCGTTAATACTGTTTCTTAAGCATTCAATATTATCCAGAGTATTCTTAAGTACATCAGCTTTATGTCTCGCCCATTGAATAAATTTCAAAGTGTCTGATTTGATATTTTCTTTGTTTCTGTTGTCTGCTGATTGGTTGATTTCCGAGAGCTCTGCTGAATATTGAACAACAGAAACAACATCAAAAACAACAAATAGAGCTGAAAGTACACCAGTGACTGCTCCTGCTGCACGGACAAATTTGGCAACATCTGCAGATGCGCGTGCAGCTTTGGCAAAATCTGCAGACATACGGGCAGCTTTGGCAGCATCTGCAGAAACACGAGCAACTTTGGCAGCATCTGCAGAAACACGAGCAACTTTGGCTACCCGTGCAGCCACATAGGCAGCTTCTGCAGCATCCACAACTGCAGAGGCAACATTGGCAGTTTGCACAAACATTAATATATCTATAACCGCCAGTGCAGACACTTTGCCAATTTCATTTTTAAGTTCTGAAATGTCTATATCACATCTCACTGTTGTCACACCTTCCTTCTCCATTTTTTCCTCCAGCTCTTCAATCTCTTGTATGTTGTCATACATTTCATTCAGTTGCTCAATCATTGACTTGATTGTGTTCTGGGCATCTTTAATGATCTCCTCAATAGTCTCACACAGCTTTTTGGCTTGATCATGCTATTGATGGTAAATCCTGCACTTGTTGCTCCTCCTGCTAGTCCAACAGCAGCACCAACACCAGCAAGAGCTAAAGAAGCACCAAATGTGAACGGAGCTAAACAAATGCCCGCTATGGTTATGATTCCTCCTGCTTCTCCCAGTGCTGCTCCACTCAAACTGCCCACTGTATTTTTCTTGTGCATGGATTCAAGTGCATTTATGATGTTTTTCAGTTCCTTTAGTTGATCAGTGAGAGTTGGATGATTTTTGTCAAAGTCTGAGTTCAGTTTTTTTATTTTTCCCCCCAGTTCGTCATTAAGAGCTTCAAGTTTCCTGAAACATCAGATCTTTTGTCAGAATTTTTCTGAAATTTTTACTTTTGACAGTCATTTTTGAAGGAATGCTTACCATTGAAAATTCTCCTCTTGATTTCCTTTACCTGCATTTGATATTAAACATTACCAAAGATTATACATATAAATAATGGTTTTTATAACTTTAGTACAATACATGTGTACAAATATGCATGGATTTATTCTTGATAAGAATAAGAACTAAACCATTCACTGATTCACTGATTGAAGTTTTGGATACAAAGGACTAATGGATTTGCAATGCTCTCTCTCAGACAGCTGTCAGTAGTTTCCGGCGCTCTAATATTTGTGTGCAGCTCAATTTATCCATCCAAACATATTTGCATTACATTCACTGTGTAACTATCCAAACTGTTCTAGACTTTAGACTTTAGTGAGGATGCCAAAACCCATAACCATAATGACACGTCATGTGCCTCAAATACAATCATATCATAATTATATTTTTGTAAATCATTAGCTACTGATTAAATAAAGCAGAAAACTGGAAGTTGAAAATCATATCTTTGACCCATTCTGGAAATTGACATTAATCTACACTATTAGTTAACAGTACATGTTGTTAAAGTTTTAACGCATACTTAATCTATTAACCAGACAGACTTGTTATAAGTTGCTGATGTATTAATCATTACTGAATGGCTCACAAGCATAGCGTGGCTTTTAGAGACTCACGGTTGAATGTAGGAGGTAGTAGTTCACTACTTTTGTTTGAAGCGCCGCTGTCGTCACTGGAGTCACTGGAGACACTGAGACGGCGAAACATTTCTAGAAAGAAGTTTCCCTTATATTCAACATTTCATTAACAACTTGTTATAAAATTTGATAAATCCTGCTTAGTTTTTTTTTTTTTTTTGACATTGTTAACGAATTAAAAGAACATGCTCACAATGTATTTTTATGAGCTGTTATTCTCAGTTTTTTTATTAATTAAGCAACCATATTTAGATAACCAGAATCTTTTGTTTTTAGATACCTTGTACATTTATTCCAATTTAACAATAAAACAAAACTATTTAACCATAAATTCTATCTTATATATGATTTTCGACTAAAAATATTTTGCTAAATATTTTTCATATGCAGACTCTTTAATCAAAATCTATCATACATCTTTGTTACATGTAGTTTTACCTTTCTTTGGAGATGTTGACCTCAGTGGTCCTTCAATAATATCTGAAGATTGTCCTGCCCAAGTAAAGTAATGCAGCTGTCTTTATATTACATTTATAAAAAAAAAAAAAAAAACATTTCCTTCCAGACCAAAATACAAGATCAATAGCAAAAGATATCTGAGCAATGATAATGATAACAAAACAAGACTGGAAATATTAATGCATGGTCTCTTAGGGCTTTTCTCTGTAGAGAAAACAAACTGCCTTACCTGGATCATGAAGACGATAATGTTGCCTTTTCAAGAATTTTATCCCTTTTTTTCCTAAGAGTAATACATTTCCAGTATTCCAGAATTTTGCCCTGAGTTACTGCTCTAACTTAGTTTTCCAGTTTGTCATATGATTGTGAGATGGGAGATGGGTGTAGTCTTCTGTTTTGATCTTGGTTAATATTCTTCAACAAGCCGGCTGGACGTCCTTTAAATATAGCAAATAAAAAGACACAGTCAAACCATCTAACAAAAAGAGGATTCTTTTCTTATTATTTTAATGCTTTGTTCAGGAAAAGGTTTGTCGGACTGCAAATAAAATAGCACATAATAATAAACAAAAATGTTCTTCAGAAAATGAATGTCCAATCAAAAACCCCAATCACAAGCCCCACTTGATTTGAACCGGTGCAAACAATGTCATCAAACTTTTTGAGGCTGTACAAAACAACGGCAGTGGCCTGTTTGTGGTGTACTTTGGATTCAAAACCACGTGGATCTTGGCACGTGCCATATCGCATATCCTCAATCTCCCCTCTTAACAGCATAAAACACAACAATTACGGCATGTTCTTTCTATACATATAATAAAGTGCATTATTTTACATTATAACAGCCTTCAAAACATGTTTCGAAATAACTCACGCTCAGTCTCCGTTCGATAAGGCTCAAATCCCTTCCCCCACCGGAAATCTCTCGCATGCAGCAGCAAAACACTTAGATACACAATGAAATAATTTGTCCACTCTGTGCAGTCACGCACTAGACACCACCACAGGTCCACGAGTTGATAAACAGCTTGGATTATATCCAGTTGACAGTTTTATTAACTATTTTCTCCTTCCTTGTACCTGCTGCTGAGAAGGGCTGCAGCGAAAAATCGGCAGTTGTCAACAGAAAGTGAAACCGGATGTCAGCTGTCGCTCAGAGGGGACTGGCTCCCACTGTTTCCTCCTTGAATGCTTCCACCGTGGCTGATGTGCACAGCTTCTTTCTTTAAAAAAATTAAGTAAATAACAACAACACTCAAATGGAACTTACAACCAAAATTACCTGTGTAAAATAAATTTTATTCACATATTCACATATACCTTGCATGTGGCATTTTGGATAAGAGCAGATTCACCCACCAAATCCTGATATGAGCCATATCATGCTGAAAAACAAAAAATATATTTGGAAATGGATGTATATATAGCCAAACGTAATATTTTTTTATCAACATAGAAAAGGATGCTACTTTGCTTACCTGGGTGAAGTCAAACTTAAGCGCCAAATACAGTGCATACTGTCAAACAAAAAACACAGTTTTAACAATTTTAAATTTAAAATCAAACTGTTAATTTGACATTACCTGAAAATGTATAGAAATCTTTTTTCATCGGGATAAGCCAGAAGTCTTTTGATGACAATTAATTTGCAAATGGGGATTTGCCCAAGATGAATGTTGTGATGGGAAAACAAAACCACTGTAACTAGTTACCATTAGCATGAATACACCACAGTCCACAGATGCTGACTGTACAGGAACATCCTGGAAAATAAATCATAGCATAAAAATTTACATTTTCATTATAGAATTTATATGTTGCACCATGAATTCATACCTAATTTTTAACAAGCTTCCAAGATCCTGGAATCAGCTTTATTGCAATTGGGCTATATACACATAGAGAGAGAAGGTGGGAGATAGAGAAAGAGATGAAATCAGTGTTGAACCACCTAACACTGTTATAGGTATAGACAGTCGCAAGACTTATTGATATGAGTAGTTAAACAAGTATTATTTTTATTTTTATAAACCACTGTCTATACCCATCTGAAGCCAGATAACAAAATGTTGAGCTGAACCACTGAACTACTATTTTCAGCTTTGAAATAGGAACAATGAAACAAGAGTTTACATTAAACACACACCATGATTTTGTAGGTGCTTTTTAAAATCAGGGGCACGACACAAGATGTGCTGGCACTTAGGGCAATGCCAGTGGCACCTCTTCCGTTGTTGGGACTTCAGACAAAAGCAAGGAACACAGGATTTTCCAAAAAAAAAAAAAAAAAAAAAACTTTTTTACAAAAGGTTTTGCATGAACAAACATACAAAATTAATGTGCAGTTTGTAGAATGCTTACGGATGCCATTGTTCTCAAAATATATGGCATGCTTTAAATCATTAATTTCCAAACTTACCGCTCCAACAAACACCGCCATTACTGAAGAATTTCGCTTCTGTCGTACTTGCATGTGATTGGTTGCTGCCACGTTGGTCGATGATGATTGGCTGCCACCAAGTGGCAGGTCCCTCCTACCCTCCGTCTGCCAGTAACTGGCTTCCGGCTGTCAATGGCAGGTACTTCCTGCTGCCAGCTGCCAATTTTTTTTTCTGAACTCTTTCTGCATTTTATTGCAGGGTCCCTTTAAATGCAAATGAGCTCCGTTCACCCCGCCCCCTCTGCCTGGGACATGATGATTAATTATGTTTACTTTAGCCACATTTAGTGGCAAAACTTGCCAACAAGCACATTATTAAGAAAGGCCATTTGTGAAGATGCATAAAAAACCTTATATTCACTTCTGCTGTGGGTGAAGCTGCATCAGGAACCATTCGCGCAAACATAGACGCCTATGTAGATCGGGATCGGCGCTTTGCTTTTAAGACCTGCATAAATAAAATCAATACTGTATGAGTGGGGTAGGGCGAAGTCCATGGTAACATATTAAAGGGATAGTTTGAGCATTTAAGACATGAAGTTGTATTCAATCCTTATCAGCACTATAGTGTATACACACTGACCCACACTGCGTTCACCTCCCTGGTCAGAGTTCTGGCCGCTGGAAGTTTTTCAAGAAAGTAGTCACGGTTAGTTTCCGGGGCCTCAAAACTGTGCGTTTTTACGTGAAAAAAAATATATGCGTTTCAAAGCTTGATTAATTTACATCGCAAAAAACACTCCTGACAAAAATCATAGCTCAGTTTTAATCGGCACTATATTCTTTCCGTTTCCATCAATCCGCGCTGCTGTCAGTTCGCACGTTCCCATCAGCTGTTGATAGCGCGACTCGCTGACAACATGTCTGACTACGAAACTTCTGATGATGAAACCAATTTTAGCACAATGTCAGACGGAACAGACGATATATATACTTTATATTAGACCTCGTTTCACGTGATTTCCACAGGAGTCTAAACATCAGATTGTTTACTGTACAGTTTAGACATGGGATCTCCAGTCCTCGTGAGCTACTGTCTTGCTGGTTTTAGTTTTTCTCTGATGCAACACACGTGACTCAAATCAACGGGTAATTAGCAGGCTTGTACAGAATGTCTCATTTGAGAAAGGTGTCCTGTCATAGGAAAACATCGCGCTGCAGGAATGTAGCTCACGATGACCGGAGTTGGAGATACCTGGTTTAGACCACCTGTATGTGACTTCAAGCACACTTATAAACACGATGATACCGACACACGTTCCGCATAGTTACAGACAATAACAAATATAGCGAAGCACCATATTTTGTTGTGTTATATAGATTCAATTAAATTCATTAGTTATGACATTTGCCGATTTTCTCACAACATAGACAGTCGATTATTGTCGATGCTATCACTGCCCCGGTTAGAATATTCTCAGTGTAACGTTAGCCTAAAAACCGACGTTAGCTTCAAAATAAACCTGTCGTATGCGACATAAAGTTAGTAAATAGAGCTTACCCGTGGTACTGGTACAGCAGAACTCTTTAAAATCCGTTTTTTTTTATTTTTCCTCCTTGGTTGGGGATGTAATCGTCTTCGCTGAAGTGAGCACTGCACACACGACAATCCTTGATACTGGATATTTTAGCTCCCGCAGAGTAGCCGATGGCAAACAACCAAAGCTGTCTCATAACTATATAAGAAACAGGAAAACGATGGAATCTGAACGGCGATCCCTGCACATTCTTGTGGTCACAACCTGGGAATTTACAAGTTCGCACCATTGTTAATTTTCTACTTTTTACGTCGTTGTCATTCGAGTGTGTAATGGAACAGCTGATCGGAACGTGCGAACTGACAGCAGCGCGGATTGATGGAAACGGAAAGAATATAGTGCCGATTAAAACTGAGGTATGATTTTTGTCAGGAGTGTTTTTTGTGATGTAAATTAATCAAGCTTTGAAACGCATATATTTTTTTCACGTAAAAACGCACATTGAGGCCCCGGAAACTAACCGTGACTACTTTCTTGAAAAACTTCCAGCGGCCAGAACTCTGACCAGGGAGGTGAACGCAGTGTGGGTCAGTGTCTATACACTATAGTGCTGATAAGGATTGAATACAACTTCATGTCTTAAATGCTCGAACTATCCCTTTAATGACTGTAAAAAAAAAAAAAAAAAACATGATACTAAACTAAATTTCTAAAACTTGCAGTTCAAAAAACATGTTTTTCACAAATTTCACATTTAAGCCTAAAAGTACTAAAAGGTAGTCAAAAATGAGCTATAGATTATTATCCATTACTGTTTCTAGGCCTAGGGTGCCACCAGCTGGAGGCCTGAATCATATGAAAGTTATGAAAGTTTAATATTTACATTAAGCCATATCATGACACTTGTCTTTCCGTCCTCAAGTTTTAAGACCTCTTGAAATTATAATAAAGTCTTTTCTTGTACCGTTTAAGGCATTTATACTTTACTTTATTTATTACTTAAATTTGATGTGACAATTACAATTAATGTTGATTTAGTTTTTGTGTGGGGAAAACAACACGTAATATTAATGGGTTTCTTCACATTGCTTATTTTAGAGCATGAAAAACAAAATAGTGGTGTGAGGCTTTTAGTAGACCACCAAAATTCACTCAATATCTGGGGGCGTTTAGACTCCTTGTGGTATGGCATTTAGTTTCAGCCTACGCTTTTATCCACCACCACCTGTAAGCTCTTTCAATAGTTGTGGTTATTGTATCAGTATTTTATTTTCCAAGTTGTGTTGTGGTAAAAATAGTAACAGGTAGCACCAGTAGCTCACTGAGCAAAGCCATTTCACATCATCGAAACTGTGGTGCCCCCCATAGTCCAAAATATGTATAGAACGATGTGGATTTTTTAAAATATTGTACATCTTTCATGGGTTTTCTACTACATATTTAAGTAAGAGACACAATTTAGGTTATGTTAAGCCATACAAGTCCTAATATCTGGGGATCCACCAAAGAACTGCACTGTCCTAGAAATAAATAAAAAAAACCTAGTCCAAAAATACAAGTCCAAAAAAGTCTGTTATGTTCAGCCCTTTAATGCTGATTGGTCAGAGGATTGTCTCTGTTCTCTCACTCTCTCTGGTGATTCGCTATTGACCATGAACACTAGTGTCCAGTTTAACTCATGGTTTCACTTTCAAAATCAGAAACTGCGTACTGGAAACCATGTTACAGCAGATAATCTTTTCTTCTTTGTAGCACACAGATGTGATTATTCCACACAGGTTAGCATGTTGTATATCTGAGCTATGAAACAACAAAAGCTGAAGAGTAACAATGCAGAAGAAAAAACAATTTTCATGGCTCGCTTGGCATTAATTACTAATAAGAAAAAAAATAGTTTGCTACTTGTTATCTTTGCTGTTTGTTTCATTTTTACCGTAACGTTATATCTGGCGAGATTTTGCGCCGCTTCCGGCCGGAGCTGTATCCCTTCTAGCCATAACCCGGCTGGAGATCTGATGAGATCGTTGAATTCATTGGCAGATGAAGTGGAGCGTGAACAGAAATAATGTTTCAGAAGATTTTTACGTGTATGTAGGTGACAGGACAAGATCAATATTGAAGCATCTTGCAGAATTGTCGACCTTAACAGTAGTGATGGGAAAATGAAGCTTTTCGAAGCACCGAGGCTTTCCCCTCAACTGGATCGTAAAAAGGTTCGTTACTCGAAGCTTTTCAACATGTTGCACACTAATGACATCTTGTGGACAAAGGTGGGAAAAGCTGCTTTCGCGTCCCAGATCTTAAAGCAATTTTGGACAGTTTCATTAAACAGATCTATTTGTGCTATGTCAGAAAAACAGTAATTTTACTCGAATTGATCTGTAAATAAACGTTTTAATAAAATGATACAAGTATAAGCATGGTTCATGTAGGCATATATTAAGAATAATTTTGACTAAAATTTTTATTAATTAGAAGTGCTTGTGAAGCAAGTATAACAACAAAATGAATATGCACTAAACTACACATGTAAATATTTATTCGTATTATGATTTATTCTTAACAAAAAGTGAATGACACTTGATACCTGCGCAAGGGGTTCGCGTTATTTGAATCAGAATATGAAGCAGTCACGTGGTTGTGTGCGAAAACGAAGCTTCGGACGTCACAGGTCACGTGGTTATGGACAAAACGAATCAAGCTCCGGTCCAGTGCTTCACTGTGAGATGTTTCGGTTTTTTGATACAAGCTTCGAAGCTTCGGTGTCAAACGTCACATCACTAATTACCAGTGTGTCGTGTTCAGGTGCTTTTGTTATCGTAGTGAAGAGAAACATGGCGGACTCGGAATTTGTCCTCACATGCTATTTGGGTAAAAGTTTTAAAACGGTTATAAACTCCCTAATGCATCTGCTACAGGAAGAAGAGGATGCATCAAAACGCAAACGATAAATGATAGGCTGTATATCTTATTGATCATGAATAGTATAGTTTTTTTTAAAGACAATACTAACTAATGGTTCTGTTTTAGCTAGCCTATATAAGTTTTTATATAAGCCTATATAAGTATATATATTTTATATAGCCTATATACGTTTTTTTAACTTTTAACATCATGCAATGTTTACCATTCAGTATAGTTTCGTTGCTGTCCACCATGTTGAAAGGTCAAAGTTTATCCCATCTCGGCAACTCGGGTATCATAAAAAATGTCGAGCTTTCCAGTGGAAATTACAACGTGAGTGGGTGTTCATGTGCAATTTCGATGTCGGATTTTGGTATTTACCATAATTACGATAGCACATGAAGGCAGCAATAATACCACCGGGAGTTGCTAGACCTAAAGCACTACTGGGGCACAGGCCCCCATTACTCATAAATTCAGTTTTTACATGTAGTTTAATGTCTTTATTTTGGGATTATCAACGAAAATTATAACTCAAATTGGAGATTTTACTGGGGCACCGCATATTTTTACCGGGGCACGTGCCCCAGTAAAAAGGGTCTAGCAACGCCCCATCATTTTATGCTCTTTGTTTTTGTGCTGTCTGCCTTTTACATTGCTCTGGATGCTCCTTTTGACTACACAATTGTAAGGAACTGTTATTTCTATTTGCTTGGGGTAGCTTTTAAAATATATATTTAAAAACATATTTACTAAAATGTTTTTCTATCTTTGTTTTGTTCAGGAGGATATGCCAGTGCTGAGGAAGTGGTGGTGTGTGATGTTGATGGAAAATTTCCCACTGGACAAGTAAGTCACACGTGGGCATTCAGATATTTAACTGTTCATGGCAGGATTCATGTTATAATGTTTGCATTTCTGATGTGGGGAAAATGAAATAACTACCTCCAAAAACCACATTATCTAGCCATGAAGAAGTGTTCGCTCACTGGACAGAGGCGTCAAGGGAATTGCTAAGCGGCCTTCGACACCCAGTATTTCGCCTGAGGAGGTGAAGACATGAGGAGATGGAGGTAAAAGTTTGTAATTTCAAGGCAGTCATAACAGAAACTCATGGCACAACAAATGAAGAACAGACTAGTCATCTGCAATTCATGTAGTGAAATGGGAACATAAAACTGTCTGAAGTAGGCCTGACACATGACAATCGCTGTTTAACTTGGGTTTGTGATTACTTTATTAGGCTGTTGGCGAAGCAAAACGGGGGAAGAATGATCCCTTCATTTTGGATGATGCCATGGTCAGTTTTCAGTCAAGAGCATCACAGTAGCATCACACTAAGATCACAAAGTATTAATGACTTTTTTTTTTTTTTTTGGTCAGATTGTCAACATGGATGGCAGGGCAGTGGTTTCCTTTGCATGCACTGCTAATTCCCTGGAATTGCAAATCTAGTTATATTTGATCTCTTCAACAGAACATAGAAAACACGCAAGAAGCCAGCAAGTAGCAGAACCAGTTGAAAGAAGCCAATGCCTTCAAGGGCGAAGTACAGGCCCCACGCTTCCTCACCATGGGGGCCTACGAATGTGAGGAGGCGCTAGAGGAATTCGTCTTGCATGGGAACACCTTCATTGAAGAAGAATATGCAGTCATGGCTCATGGACCCATTTGTTTTTAATTTAAAAATTGATGATGAATTTAGGTTATTTTTTTATGTACATGTATCTATTTGTGTGTGTGTGTGTGTGTGTGTGTGTGTGTGAGCGAGCATACGTTTGTGTCCATTTTAGGACAGAAGGGGATAAAAGTTCATACGGATGTCATTAAGGACCAATTTAGGCTATTTTTTATGAACCTGTATCTATTGCTGGTCCTGGCGTGACTGCGTGCCAGTGAATAAGAGAGAGGGAAAAAGCCATATTTGTTTTGTTTGTTTGCCATATTAAAATAAATTCCTTGTTCATCATATAAAGTGTTTGAATTGTTTAAATTTTTTTTCACTGGAGCCAGTTTGAAAATAAACTGCTAATTATTAGATTTGCGCCAATTTGAAAATAAACTGTTAGTTCTTTTTTTCTCTTAAGTGTATTTTGCAACGCTGAAAAAAGAATGTCATCTGTCTGCGTCCTCGTCTAGGGGGCGTGTCTTTAGTGGGCGTGTCATGAGCTTTAGGCATGTTTACATATGGTGACGTCACGGCTATGGGGCGTGTCTTGAGTTGTGGGCGTGTCTTTAGTGCTGCAGGACGCAGCCAGATACTGTTGCCAATCCCCGCCTTGACGCCTTGATTGACGTAGGGTGGGCGTGGTCAGCTCGGAATGCATTTTCAAAGCCGCATTGAATTTTGCTACAAATATCCCACGGCGTCATGATGAAAATGCAATCGTAAGTGTCCTTACTGTTAGTCTAAATGCATTTAGGACATTTAAATGATAATTTTGCTACTGTTTCTGCTTGGACACGTTACACATATCAAATCAATTTGGGTTATACATTTTAATTTTAATTTTGCTACTTCTAAAGCATTAAAGTAGTATGCACTTTACAACTTAAGACTACTGTTGGAAATGGCAAATGTAAATAATATAATTTAATTTTCAATTTCATTATGCACCAAATTTTGCACGCCTGGAGGTGATTGAAAATGTAAATTTAAATACAGAATTACATTGCCTTTTTGAATATTGCATTGTCATTTTGAATATTGCATTGTCATTTTGAATATTGTATTGCCATTTTGTATATTGCATTGCAAATTGAATATTGCTACACATATGCTTCCATAAATAGACGTCTCCGAGATGTACCTGTGCTATCAGGGAATTTATCTGATGTTTACTTTGAATAGGTTGAACTCCAAATAACCAGAGCTTAAAAATAATAAAAATATAGCAAATCTACTCATTCTATATATTCATTCTCAATCATTTGCTATTTTATTAGATTAACTACTATAACTATAATGCATTAATTTGTGCAGATTTCACAGTTCCACTTTTCTTTGATTAAATAAATCATTGTAGAAATAAAAGATGACGTAAACACATATGTAAATAAGTTAAAGCAGCTTTTAATTAAATAAATAAATGCATGTAGAAAATATATTAGGCTATACATTCTTTTTCAAGTTTTTATTAATTTAGTTTACTAAAGCTTACTAAACATGCTTGTTTTGCCTTTTTAGACAGAATCTCACACATTTATGTGAGCATCGTGTATTTAAATCTGTATTTCACCAAAAATAATACTCTAACGTGTTTTATGTATTTTTCGTCTGATTGTAAACACAGCAGGACTTTCATTTTGATCTAGTATCATGACGTCATAAGGCTGCGCTCTTGCATCTGTTGTGCTTTGGCTGAAGAGAGGTTTGTGTTTTTAATCATATAAAGTCTTTAAATGAATAGGACGCATTCATTCTATTTATAGTTTTATACAGCCGATGTAACGCTAATTCATTATTACTCAGTGAAACATTGCAATAGTTGATCTAGCATTTAAATAACATTGTTTTGTTTGAATAAAGAGCCTTAGTCACAGAAAAAGTGCGTCTTATTTAACTCTCTCTGTCGTGAATTTGGTGACTGGCGATTAGGCCTACTGATGGAGAAACAGCTTTTTAAAAAACCGAGTCAATTGAATCAATTGCATTACAAAATGATTCAGTGATTCGAATCGCGAGAACAAACGTGTTTTAATGACAACTCTTGCACATTAACAGCAATTGCTTCTGGAAAGTGTAATCTATTAAATATACTAATCATTAAATACCGAATATCAATTGAAACTAAATAGGAGTCTAATTTATTTGTTCATTATTATTATTTTTATTAATTATCGAATTAAGGCCATTAACTCTCACTCTGACTAAGTTTCTCACTAGTGTGCAGACTATGAGACGCACCCAGAGATTTAGTTTGCATTTATTTATTCTCACCTTAAACAGGACAAAGTGTCCAGACTCCAGAAAAACTCCTGGTGAAGCAACTGAGATCCACGTGACACTATTTTAAAGATGGAGTTTATTAAAGAGGAGAGTGAAGACATGAAGATTGAAGAAACATTAATCAAACATGAAGAAACTGAGGAACAAACAGGTTGGTTTTCATTCTCAAAGCTGAACTATTTTGACCTGTAGATTAATTTGCATTCATCTGCATATTAGCAGGTGTTTTTATACCATGTTTGCCATCCAGCAGCTTTCTCTATTTATTTTCAGCTTCATTTATATGCTCCAACCCTAATCAAACACACCTGAACAAGCTAATCAAGGTTTTATTACTAGAAATTTTACTTTACTTTACCTACCAGAGAAAGATAAGCATCAGATTTATTGATTTATTAATCAATGTTCATTTAACGTTTTTGAGTTGTTGTTTTTTTTTTGTCCCTAAAAAACATTAGCTATGTTTCCATCCAAAGATGTGAATTTAATTTGTGCGCAAAACTGGAATATTGCATAAAACATTTGTGAATATTGCACCACTCCCATCCAATGAGTCAAAGAGAACAAATTTGTGCATGGTGGAATTTATTCGGTAAATGTGTTTCCATCGTAGTTTATGCACATTTTTCCTTATTGAATTAAAAGTTTATCCTACTCAGTTGTGCGCATTTCAATGCGCATTTTTAGAATTTATGCGCGTCTTGCTGTTTCCATCCAGCGTTTTTCTAATGAGATATTCCAAAATGCACATAAAATTAGGTGGATTGAATCAGCTATTGAGATTCTTGTCCTTGTTTTCGGAATGTTTAGCATATCAAAACTCAAAATATGTCAGAAAAAGCTTCCTACCACAGTGGCCATCCTTCACAAAACGTATATCTACCACAGTTTTATCACAGATAGAATACAAAATGCTTCAATACAAGCATTTCAGTTAACCCTTATGCGGTCTTCGTTTTGGAATCACACTTATGGTCTTTGGGCAACAAAACTTAAATTTTATAACAAAATAATAGTAAAAAAAAGAAAATTATGTTTATTAATGTTTTTACTCCACATTTGTGCAGTTTTCGTAGGATTTATGCTATTTTTTAAATATATATAAATTATTAAATAAATATTTATTTTTAATAATTTTATATGCAAAAACAGCTTTTTATGTCAAATTCGCTTTATATAATACCCACATTTTAAACTTTCATTCATGGGGATAACATGGATAATTTGATATGGTTTAGCGTAAGATTTTTGCCCATTTTTTGGAAAATGCAGTTTTAAAAGTAAAAAAATATAACTTTTACCACTAGATGGCTGCAGAGCACTACTATTAACTAATTGCTATTTGACCAACAATACGATATCTTTTCACAAGTTTTTTTCAGTTGAGTTCATATCTACATATAATGAAATCACAATTATAACAATAAAAAATACTTTTTGACATTAAGCATTTTTTGTATTGAAACAAAACCAGTTCTATTACATATTGAGTAGCAGTACACAACATGAACATAAGAATGCAACAACATCTTTTTTTTTTTTTTGACAAATTATAAGAGAGCAGTTTTTATGGTCTCCAAATGTAGTCCTGTGTGTTTCATGATATGTAGATATGAACTCAACTGAAAAAAAACTTGTGAAAAGATATCTTTCAGGTGGTCAAATAGCAAAAAGCATATAGTGGAGCTCTGCAGCCACCTACTGGTAAAAGTATTTTTTTTTTTATGTTTAAAACTGGATTTTCTAAAAGATGGACAAAAATCTTACACTAAACGATGTGAAATTATCCATTTTTTCCCCATGAATGAAATTTAGATGTGGGTTTTTTATGAAAGGGAATTTTACAAAAAAAGCTGTTTTTGTATAAAAACCTATAAAAAATATGTATTTATTAATTTATATATATTTAAAAAATATCCTAAATCCTCCAAAAACTGCACACTTGAGGAGTAAAAACATTAATAAACAGAAAAATAACATTTGTTTTGTTTTTTTAACTATTATTTTATAACAAAAATTGCATTTTGTTGCCTGGGGTCTCCAGAGACCCCAAAGATCACGAACATGAGTATGTTTTTTCACACTAACATAAAATCAAGCTATCATTCCAATTTTATTTATTTTTTTATTTTTTTTATTTTAGCGAACGCCATTCGGGGTCCAGAAATCCCCCGAAGACCGCATAAGGGTTAAATGTAATTTATGCAATTTTTTAAACCTTTAAATCACAGAGAAAATTAACCCACCGCAACTGTTAAAAATCAGCCCAATTCTATTGGAAAAAGTGCGGATTTGGCAACTCTCCATCCAACCCAAGCTGCATCCAAAGTGATGTAAATACTCTGCATATTAACGCAGAATTTAAATTCAATTTTAGAATGTTTGCAGGAGCGGCATTAAGAAAACAGTCCCATGCAAGGCTTTAATACAAAAATGCACACCATGAATGGCAACTGTAGAAAGCAAAAGCCAAATCCCAGACATTTTGGATGATTTAGAAATTTTTTAATGTCCTAAAAGACATTTGTCTTTCTCATTATTTGAATCTTATTGCAGAACAGCTAATCACTTGTCTTCGGAAAATACTATTCTATTCGCTCACGTTAGAAACAGCAAATCTCTTTAAAACGTACTCGGTTACTAACGTAACCTCGGTTCTCTCTAGAGAGGGAACGAGTACTGCGTAAGATATCTTACGCTATGGGGAAAATCCTTTTACGCGAGATATTGAAGCCAAAAAATTATCCTTTATTTTGTAACAATGTAAAACGTGTTGCAGCAGCATACAGACATAGGCGAAACAGCTCGCGCCTATTGGCTGTTCCGCGGCAACTGCAGCAGCCTATCGAACGAGGCCTAGCGTGACGCCAGACCCAATGAGGGTGCTTCGAGCCCACTGCGTCACGTCCTGCCATAACGGGCGTGGTCTAGGCCTATAAATACCGCTCGTAGGCAGCTGTTATCTGGTTTTTCATCATCGAAGCAACCAGAGCACGTGCATGCACGGCAAGATACGCAGTACTCGTTCCCTCTCTAGAGAGAACCGAGGTTACGTTAGTAACCGAGTAACTTCTCTTACGAGAGGTCTCTCGTACTGCGTAAGATATCTTACGCTATGGGGACCCAATGCAAAATGCCGTGCATGCTGAGATCTGACACCAAAGACCCAAGGGCAAAAACCCGGGGTTCATATAGTGCACAATCACCTAGGGAACTCACAGGGAGTCCGGGAAGAGGGAGGGGCGGAGCCACACTCTTCCACATAATGCAGCATCACTCGGACACTCCATACGTTATACAGACAGGGTGGGGTTACGGCCTGAACTGATGTGAAAATATGGGTCTCACACAGTTTTACTGGTGAACTAGACCAACAGCAGCCTGGCCTGCAAGGCGGGAACCTCCAGGTTGTAAAACCTTATAAATGTAGACGGGGAGGCCCAGCCCGCCGCCGTATAAATATCTTGCAAGGCAATCCCACTCGACCAGGCCCACGAAGAGGCCATGCCCCTTGTGGAATGTGCTCTGACACCCAACGGGCACTGCATGCCCTTAGAAGCGTATGCCAGCGCTATAGCATCAACTATCCATCTGGATAGGCTCTGTTTCGACGCAGCTAGTCCCTTAGAACGTCCATTAAACGAAACAAAAAGCTGCTCCGTCTGCCTAAAACAGTGGTTCTCAACCTTTTTTTGAAGTGGGCCGCACTATGTCCAAGTTCAAGTCTCACGGGCCGCATATTATTTACATATGACGCCATCAACGCTCACTAACCAGATATATTGCATCTAAAATTATTACAATTAGATGTATTATTGTCATTAGAGAGTATAATTCTACTTACCATTAATGGGACACCTGATGTTGTCGGGAGCCAACCAATTTGGTGAAAGTCGGCTCAAAAGGAGTAACAGCACAATGAAGTTGTGATTGTAAGTTGTAGTCTGTAAGACGCGCACGGTAACGTGACTTGATGCGCGTCATTGCAGAAAATGTGCGTTCGCAAATGTATGTGGATCCAAATATGGAAAGCACTTTTGAACTTAATAATCTGAGGTTTTGTCCAGAGATGTTTCGCCACATTTCTGCAACTGAGGATGACTGCTGCGCGGTTTGGCTGTGTCCTCTTGCCTGAAAATCCATCAGTTCATCTTCGAGCGCGCGGCGAGGCAAACCGAAAGTTGCAGCCAAGTCCTTGATTTTTTCCACAGGGAAAGTGAATGGCTCTCTGATGAATTGTCCTGCATATTTTATTTTCTCAAAATCAGAAAAACGAGAGATGAATTTTTCTTGCATTTGACTGACAGTTTTAACGAATCGTTCTCTCTGTTGCATGTCCAGTACACCATCACACGCGTCATTCAGAAGTGGAAAGTGAGTTAGATCACTATCTTTAAGTTGTGCAATGTACAGTCCTAGCTTCATTTTGAAACTCTCAACACAGCCCAACAGGTCATCAACATGTTTTCCGTCACCTTGAAGTTGCAGGTTCAGCTTGTTTAGGTGAGCTGTGACGTCTGCAAGAAAAGCAACATTTGTTTTCCACTCATTGTCTCTCAAGACTGGAAATCTTTCTCCTTCGCCGATGTCATTAAGAAAGTGAACTATCTCGGGGAGTACAGCCAAAAAGCGATTCAAGACTTTCCCACGACTTAGCCATCTCACTTCACTGTGCAGAATGAGGTCTCCGTAGGCACTGTCCAGTTCGTCCAATAACGCAATAAAACGGCGGTGCATTAAAGGCCGTGCTCGAATGAAGTTGACCACCTTCACCACAGTGTCCATAACCTCCACGAAGTATCCATCTACTAACTTGCTGCATAGTGCTTGCTGATGCACAATACAGTGAAATGCCAACAAGTCAGGGGAGATTTTTTTTGCATTTCAGCAACGAGACCCTTGTGTTTTCCCGTCATTGAGGGCGCACCATCAGTAGTAATGGAGACAACTGAGGATGCCGGTATGTTCATGTCTTTGCATGCTTCACTGAGTGCTCTATGAATATCCTCGCCCCGTGTTCGTTCGTGTAGCGATTTCAACGCGAATAAATCTTCTGTAACCTCAAAGGTCTCTGAATTCACACATCTCACCCAAATGCAAAGCTGAGCAACGTCTCTGATGTCTGTCGATTCATCCGCTGCCAAACTGAGAGCTGAAGCAGTGGTTAGCTTAGTTTTTAGTTGTTCTGTCAAATTTTCAGATATTTCAGAAATTCGACGAGTAACTGTGTCGTTGCTGAGCTGCAAACTTTTTATCCTACGGATTATCTCGTTCTTGTTGCTCAGATCATCAAACAGACATTGTGTTTTCAGAAAACAGTTCTTAACTAGCTCCCCATCACTGAATGGTTTGCCGTGTTTGGCAAGGAGCCAGGAAATTTTGAACGTGGCTAATGTCACGGCCTGAGACACTTTTAAGCTAGCTCGCATTGTATTTTGTTCAGCGATGGCATTTTTTTCCAGACTAGTTATCTGGAAAGCTCTTTCCTGAGATCCAAGTGGATATTTCTTGTCAAAAGTTGCGTGGGTGGTATCGAAATGTCTTTTCACATTGTAAGTTTTGCATACACCCAGTATTTTTCTACAGAGCAAGCAGAAAGGCTGTCCATCTCGCTCGTTGACTGCAAATTGATTCTTCCATTCTTCAAGCACTCTCCTACCTTCATTGCTGATGCAACGACTCTTTTTGTTTGCATGTGTTCCTTCATTAGTATTTTCCTCATCTTTTTTCTCCTCTAATAACAAATTTGTCCATTTTGATCGTTAATTGATGACTGTTTTAAATCTGTCAGAACGCACGCGTGTGAGTTAACTGTGTAATTGCATCAGTTCATAGTTGCGTCAGTTCTCCGCATATATGAAAACATGATCACCAAAATGATTTTATGTGACAAAAATATTGTTCAAAGTTTGTTTAATACATTTATTTGCTTAATACATTTTAAAAAATGAATTGTAAAACCATTAATTATTATATTATTTATTTTAAATTTATTTTTTTTATTTTTTTTTACGTGGTCAGCATCGCGGGCCGCATTTGCATTTGTGACCCGCGGGCCGCAGGTTGAGAACCACTGGCCTAAAAGCAGACGAGCGAGACACATAAGCCTGTAATGCCCTGACTGGGTAGAGAAGGCTCGCATCTATTTCCTCATCAGAGACCGGTAGGGCTGACAGAGCGATGACCTGCGCCTTAAACGGTGTGTTGAGGGATTTTGGAACATAACCGTGCTTAGGTTTGAGTATAACTTTAGAGTCATTAGGCCCAAACTCCATGCACGTCGCACCCACAGAGAGCACATGCAAGTCCCCTATGCGCTTTACTGAAGCAAGAGCCATCAAAAACACAGTCTTAAAAGACAGGTATTTCAGATCAATCGTCTGTAAAGGCTCGAATGGTCCACCTTTCATGGCTTCCAGCACCGTAGAAAGGTCCCATACGGGGACTGAGGGAGGTCTGGGAGGATTCAGTCTCTTAGCTCCTTTAAGGAAGCGGATGACTAAATCGTTCCTTCCTATAGACTGACCTAGCGTTGTCCTTGAGAACGCTGCTATAGCCGCCACCTAGACTTTGAGCGTGGACGGGGTTCTGCCCTTGTCCAGCAGCTCTTGTAGGAAAGAAAGCACGTCTGTCACACCACAGTCTTTGGGTGACACGCCACGGGTTGTGCACCAGCCCGAAAACACAGACCATTTTGAGGAATAGAGCCGTCTTGTAGATGGAGCTCTAGCCTGCGTGATCGTGTTTAGCACTCCCTTAGGGAGTTCATCACATAACCCTTGGTGGCCCAAACATGAAGGGACCACAACTCTGGGTGAGGATGCCAGATTGAGCCGTGGGCTTGAGAGAGGAGGTCTCTCCTCACTGGTACTGGCCACGGAGCAGTGCTCGTCAGCTGCATCAGCGCTGGGAACCAAGGCTGGTTTTCCCAGAACGGCGCCACCAGCAGCACTGAACACCCATCTTCCTTGATCCGCTCTATCACCTGCGGCAGGAGAGAGACGGGGGGAAATGCATAGAGAGGACGGCGGGGCCATACGTGGGCCAGCGTGTCCTTGCTCTTGGAGAAAAATTCCAGACAGTGAGCATTGTCTTGAGACGCGAACAGGTCTACTTCCGCTCTGCCATAATTCTTCCACAGCAGTTGGACTGTCTGTGGGTGCAGGGACCATTAGCCTGCCGGAACATTGTTCCTGGACAGTCTGTCTGGTCCCACGTTCAGGAGCCCCGGCACGTGCGCTGCTCTCAATGAGCGCAGGTTGCGTGGAGCCCATACCAGGAGGCGTTCTGCTAGCCTGTAAAGGTTCCTGGACCTGAGGCCGCCCTGGCGATTTATGTAGGATACCACAGACATGTTGTCCGAGCGGACTAGGACTAGGATTTTTCTGGTCATGAGCATCCTGAACTGTCGCTTCACAAGCGCTTTGTTCAGCTGCCTTAGATCTAATATGGGTCTGAGACCGCCGTCTTTTTTTGGTACCAGGAAGTATCTGCTGTATAGCCCTCCTTCGCTCTGAACTTGAGAGAGAGGCTCTATGGCCCCTTTGCTCAATAATTTCTCCACCTGGGCTTGAAGTAGGTGTGCTACTTCTGCACGCATTGTGGTCTCGACGCATAGTGGCGAGGGCGTCGGCGAAACTGTAGCGAATAGCCTTCTCTTATAATGTCTAGCACCCACTTTGAAAACCCCGGGAAGCTTTTCCCATGCGTCTGCATGAATAGCTAAGGGTTGAATACGAAGCGCACTCTGTTCTTTCAGCGACAGAGGGGCTTCGGTGTGCTGTAGTACAAGCGTTTCGCTCGTGACATTTGAGGCATGGGGCACGCTGATAGTGGGAGCTGTTATGTCTGTGTGTACGTGTGACTGTGGGGCAGCGGCCACATTTAACACACTCCAAACATCGCTCGTTTGAATGCACGTTGGTTCCGTTTTTACAGAAACCGTGGAACGTGCGTGATGTGGTGTTTGCGAGCACTGGGGAGCGGGCATATTTACCACATGTGAAGCGCAATCGACCTGAGCCGATTTTATATGCGCGGGACCCGTGTGACAGGTTGTGTTTGTGTGTAGGGATGGGCACTGGGAAGTAGGCATGCTTACTACACATAAGACACCATCGGCCGTGGCCGAGACACCAGAAAATACACTCTTTTGGGGATTTATCTGGGTAGCCGTGAGAACGACTTTTGTGTGCAGGCAAACGGGCGACAGGACTGGTTTGTTGGCTGCAGAAAACACTGGAACAGTCACATTTGTTGGAACTGGACGAGCGAATAACTTTGGTGGGGGCCCGGCGACAGCGGGACTCGTACACCGTCGTTTTCCTAGTTGTGCTAGGACGACTTCGGAGGCTCAGGTTTCAACTCAATCCTGGGCCGCGGGCCGCGTCCG
The DNA here is from genome assembly GCF_049309525.1 of Garra rufa. Classification (NCBI taxonomy): domain Eukaryota; kingdom Metazoa; phylum Chordata; class Actinopteri; order Cypriniformes; family Cyprinidae; genus Garra; species Garra rufa. Next base: position 36,050,292 of record NC_133364.1, on the reverse strand, counting down.
GCGAGGCGGCGGCCAGACAAGCGTGAACGCGGTCTCGCACCTTGAGCCTGGCGGTGCTGCGAAGTGGCGGCAGCAGACTGTGGCTGGGGCTGTGAGCTCTGTGTAGGCGGTCTCGCACGGCCAGTTGCAGAACTGGAGCGCTTCGGGAGGAAGTGCTTCATCGCTTGAGATGCCTTCTGTACCTCAGCGAATCTTTCTGTGAAGTCCTTGACAGAAGATCCGAATAGGCCAGCGGGTGAGAGCGGTGCGTCGAGAAATGCGGTACGCTCAGACTCAGACATGTCAGAAAGTGTTAGCCACAGGTGCCTCTCAGCAACGGTGAGAGAGGCCATATTATGTCCCATGGCCTGTGCTGCGGACTTAGTAGCACGGAGGGTGAGGTCTGTAGCACTTCTCAGATCCGGCACGCAGATTGCGTCAGGTCCTCCCTCATCCAGCCTTCGGAGGAGGTCGGCCTGGAAAATCTGCAGCGTGGCCATGGTGTGCAGCGCTGACGCGGCTTGCCCGGCGGCGGCGAAAGCGCGGCGGAGCAGGTTTGACGTCTGACGGCAAGCTTTAGAGGGGAGGGCCGACTTAGCACGCCGTCCAGTGGAGGGCGGACATAAGTGGTCTGCTATCGCCTCTTTGACCGGCGGTACAGAGAGGTATCCTCTATTCTCGGCGTCGTCCACTGTGGAGAATGCCAAAGAAGTGGATGGACACACTCTCGCTGAGTAGGGGGCGTTTCAGGACTTAGTTAGTTCTTCGTGAAGCTCAGGAAAAAAAGGCGCTGGTTTTGACGCATGTGAAGCGCGTTCCCCTTTTGGCAGGAAACAGCCGTCCAGCCAGTTGTGAGTGGGCTGCTCTGGTGAAGACCACTCAAGGCCCAGGCTCGCCGTGGCCTGCGTGAGTTTCCTCATTAGCTCCGCCTCAATTGAAGCTCTTGTGCCTGACGGAGTGAAGGCAGGGGGCGCGATGTCCACCGAGCTCGCCCAGTCCTCACTGCCTGACACCAGGATAGAGCAGGAATCCTCTTCCTCCATCAGAGCCCCCTCATCAGCAGCATCAATGGAAGCGGAAGCAGACAGCGGCTGCTTTATATCCGGAATGGAGGCTGACGAGGTCGGTGAAGCAGGCGGGCGAACCGGCGAGCTTTGTCGGCTGGGGGAAGGTTCCGGGGCCCGCTGTGCACAGCGCTTCTTACGGCGCGATACCGCTGCGGGCGGGGGAGCAGTCTCAGTGAAGAAGGCCAGGCGAGTCCTCAGAGTCGCCATAGGCATTGGCTTGCTGTGAGGGCAGCCGCCGTCGGCGAGGCAGGAAACGCAGATCACGTGGCGGTCCCCGTTGCTGAGTGTGGCTCTGCACGAGCCGCAGGAAGGCATCTTTAGGAAGGCGCCTTTGCTCTTTTATGAATGTGTGTCGCAGCGGCGACACACAGGAATAAAGCAATGAAAGGATATAGGCGCCGGAAAGCGCAGCAGGAAGGCAAGGAAGGCGGCGCGGCCAGCGACTTCTATGACTCGTCCCGCTGAAGGCGCTCCTGATCGACGGCGCTGCTTCTTCTCCAGCTCCAGCGATGCGTGTGAAGGATGAAAAATCAGATAATAGCTGCCTACAAGCAGTATTTATAGGCCTAGACCACGCCCGTTATGGCGGGACGTGACGCAGTGGGCTCGAAGCACCCTCATTGGGTCTGGCGTCACGCTAGGCCTCGTTCGATAGGCTGCTGCAGTTGCCGCGGAACAGCCAATAGGCGCGCGAGCTGTCTCGCCTATGTCTGTATGCTGCTGCAACGCGTTTTACATTGCTACAAAATTAAGGATAATTTTTTGGCTTCAATATCTCGCGGAAAAGGATTTTCCCCATAGTGTAAGATAACTTACGCAGTACAAGAGACCTCTCGTAAGAGAACTGGCTGTTGTTCTCACTACATTGCATTGTTATAATTCATAGAAGTTTTACCCACCAACTGGCAACTGACACTGTTACATACACTCACCAAAGCCGATTTTAACTTTCATTTGGCGCTCTGTGAGTGTTAATTTAAGGCCCTGTTTACATGCATTAAAAGCAGAGGACCTAATACTGAGCCCGGTGGCACTCCATACTTGTGTGTGAAAAGATATCTCTTCATGTAGAAGCGGTCAGGTATATCAGATATGAACTAATTCTTGTTCACAAATGCCAAATAACTTTTCCAAGTGAATGAAAAGTATTTGGGACATTTCTTAAAGAATGCAAAGAATATTGAAAAGAGTTACAGACAAAACCTCTTTCAGTAGTTCAGAGGGTGACCAACCCTGTTCCTGGAGATCTACCATCCTACAAAGTTCAGCTCCAACCTGATCAAACACACCTGAACCAGCTAATTCACCTCTTAGGTAGCACTTGATAATTACAGACAGTCGTGTAGGAGCAAGGCTGGAACTAAAGTCTGCAGGTAGGTAGATCTCCAGGAACAGGGTTGGGCATCACTGGTCTAGATGATTGGTGGCATCTAGAAAACTTGTTGGTTTTTATGCTTTATGTTTAAACGTATTTATGTCAATAGCTTTGTGCCATTAAAATGAAGTTAACTTCTATTGGTTCTTTTTGCTTTAGACTTGGTGTTGCATAAAGAGGAGAGTCAACGGAATGAAACGGAAGACAAATGTCAGTATGAGAAACATCATGATTTCTCTAGAGAAAACTTAAGTTGTTCACAGACTAGAAAGACTTCTTCACGAAAAAGACCTAAAAAGAGAAGAGCTAGAAAACATTTCACCTGTCAACAATGTGGAAAGGTTTTCAGTGAAAAAAGAAACCTTGAAGTTCATAATAGAATTCACACTGGAGAAAAGCCTTACACCTGCCAACAATGTGGAAAAAGTTTCATTAAAAAGGGAACCCTTAAAGACCACATGAGAACTCACAGCGGAGAGAAACCTTACACATGCCCTCAATGTGGAGTAAGTTTCACTCAAAAAGGAATCCTTGAAAGGCACATAAGAATTCACACCGGAGAGAAGCCTTTCACCTGCCAAGAGTGTGGAAAATGTTTCATTCGAAAGGGAAGCCTTAAAGGCCACATGAGAATTCACACTGGAGAGCAGCCTTACACATGCCCTCAATGTGGAAAGAGTTTTACACACAAACAAGCTCTTAATGCCCACATAAAAATTCACATAGGAGAGAAGCCTTGCATATGTGATCAGTGTGGGAAGAGTTTCTATCAACAAGGAGACCTCAAAGTCCACATGAGGATTCACACCGGAGAGAGCCACTTCAGCTGCCAGCAATGTGGAAAGAGTTTTACTAGAAAGGGAAATCTTGAAGTCCACATGAGAATTCACACTGGAGAAAAGCCGTTCATATGCCCTCAGTGTGGAAAGGGTTTCGATCAACAGGGAAACCTTAAAGTCCACATGAGAATCCACACAGGTGAGAAACTTTTTACCTGCCCACAGTGTGGAAAGAGCTTCACTCAAAATGGAAACCTCAAAGCCCACATAAAGATTCACTCAAGAGAGAACAATTTGATATGTCATGAGTGTGGAATGAGTTTCACGGACAGGAAACAATACAAGAATCATCTAACAACTCACACTGGAAAGAAGCGTTTCATGTGCCATCAATGTGGAAAAACTTGTCCAGATGAAGCAAACCTTGAGATTCACTTGAGAATTCACAGTGAAGAGAAGCCTGAGGAAGGACTTTCAGATCTAATGAAAACATTCACATGAGGCATCGCGCAGAAAAGAAGTCGTTAACTTACTTATTTTCACACTTGTAGTTCGGTTCTCTTGGTTAGTTTGGTCCAGACCAAAATAAAGAAAACAATACATTTCTGGTCTGCTTAGGTTCGGATATCAGCTTTCATACACTGATATCACACGTACATCTCAGAGACGTCTGTTTGACGTCTACATTTACATCTGCAAGACGTAGTTTGTTAATCTGCAATACGTCTTTTGGACGTTTCCTATCAGATGTCAAATAGACGTCTATTAGATGTCTTTAAGATGTTCATTAATTAGAATGTATGTAAAACTGACATCTTACAGACGTCTGCCAGACGTTTGTACACAGCAGATGCTTTCCAGATCAAGAGATCTTTAACAGACATCTTGCAGACGTACGTAGATGTTTATTTGACATCTGATAGGAAACATCCAATAGACATATTGCAGGTGAGCAAACTACATCTTGCAAACATAAATACAGATGTCAAATAGACGACTCAGAGATGTACGTGTGCTGTCATGGGACTTACAAGAGGTTTTTGGTAAAAACCAAATGTACTATTTCAGAATCAGAATAAATCAGAATCTGAGTTTCAATTGCAAAGTGACTTACATTATAGACACAATATTATCAATGTTGACTCTTTTTGACTCGATTTTGTTAACAAAAATTGTTCCAAACAGAGATCACAGCCGCATTTCTGAGCAATGCACAGTGGTGTTTTCTTACAGAATGATTTGCCATTCGTTGCTAAATGACAAAAGCTGACGCTGTTGCCGGCGCACGTGCAGACATCTTTTATCTTCTTGTTTAATTGTTTGTTGTGTTGCATTGTTTGCTTCATTATTCACAAGATGTTGACCTTCACATTGAGCATCACCCTCAGAGTAAGTGCCTGAAGCATTGTGTTTCAACATCTAAAATATAAACTATAAAATTGAAAGTCTTGTCTGAGACTGCTAAGAAAAGCACCAGTACATACAATATTTGCAGGATTACTAAAACGACAACCAAAAAACATGCCACTTTTTTTCTGATCCCCTTTATATAAATTACTACCCAGATAACAGATGATGTTGCTATTAAACATTTATTTAATTAATATCTCATACTCGTATAAAATGGCAGTCACGTTGATTTCTGGAGAATACGATTTTAATAAAAAGTCTAAAATTGACAACAAAGGTGTTTTATCCAATGCTATATTTGCATGCTGTGCATTTATATCTGAACTTATCTTTAAATATGTTACGCTGATAGCACACGTACATCTTGGAGACTTCTATTTGACATCTGCAAGATGTAGTTTGCTCATCTGCAATACATCTATTAGACGTTTCCCATCAGATGTCAAATAGATGTCTATTAGATGTCTTTAAGATGTTTATGAATTAAAATGTATGTTAAACTTACATCTTACAGACGTCTGCCAGATGTTTTACACAGCAGATGCTTTCCAGATCAAGAGATCCTTAACAGACATCTTGCAGATGTATGTGTGCTATCTGGGTTGTGGCATTTCTTGTGTTGTTTTCCAGTGAAAATATACCACAGACAACAATCTTCTAGAGTTTTTGTAACTTTTCTAACCTCAAGAACCACAGGGTTGAGTAATTTATGGGCCATTCCTGGTATCCATTAACATTTTGGCTTCATAATGTTTGGATAAAAAGCTACATGTTTTTAATGGTTTTTAGCATTGTACCAAAATAGTGTCATACTTAACAGTTATGAATAAGTATTGGTCAAGCTCAGGTAAAAAAAAAAAAATTAAAGTTCAGACACTGGCTGTTAAAGTATTCCACCCTGTTGGGGATAAAAACACATACATGTATATGCTGTTAATGCTCCACACCTCACAAAATAAGTCAAAAGTATGCCAAACATTTAACATTTCTGTCAAATTATTATTTTAAATGACCTGCCTAACAGTGTGGAATGGAGCATAAAAGGGTGAAACAGCAGTGTTAACAGGTTCTAACAGTAGATGAGCTTTCCGTCATTGTCCTGCATGGTTTGCCTATAATGTGTGGAACTGCACCTAAGTTCAGATATAAAGGCACAGCATGCAAATATAGCATTGGATTAAAACACCTTTGTTGTCAATTGTAGACTTCTCATTGAAATCTTCATTTCATTTCATTTCATTTATTTAGATCTCCATTAGCTGTTAAAAACAGCTAGTCTTCCTGGAGTCAATACAACATGCTGCTACAATACATTCACATAATTTTCCAATGATCACACTAATAAAGCATAAAACAAATACACAAAAACAACCCAGCAACCAAACAAAACAAACACCGACCTAGTTTATAATCACATTATTTCCAAAATAATATCTTATTCTCCGAAAGTCATTGTTAATTTTGAACGAATATAAGATATTAATTAATTAAATGTTTAAAGCAACATCATATGAGCTCGTTCATAATTTCTGGTGTTATTCAATATCAAAACAAATTGTAGTGTGTAAATTATAACAGAACAACTATACATAATATATAACCATCTAGTAATGACTGTGCAAGAGGACAGAGTTTTGTTGTTTAGGTCATGTACAGCAATATATTTCCTCTTGCAAAACTTTGAGCCAATCACAGCCGTCTGGTGTCAGGACGGACCAATCACAGAAGGGATGTCGCTCGTCATTTGAGTATTTACAGGTGACTCGAAGGTAAATCAAAACCAAGATAAGATCGCTGACCAACAAAAGCTCACAAAATCTGACTTATTTTGCGGTAAGTGCAGTATGTCTTGTATGTATGTAATATTTTTATATGCCGTGGCCTGGTGGAAAAAAAAACAGTTAAAAACAGGCTAGGCTGGTTAGCTGGTTTTAGTTGGTCAACCATCCTGGTTTTGCTAAAAAAAAACAAAAAAAAAAAACAGCTATAACCAGCCTAGACTGTTTGGCTGGTTTTAGTTGGTCAACCATCCTGGATTTAGCTGGTTTTAGAGGGGTTTAACCAGCAAAATCCAGGATGGTTGACCAACTAAAACCAGTCAGTTTATCTGTTTGTTTGTTTTTCAGCAGGGAATGTGCACTGTATTATGGGCTGGCAATGGTTGGTAAGCATCCAGATGGCAAATGTATTTGTGGAGAAGCAGAAACTGTGAAGCATGTAGGGTGTGTTACTTATCAAATTGCAAGATTTACCAT
>NC_133364.1:35987861-36042927 GCF_049309525.1 Garra rufa | reverse complement strand
ATATATATATATACATACACACACACACACACACATAACTGTATTACTGTTAATAGTATTTTTTAATAACAGCTATGTCTTAGATAAACAGTATAAATTGATAAATCTTAACCAAAAACAAAACTTGACCAATAGAACGTTATTTTGTTGAACTATATTTTTACTTAATCGTTATTAACCAGTTTTTCTTAGTACATTATACCATCCCCGATAGCACACGTACGTCTGCAAGATGTCTGTTAAAGATCTCTTGATCTGGAAAGCATCTGCTGTGTACAAACGTCTGGCAGATGTCTGTAAGATGTCAGTTTTAACTACATTCTGATTCAAGAACATTTTAAAGAGATCTAATAGACGTCTATTTGACATCTGATAGGAAACGTCTAATAGACGTATTGCAGATGAGCAAACTACGTCTTTCAGATGTAAATGCAGACGTCAAATAGATGTCTCCGAGATGTACGTGTGCCATCAGGGTATGCATCATAAACTGGATTTTCCAAAAATAAATAAATAAATAAATAAAACAAAGGCACACATTGAACAACAAAATAACCTTGCATTACTCAAGTTAAAGCTAACTAAATTAGGTTAAACCTAAACTGAATCAAATCTGAGGCATGATTTGTGCACACACTCATTAAGAAAAATGTCCATATTCTTATAGTGGAAGTGAAACATTAAGGGCTCTTGCATTATATTTACTTCGTTTATAGTCTGAGAAAAATATTTATATATATATATATATATATGGACTGAGAAAGACAAGAATTCTCTAACAGAATAAGGCGCCACCATTTTCGTACACTGGAAAAATCAGACTAGCAAACAGAGAAAAACACTGTTAATAGAAAAAACTGGATTACAGACCAAATAATCCTTTTAATACTTACTGCTCTGAAGTCAAAGGGCACCTCAAAGACCATATACAAAGCATACTGAAATAAAGAAATGAACATGCATATACAGTCAGGTCAATAGATAGTTCTCTTACTCAGAACTCATGGCGCGGTCTACAATTTTCAGCATAGGTGCATTTCCACTGTGAGAGACAGAATCTAAAAATAAAAATTTGGAAATCACATTGTACTGTTTTTTAACAATTTATTTGTAAATTACTGTGTCAAGTAAGTATTTGTTCTGTGAAGAGCACAGGGCGCCAGTGGCGAATTTGCCAAAGTTGGTGTTCTCTGGCAAATGCCAAACGTCCTGCATGGTGTTAGGCTGTAAGCACAACCCCCACATGTGGACGTCGGGCCCTCACACCACCCTCATGAAGTCTGTTTCTGACCATTTGAGTGAAACATGGACATTTATGGCCTGCTGGAGGTCATTTTGCAGGGCTCTGGCAGTGCTCCTCCTGTTCCTCCTTGCACGAAGGCGGATGTAGCGGTCCTGCTGCTGGGTTGTTGCCCTCCTATAGCCTCCTTCATGTCTCCTGATGTACTGGCCTGTCTCCTGGTAGCGCCTCCATGCTCTGGACACTACGCTGACAGACACAGCAAATCTTCTTGCCACAGCTCGCATTGATGTGGATGAGGATTGATCGCATCCTGGATGAGCTGCACTACCTGAGCCACTTGTGTGGGTTGTAGACTCCGTCTCATGCTACCACTAGAGTGAAAGCACTGCCAGCATTCAAGCATAGGAACTGAGAAGTGGTCTGTGGTCACCACCTGCATAACCACTCTTTTATTGGGGGTGTCTTTCTAATTGACTATAATTTCCACCTGTTGTCTATTCCATTTGCACAACAGCATGTCAAACTCATTGTCAATCAGTGTTGCTTCCTAAGTGGGCAGTTTGATTTCACAGAAGTGTGACTGACTTGGAGTAACATTGTGTTGTTTAAGTGTTCCCTTTATTTTTTTGAGCAGTGTATATACTTCTTGAGCAGAATATGCTTTATTGAGAGTTATCAATTCATCACAGACAAAATTCACAAGGCATGCTGGGTAACTAACAGCACTAAAATACAAAATAAAAATCTTTATCTTTATTTTTGTGAGAGTCTAAACACTGACTAGACACTAGGTTAAAGAATGACAGAGAGCATTAAGTAAAAAAATCATTACAGTCTTGCAATGACAACTAACAGTGGTAAGAAAAGATGTACCCTCCACCTTTTATTTATCTTTTTAGTTTACCATTTCACCTCAAGCTGCTTGACAGACAAAAACCCTATCCTATGCACCTTGATATAAAATTAATTGCGTTTTCTAAAAGAATCCCTACAGATCTACAGGTTAACATTACAGCAATATATGGAATCTGTCTGCAGAACCATGTGGCTAAAAGGACGTGAATTTTTGTGAGCCTAACAAGAGAAATAAACTCATGAAGACTGAAATGAAAGATCAAACCAGTTTTTGTCTTTGTCTTGCTTTTAATTCTCTGTCAGAAAACTCATAAGAAACTATATATCACTTGAAACTTAGATTAAAAACTCAAAATTCATCCTTTGAAAGCCATTTTAAAATCAGACATCCCTGATAGCACACGTATATCTATGAGACGTCTATTTGACATCTGCATTTACATCTGCGAGACGTCTGAAAGACGTAGTTTGCTCATCTGCAAAACATCTATTAGACGTTTCCCAATAAATGTCTTTAAGATGTTCTTGAATCAGAATGAATGTAAAACTGACATCTGCCAGACGTTTGAACACAGCAGATGCTTTCCAGATCAAGAGATCTTTAACAGATGTCTTGCAGATGTACCTGTGCTATCTGCGATTGTTTTACCATGGGAATTGTACAAAAGTTTATTCATTCATGGATTATAAAAATTTAACTTTGGATAGTGTCTTTTCACCTCTACGTTCAAAATAACAAGTGACAATTAAAGGTTTAATGGAAGATGGACCAAATGATTAATTATTATTATCACATGCTTGTACAAATCAATTATTGCAAACTCAGAAGTCCCGTTTTCAAAAGGTAAAGCCTACTGAAAGGACTGATCCCATCCCAAGTTCTCCGCACCAAACTAAAGAGCTACAAGATCAACAAAACCCACTAAATGAGGTGGGAATAAATAAAATGGTGCTTCTTCATTGAAATATCTTTTTTTCAAATGCAATAATGTTCAGAAAAATTTGTAATTTGAAACACAAAAAAAAAGAATTCCCAAACATACCAATGTAGCTCGAATCAGATTTCATGTAGTTCTTTGCTGTTCAGAATACCTAAATATTATCCGATTTCAATCGGATTTGGATTGACAGTCTGAACGAGGCTTCACGCCCCAGATAGCACCGGTACATCTGCAAGATGTCTGTTAAAGATCTCTAAATCTTTAAAGCATCTACTGTGTGCAAACGTCTGGCAGACGTCTGTAAGATGTCAGTTTTGCATACATTCTAATTCATAAACATCTTAAAGACATCTGTTTGACATCTAATAGGAAATGTCCAATAGACATATTGCAGATGAGCAAACTACGTCTTGCAGATGTCTTGCAGAAGTCAAATAGACATCTCTGAGATGTACGTGTGCTATCAGAGTAAAGATCTCTTGATCTGGAAAGCATCTGCTGTGTACAAATATCTGGCAGATGTCTGTAAGATGTCAGTTTTACATTCATTCTAGTTCAAGAACATCTTAAAGACATCTAATAGACGTCTATTTGACAACTGATAGGAAACGTCCAATAGACGTATTGCAGATGAGCAAACTACATCTTGCAGATGTCAAATAGATGTCTCCGAGATGTGCGTGTTCTATCAGGGTAAAGAACTCTAACATCTTACAGACATCTGTCAGACGTTTGTACACATCAGATGCTTTCCAGATCAAGTTTTATGCATTCTAATTCATAAACATCTTAAAGATCTGCAATACATCTGTTGGACATTTCCTATCAGATGAGCAAATCACGTCTTGCAGATGTCAAATAGACATGAGTGAGAGACAGAGGGGAGGAGAGCAACAATATTTAATATTTAATTTCAGCTGGAAATACGTCACTTCGCTGTAATAAAGCCGGCAGCAGCATCCGCATCCGCTTCACACGGACTCTAGGAGGTGACTTCACTCTGTGAGTTGTCATGTGCCTGTTGAGGTTACTTTTTCGGTTGAAACTTCTTCCACATTGTTGGCAGGTGAAAGGCTTCTCTCCAGTGTGAGTTTTTATGTGCTCTTTCAAAATCCTCTTTTTACTGTAACTCTTTCCACACTGAGGGCATATGTAGGCTTTCTCTTCGATGTGATTCCTGATGTGGTCTTCATAATTTCCTTTTTGAATGAAACTCTTTCCACACTGAGGGCAGGTGTAGGGTTTCTCTCCATTGTGGACTTTCAAGTGGTAATTGAGGTTTCCTTTTCGGTAGAAGCTTTTTCCACACTGTTGGCAGGTAAAAGGCCTTTCTCCTGTGTGAATTCTCATGTGGGCTTTAAGGCTTTCATGATGATGAAAACCCTTTCCACATTGAAGGCATGAGTAACGTTTCTCTCCGGTGTGAATTCTCTTGTGTCTGTTTAGGCTTCCTTTATGAGTGAAACTCTTTCCACACTCTTGGCAGGTGAAACAACTTATATTTTCTGTCTTTTGAGCCCTTTCCTGTATGGAAGTCGTTTCAGTCTGTGAGCAACTAACAGATTTTTCTTCAGTTTTGAAATCATGAGGTTTCCTGCACTGATCCTCTTCTTTGATTTCATTGAGTACTCCATTCTCTTCTTTCAGAGCCATCATGTCTAAGGCAAAAAACAAATAAAAGTTAATCCCTGCAAAACCAATATACAACTAGATCCTAAACCTACTAAGCAACGTCATTTGAGAACCCCTTCTCTTCATTTTCTTTAGGACATGTCTCAAACTCAAGCTCTTCAATGGCACAAATATACAAATAAGGAAAAAGAAGGAGCGTCTCAAAACAATGCCGCAGATTCAATAGTTCAACAGATGTGCCTGCCTTTACTGATTTGAAAACACAACTCGAGGAAAGTGATTAGTGCGTTAGAGAACAGACTGAACACAAATCGTCCATGTTTCCTGGAAGTCTACTTAAGATTTCACATGACTGCCTTCAGCTCTTCGTCAATGCATTGATCTCTATAAAGTTTTAGCTTCAGCATCCCAGATAGCACATGCATGTCTGCAAGATGTCTGTAAAAGATCTCTTGATCTGGAAAGCATCTGCTGTGTACAAACATCTGACAGACATCTGTAAGATGTCAGTTTTACCTACAATCTGATTCAAGAACATCTTAAAGACATCAAATAGATCTCTATTTGACATCTGATGGGAAACATCTAATAGATGTATTGCAGATGGGCAAACTACGTCTTGCAGATGTAAATGCAGATGTCAAATAGATGTCTCTGAGATGTACGTGTGCTAACAACCCTGATAGCACACGTACATCTCGGAGACATCTATTTGACATCTGCAATACGTCTATTGGACGTTTCCTATCAGATGTCAAATAGATGTCTATTAGATGTCTTTAAGATGTTTATGAATCAGAATGTATGTAAAACTGACATCTTACAGACATCTGCCAGACGTTTGTACACAGCAGATGCTTTCCAGATCAAGAGATCTTTAACAGACATCTTGCAGACATATGTGTGCTATCTGGGTTACATCTGATAGGAAACATCTCCCAGATATCACACGTATATCTGCAAGATGTCTGTTAAAGATCTGGAAAGCATCTGTTGTGTACAAATGTCTGGCAGATGTCTGTAAGATGACAGTTTTACATTCATTTTAATTCATAAACATCTTAAAGACATCTAATAGACATCTATTTGACATCTGATAGGAAACGTCTAATAGACGTATTGCAGATGAGCAAACTACGTCTTGCAGATGTTAATGCAGACGTCAAATAGACGTCTCTGAGATGTACGTGTGCTATCAGGGAATGTTTTAATTGGTCAAGACACCATTTGTGAGGTATCCAAGTGCCTATAAATACTCATGACACCATCAAATATGTTTTTTTTTTTTGCTGTTTAGCGAGATCTGGCCGACACACCACCCTGATAGCACATGTACATCTTGGAGACGTCTATTTGACATCTGCATTCACATCTGCAAGACGTAGTTTGCTCATCTGCAATACATCTATTACATTTCCCATCAGATGTCAAATAGATGTCTTTAAGATGTTCTTGAATCAGATTTTAGGTAAAACTGACATCTTACAGACATCTGCCAAACGTTTGTACACAGCAGATGATTTCCAGATCAAGAGATCTTTAACAGACATCTTGCAGACGTACATGTGCTATCTGGGCAGCTGCTCCTCTAAAACCATGAGGAGATGGACCCACCTCTCTTTTTCTCTAATATCTTTTATTTCTTAGAGTTGAGAGTTTCACGTTCAAGTTAAGTTTCGCTTATCACCTCGAACGACCACAAAACTTCTGACCAATCAGCAACTTCGGGAACCCCTTTTCTTCAACGACACGGCAAAGGATTTCCCTCAACACAAAGAAAATGCAAGTACAACCTCCAGATTCTAGCTGAACTGGTGCATTTAATATAAAGTTTAATAGCCTCAATGCAAGGGTTAATCTGATCGATCAGGTCTAAGCAATTGCACATGTTGCTATAAACTCGGGATTTCATTCTTCTAAACTCATTCTTTCCTCACTTTCTCTCTTTGGCAACCTGTGTGAATGCATGCATTTATGTCTTAGATTTATACAATAAAGTCTTATTTTTAATAGAAAAGAGAAGCATCTTGTGTTTTGTGCTTACAAGTTCACGCCAATCTTGTTACTGTGCTAATAAATATTGTTTTCACTATATTCTGGATAGTAAGTTGATTTTAATATCAACTTAGCTCCTCAGTCCAAGAGGCACATGAACCGATGATCTCTTTATCTTTACTAGTTATAGCAGAAAATAAACATGAATGCACATAAGAAGGTGTCTTGTTTCAACCGTGAAAAGGTGTTCAAGTCTATCGACTTTAATCTACTGTTTGTCAGACAAAATGACAGCTTTGGTGTTACGATTGGTCAGATCGCCTGTTAATCAAACTTAAGGAATAAAAAAATACCTGCAGTTAATGCCATGTCCTGCACTTTTCACACGTCTCTTCAAATAGATTTTTAATAATATAAGGTTGTGTCATTTGGAGCAACCACTCGTCATGTGGTGCGACCAATAATAGCAATAACCACATTAAGTTCAAAATAAAATATTCAATTTCTGTGTTTGAAATATGAACCACTGCTACATTATGTTTAAATAAAATAGATTTTAAAGCATTTTTATCAGTTTTATGCAATTTAAGGAAAAATGAGTCTTAAGAAGGCAACTCTGAAATTCTAAAACAAAAATATAAAATCGTTATTTATATATAAAAACTCAAACACTTTAATTACTGAGAACATCTAAAAATGTTAAGCATGTTAAGGAAATGAATTAATTTTAATATATAATAATAAACCATGGTTGCATCACATGACTTTAAGGATATGGACAATTTATTAAGATGAAAACACTAAAATAACTTAATACTTACATATTATTAAGTTATGTGTATACAACTTTTTTTTCTGACCCTTATAAGTGTTGTTTGCGTTGTATTTATTCTATAATGTGACTTCCCAGATAGCACACGTACGTCTGCAAGATGTCTGTTAAAGTTCTCTTGATCTGGAAAGCATCTGCTGTGTATAAACATCTGTCAGACGTCTGTAAGATGTCAGTTTTACATTCATTCTAAATCATAAACATCTTAAAGACATCTAATAGACGTCTATTTGACAACTGATAGGAAACGTCCAATTGACGTATTGCAGATGAGCAAACTACGTCTTGCAGATGTAAATGCAGACGTCAAATAGACATCTCCGAGATGTATGTGTGCTATCAGGGTTACATTATCCCTGACAGCACACGTACATCTTGGAGACGTCTATTTTACATCTGCAAGACGTAGTTTGCTCATCTGCAATAAATCTATTAGACGTTTCCCTTCAGATGTCAAATAGATGTCTATTAGATGTCTTTAGATGTTCTTGAATCAGAATGTAGGTAAAACTGACATCATACAGACATCTGCCAGACGTTTGTACACAGCAGATGCTTTCCAGATCAAGAGATCTTTAACAGACATCTTGCAGACGTACGTGTGCTATCTGGGATATGACTTAAGACAAAGACGTCACTTCCGCTATGCTCGCCGCCATATTTGTGTCCGATATGATAACAGGCACAGCGCATCTAAATGAGATTTATTAATAAATTGAAACAAGAAATTACTTTTTATCACTACTTCCCACACTGTGTATTTGACTTGATTGTATGTTTAGGACAGATTGTGTAAATTATTGTGAACGTAGTCGCTCGGTGAAGGCTTTAAGACCTGGAAGAATCCTTTGCCGGCTGGTCACTACTTCACAGCGAACGGGACTCGCGCTGACGGCACTAATACAGTCCGCGCTTAGATTTCGGCAAATTAGTTTTGCCGAATGCAAAAAAATGTGATTATTGAGCATAAGCCCAACATCCAGCAAGCCAAGGGAAGACGTCTTTCACGTTTTGTGTATTCATAAACCCGGATCTCATTATTGAAGCTCAAATTCAAGCACCAAAAGCATGCGATTTCTTTGTTTAAAAATATGCTTTTTCATTCATCCAGACTATATGGCCGCATAACATTTTAGTTTACTTTAGTTTATTACATCACTTGCGCAGCCAGTCACAATTCACAATGGTACCATTTACTCGGGATGATGATTTGTGTGTGCCATTTTTGTATGACAAATAATTTTTAGGGTAATTGTACATAAATAGTTTTAGCAAAACAAATATGATTATTTTAAGAACCTTTTTTACATGTATATACTTTACTGCAGGGGTTGCAATGACGAACGCTATGTAGTACAATAGTTTAGCGTTTATTATTTAATTTTCATAATTCACTAAACACCGCATGTTCTAAAATGCCTTCAACTGTAAACACTCTTGCTCTTAAGCCTAATACACACTGAAACAAATAATTTACGGCATCTGGGTGTACTGTAAGTCACTATTCTCTGCATTAGCACTGTTTTGAACTTACTGTTTGAATGCATTCTCGTTTACTAAATCTTTTGACGTACGAGTTGATCGGTTCAAAATGTAATTAACTGATTCTTTTCATTTTAAGGCATTATTTTCGTTATCATCTACTTATTTACAATCTTAGTCAATAATTAATTATTATTGCACTACTCTTGTTGTGCCGAAAAAACACCCTGCTGTGAAAAGCACCTGCGTGAATGACACCGGTACACTAAAGGCTATACTGTATGCATACCGACCCACTTCAAGCACTGCTGAGATCGAATAAATCTGTAGTTAGGTTTTTTTTCTGATGACTGTTGTTACAGCTAACAGAACAACATATCCCGGGCATATTGTATCCTTGTTCTGAACAGTCTGGGAGTTTTGTTGATCTTCCTCTGGTAGTTGTGGCTGCTGTGACCATAGACTAAAACAGGTAGCGCGGACACAAAAATGGCGGCGATAAAGCACAGTGACGTCACATGGTCCCTATGAATATAATGTAAGTCTCATGACATTCTTCAAAAATATCATTCATTGTTTCTGTAGAGCTGGACATTTCAATTAGCCTCAAAAGAGTGAGTTCAGCTTTGAGAATGAAAACCAACCTGTTTGTTCCTCAGGATCTTCATCTTTAACTCTGAATGCTTCTTCAATCTTCACGTCTTCAATCTCCTCTTTAATAAACTCCATCTTTATAACAGTGTGTGTAACACATGGATCTCAGTTTGAGTTTATCTGTGTTCAAGATGAGAATAATGTGTTAATCAGTTAATCAGCTCACTGCCATAAATCAACTACTAAAATTTAGAAGAATTAGGAAACGAAATGGACTCTTTTCTTCTTTAAATTCTGTATTTGGGTCAATGACGTGGCATGTCAATTCTGGTGTCCAAAGCATATTCATAATATTAAAAATGTATACATTTTTAAATGCATTTCATTAAATGACTCAACTTTCCCCTCTTTAATTACTCTTGTGAGAATTCATTATAAATAATTAATCTTTAAGGAACTATTGAGCTCAAAAGTCCCAAAACGTCATTCCGGGTAACTGTCCCGGCTTAAAATCTGAGTACAAAAATACAATAAAAATGTAAATAATAAAAATAAAAATATTTAAAATCTACTTGGGCATAATTGTATTGATGTTTTAAACGATACCTGCAAATATGGTTATAATACTGAGCTTAATTACATTTTAATGACAGAAAGACTTTTGTCCCCAAATTGTGATTTCTGTAATGTCATTCCTGGATAACAGACACCAATGACCATTTTAGACCATAATGCATTGTGGTATGTCATGTGACATAATATTGTATCAAAAAGAAGACCCTGAAGGAGCACCAGAACAAGTGCAAAGGTGAGTAAGCGTCTCTTAAAATGTTGATATTTTGACCTTTTCGGTCACTGATGCACTTTGTAGCAATATCATGTGTCCTTTTGGATAACACTGACAAACTATTTATAATGTTTTTATATGAAAAAACTATCTATTTGATCTAAAAGATTACCTTAAAGCGATGATGGCTAAGTTGTAGTTTTCCATAGGTGGTTAAATTAGTGCCTGATTATAAAGAAAAATATTTGTTTTGTCATCCCTGGATAACAACATGTCATTCTTGGATAACAAAAAAACTCTGTTAGCCAGGACATGTCATCCGTTATCCAGAATGACATAGGCATAACAATCTAGTTTTTAATTAACATTTGTAAACTTTTAGGTATAGTTATTAAAGTTATATTATTAACATTAACATTATTTACATAATTGTATGTTTTTTGCCGTATTTTTGCTGTCATTCATCTTGATTTCATATGATTCACATTTAATTATCATTGAATTGAACTTTTGTAATGTTAATGGTCAAATCATGAATAATGTAATCATTATTATTAATATATCCACATAAGGTAATACTTTATAATAACTACACGTTATTAATCATTATTTAAGCATCATTAAACAGTTAATTCATTAATAAATTTACGATTTAAAATGCAGCTATAAATTCTTAAAGGGATAGTTCACCCACAAATGAAAATTTGATGTTTATCTGCTTACCCCCAATGCATCCAAGATGTAGGTTACTTTGTTTCCTCAGAAAAACACAAACGAAGATTTTTAATGAAATCCGGTGCAGTCTGCCAGCCTTATCATGGATGTGGATGGGCACCAAACCTTTAAAAGTAAACAAAAACATGCACAGACAAATCCAAATTACACCCTGCGGCTCGTGATGACGCATTGATGTCTTAAGACACGAAACGATCGTTTTTTGCGAGAAACTGAACAGTATTTACATCATTTTTTACCTTTGATACACAGCCAGGTCCATTTGTCATGAGCACGAGTTTGGCATCAGTCACGTCACATGAGCACGCGCTTCTGGCGTAGAATACGCAAACGCCGTAAGGGGAAATCAGTGAAAAGTCCCGGATGAGTTTGTGCAAGCAAATGAAATCTTTTAGCTTTAAATCAGTTTGAACAATCGGGATAAGCGCAATAATTACCATTTTGAATAACCGCTATACCCACAGTCTGTGTGCACTGTGTAAAAAATGAGTGTCGTGTACATGCGAAAGATCACTTCCGGCGTTTGCGTATTCTACAAAGAGCGCGTGCACATGTGACGTGACTGATGCCAAACTCGTGCTCAGGACAGATGGATGTTGCTGTGTATCAAAGGTAAAAAATGATATAAATACTGTTCAGTTTCTCACAAAAAACGATAATTTCGTGTCTTAGGACATCAATGTATCGTCATGAGCCGCAGGGTGTAATTTGGATTTGTCTGTGCATGTTTTTTGTTTACTTTTAAAGGTCTGGTGCCCATCCACGTCTATGATAAGGCTGGCAGACTGCACCGGTTTTCGTTAAAAATCTTCGTTTGTGTTTTTCTGAGGAAACAAAGTCACCTATATCTTGGATGACCTGGGGGTAAGCAGATATACATCAAATTTTCCTTTTTGGGTGAACTATCCCTTTAATGCTTGATTTATAAGCCTACCTACAAGTATGAAATTAAAGTATGGAAATACAATTATTAAACACATTATAGATATGCTTTTAAATCAAGAATAAAGCATTTATAGCTGTATTTATAAACTGCTTATTAATGTCTTTTAATGCTTTATAAATGATGAATTAACTGTTTACTAATGTTTAACTAATGATTAATAGCGTGCCGTTATTATAAAGTGTTACCCATTTTAAAACTTTTGTATAGCTTCTGGTGTTTTAAGGTCAATTCTGTTCTTCCAGATACCTCTGTCTAATAAAGAGAGGCAGAGACGGTTCAGAGCCAGAATAAACACAGATGCAGAAGCTAGGGCTGAGTATCTTGGAAAAAAGAGAGCAAGGTATTAGGGTGATGATTCAGTGGAACAATAATGTGTCAGTAACAAGCAAACTTGAAATATTAATCAAAATAGTTTCACACTCATTTGTAATAAGCCTAAATGTTTTAGCGGTGTAATGTGTTATTACACATCATACACTATACCCCTGGCCATTGTTTATGAAGCATTATAATTTTACAGATTTACTGTAATATTTAGAAAATAATTTTACAGATTTACTGTAATATTTAGAAAATACAATTGGTGTGATTACAACCTGCATATAATACTTATTATTATTATTATTATTTTATTATTGTGTGTAGCTACTACAAATCAAGACCAGTTTCCCAAAAAGCCTGTTGTACTTTTTTTAAATCATTAAAAACTGTGAGTTTTGCAACTGTCAAGTGTATCTTACTTAGTTTCAAATTTGAGTGTTGGAAAGAAAAATTATACTGATGATGGTTCTTATGGTAATCCTGAAAAATATTGCAGAATGTCATTCCGTCTAACAGTATGTCATTCTGGCTAACAATGACACGGGCAATTCATTTAACCCATATTTCTGTGTTAGATAACACAATTCAGCTTTTTGTTGAGTTAATGATAAAACAAGTCTTATTTACTTTATTGGAAAACATTTTTAAACATTTTCCAGTTTTTTTCTTTATTTGGTTCTGAATTTTGAATTAGCAGCAGCCCAAAATGAGCCTGTGCCTATATGAAATCCCAAATTGATTATATTAATTGTGATTAAAATGTAGTTTTCTGAGCACTAATTGTTTGTTGAGCTCCAAATATGGAGATAAGTACATTTGTATATGCCAACAATGATAGAAATGTAATTAAATTTAAAATTTATTACGTTACCAAGGAATGACATTTTCATGAGGAAAAAGATCTGATTCATCAAAAAAAATGGTTAATTACATTCTTGAAATGTGTAAATATCATTGCATTACATACACAACACTGTAATAAGTATAGAAAGTACTAACATTTAAATTTTTTGCCTGTTTTATTTTTTTCCACATTTTAAATCCTTATCCGTCATTCACCCATTTAATCATTTGTGGATTATATTGAAATGTTACATTTTTGTGTTGTTTGTTCTCGCTGCATTTACAGCGTTTTGAGCAGCATTCGATCGATTCGAATCACTGAATCATTTTGAATAATTTGATTCAATTGACTCGGGAGTTTCGAAAAGCGCCGTTTCTACTCTGAATTCGTGTTACAAACAACGTCAAATAATGTAACCAAATAAAGCATTATAGTGTTATACAGTCAGCATAATCACTCCATTTACATTGCTTTTAAAACGCCAAAGCTGTCTGTATTAATAAAACGATTTAAATGGTTAAATACACCAACCTTTCTGCAGCCGAATCTCAACAGATGCAGGAGCGCGGCGCTGTCTGATGACGCCACACCTCAAACCCAAAATAAAAGTCCTGCTCGGAGTGGCTTTGACTAAAATCACAAGAGTGCACACAAACTGCAGAGAAAACTGCCAAACATTGTTCGCGTTTTATGATTTAACCCTTTACCTTTCATGTGTGCTTTGAAAGCAGATGTGAAAATAGAGAGGGAAAACAAATAAAATACAGAATTTCCTTATATGTTTCAGAGTACAGATTAAGTTTGATCACTTTTGACAGACACTGGAAAATTATTGTTCAAGTGAAAGCAACTATTTAAAAACATAAAACTTTAGTAACTTTTGAATTTCATCTATAGCAGTAAATATGCATATTTCCTCACAACATGAGAAGACACCGCGTGAAAAGATACAGCTGTTAAATAAAACAATTGCAATTGTTCCGTAGCTTGGCAATGTTTCTAAGATGGAAGAAATATGCTTTTCAAAAGACAGGTTGCTAATATAACATCTAGATAATCTAATATCTAATATAACAACCAGAGATATTTGACTACAAAAAGTATTAGTACAAATTATAACACTGCAAAAAAGGCTTATCTTACTTAGTATTTTTGTCTTGTTTCTTGTTTTTGTTTTGTCAAATGTGTTGTGTGCAGCAATAAAGGGAACAAATATTTATTTTAAATTTACTTTAGCACAGATGTGTCTTTCTTGTGATTTGCACGATCCATCCATGTTGAAACAAGAGCTTCTTGCAATTTTCATTTTGAAGTAGACTAACTCTTTAATATTTAGTTGATATCTATGTGAAAAAAAATACATGCACGTATCTTTTTTTTATCAACAAAAACTATGTAAAAACTGTGTCTGTGGAGGAATTTACAGAATCAGCACTGCAGATGAGTGAAGCTTTGCGTGAAGCAGAGGTCAATATTAAAGCCTCAAAAAAAGAAAAAAAAAACTTCTCCATCTTTCATGACTTTTAAAGTGGAGGCAGAGTGTTAGGAGTCAGCAAGGTAAAGGTGGTAAACTCGAACCAAATTACCTGGGTCCCTTTACGATTGTTGCACTGGAGGGAAAGTGTGCTGATCTTCAGAACTAAATATGTCAACACTGACCTTTTGTGAAGACAGCCCAAAGATCCCTCACAAGCTCCAGAAACCCACGCAATAAAGAAAAAATGTCTTCAGTCTCTACACAAGTATATGTACTTATTTTCCCAAAACTGAGCCATTCAAGCTGTACTTTGAAGACACAGCAGCAGATATGGAATTGGAAAGCGAGGTTAGATTTGCTCACATGACATAATAATGATAATTTTGTTGTCAAAACAAACTCGTAACTTTCTGAAAACTGTACTGGAACACCACTTCAGTATTTTAAGTAGCACCATTTAAAATAGCTGTACAATTGCATTTCCTAATTCAGATCTGTTCATTTGTACATTGTGAATGCCCATTTGCATCTCTTGGTTAAAAATCACAAATTTTAACAAGGAGTCACAGGGCAGAGCAATAGCCATTGACGCCTTTGAAATGAGAAGAATATGGCAACAGAAGCGGACAAAAGTAAAGGTGAGCGTTTTATTCTTGTTACAGTAGCAGTTTTTTGAGCCTGGTAGCTGGGTTCCTCCAAAGCTCAGACTGGTGCTCTATAGACAAATTTCTCAACAAAGAGTTGTCCGGCATTGTAGTATACAATGAAAAAAACTTTTAGAAAGAGAAAGAGAAGCAAGACAGTCAAACATTGATTCCTTACAAAAGCATGCATCGAATATGCTAAATGCAGTCAGAATGGTTCTCATGCAAGCATATTAATGGCAATGGCAATAGTACTTTAAAGGAACACTCCACTTTTTTTTGGAAACAGGCTCATTCTCCAACTCCCCCCGAGTTAATAAGTTGATTTTTACCGTTTTGAAATCCATTCAGCCGTTCTCCTGTTCTGGCGATATCACTTTTAGCATAGCTTAGCATAGATCATTGAATCCGATTAGACCAGTAGCATCGCGTTCAAAAATGACCAATGAGTTTCCATATTTGTTGTATTTAAAACTTGACTCTTCTGTAGTTATATCGTGTACTAAGACCGGTGGAAATGCAAAGCTGCGAGTTTCTAGGCTGATACGATTAGGAGCTACACTTCC
Source organism: Garra rufa (assembly GCF_049309525.1). NCBI lineage: Eukaryota > Metazoa > Chordata > Actinopteri > Cypriniformes > Cyprinidae > Garra > Garra rufa. Next base: position 36,027,033 of record NC_133364.1, on the reverse strand, counting down.
ATTCCGGCGTAATAGTCAAGGAAGTTTGCTGCCGTAATATGGCCGAAGCAGGCGGAGTATTATCAGAAATGAGTTCCCAGCTAGTTTAGCATTTGCACATGTGCTGCGTGGTATTACTGCTCCTGCTTCGGCCTTATTACGGCAGCAAACTTCCTTGACTATTACGCCGGAATGGGAGTGTAGTTCCTAATCTTATCAGCCTAGAAAATTGAAGCTTTGCGTTTCCACCGGTCTTAGCACACGATATAACTACAGAAGAGTCAAGTTTTAAATAGGACAAATATAGAAACTCGTTGGTCATTTTTGAACGCGATGCTATTGGTCTAATAGGATTCAATGATCTATGCTAAGCTATGCTAAAAGTGATATCGCCAGAACAGGAGAACGGCTGAATGGATTTCAAAACGGTAAAAATCAACTTATTAACTCGGGGGGAGTTGGAGAATGAGCCTATTTCCAAAAAAAGTGGAGTGTTCCTCTAACTATATGTTCTAACGTGCAGTATAGAAATGTATTTTTGGCTAAATGTATTTTGTATTATAAAACATGTCCTGTCTCAAGACCTGTCATTAAATTACATTAAATCTTTTGTTTGACTGTTTTTGTAGCTGGATCCTCAGGACTACAAGTACATCCTTGGGACCATTAATGCCTCAAATCATTGGACCCTGATATAATAATATAATATTTTTCTCAGCACTGCATTCAACTATTTATGCTGTTAGATTTTAAAAACATTTATGTTGTTCCATAATCCAAGTGCACACATAAACACACATCGTGAGCAGTGGGCAGCCATATTGTAGTTGGGGGTTCAGTGCCTTGCTCAAGGGACTCATGATAATTGTAGTACTGAGGCTGGAGAGCGCTGTGCATTTGCTCCCCTCACCTACAATCCCTGACGGACCTGAGACTCAAACCTGCAACCTTTGGGTTGCAAGTCCAGGCCACGGCTGCCCCAAAAATGAAAGAACATGAACTTTAAAGCTTGCAGAGCCCTTTTAAGGTTTTCTTTCCTATTTCATACAGGTCATTTATTAGACAAAGAGGTCTTAAAGGGGTCATCCGGTGCCACATGCACTTTTACAAGCTGTTTGAACTGAAATATGTGTTGGGAGTGTGTGTACACAACCACCCTAGAATGACAAAGATCCACCCAGTAGTTTTCTTTTAATTTAGTAAAATAATTTGCCTCTTCTCATATGTGTGTGTGTGTGTGTGTGTGTGTGTGTGTGTGTGTGTGTGTGTGTGTGTGTGTGTGTGTGTGTGTGTGTGTGTGTGTGTGTACCTGGTATTCATCACGTTATGGGGACCAAATGTCCCCACAAGGATAGGAATACCAGTAGATTTTGACCTTGTGGGGACATTTCTCAGGTCCCCATGAGGAAACAGGCTTATAAATCATGCACAATGAGTTTTTTTGACGAGGTAAAAGTATGCACAATCTCCTGTGAGGGCTAGGTTTAGGTGTAGGGTAGGTGTAGGGCGATAGAAATTACGGTTTGTACAGTATAAAAACCATTACGCCTATGGAATGTCCCCATAAAACATGTAAACCCAACGTGTGTGTGTGTGTGTGTGTGTGTGTAAAGCCAATATCACCATATGAGCATGTTCATAATTGCTGGTGTAATTCTGTATCAAAACGAATTTTAGTGTGTGTAAATTACAAAAAAATCTAACAGCTGTAACTTACGTAAAAAGACATAGGTCATATTACCATCTAGTAATGACTGTGTAATTTGTGTAGCGTAATTAATATATAGTGACTTCAGAAAGACGAGGTGCGCTCCAGTCGACATGAGCCAATCACAGCCGTTTGGTGTCAGGATGGACCAATCACAGTAGAGATGTCGCTTGTCATTGGAGTATTTACAGGTGGCTCAAAGGTAAATCGAAACCAAGGGAACAAGTTCGTCATCTGATAAGATCGCTGTCAACAAAAGCTCACAACATTATCTGTCGGTAAGTCCAGTATGTCTTATAATATGATGCAGTCATATAAATGTCACGATATTAGAAGTGTGCGTGTGCGCGTGTTTAGTACTTAAGTCGAGTTTACTGCCAGGTGTTTACTCGAGGAATTAATTCATGAACAGTTAACGTTTATCATTAAATGTTATAAAGTTTATTGTATACATTTCTGTGAATTCGAACCCATGACTCACAATTCAACTGTTCAATTTTCAGTTCTCTCCTGGTTAGAAGAGTAAATAAAGTTTGTGTTCGCAAACAATTAGACCTATTATTTATTTATTATTGACATTGCACAGTACAGGAAATGAAGTGACCAGCATCAGCTTTCTGTTATTTTTAGCTACAGCCTACAAAACAGGTTATATTAACATATTATTTAAATAGGATATATTTGTTTAACTAAACAGTGTCTTGAAGCACAGTTATAAAAAATAGCTTACTTCCTCTTTGAAAAATAAGGTCGATAGGCAGTTCCGCAGGATTATATTTGTATCATGTTGTTGTGTTTTGCAGTGGAAATATATTACAGATAACAGTCTTCTAGCAAACCACAGGGTTGCGTAATTTATGGATCATTCCTGGTATCCAGTAACATTTTAACCTCATAATATTTGGGGAAAAAATATGTTTTTCATGTTTTTAGCATTGTACCAAAATATCGAACATGTTTAACTCTTAGAAACGGATATTGTTTAAGCTCAGGGACTCAAAAAAATTATAATTATGGGTAGATTATTCAGTTCAGGCGCTGGCTTTGAAACATATTTCCACCCTGTTAGGGAACATATACATATTTATTGCAAAATGACACACAATAATGAGATTTTCTTGGATAGTATTTGTCCCTTATGCCATAATAGTATTTTTTTTTTTTTTATCTTTGAAACAATAACAAAACAATTACTGATGAATGGAATATGTCTTGGTTAGTAAGAACAGGTACCTTTTAGTGCTCATTTTTGCCAACAGGATGGAAAATAATACAAAAATGTGCTCAAAAACATATACAGTATATGCTGTTAATGCAGCTCGCCTTACAAAATGTAGCGAAACATTTAACATTGCTGTCAAATTATTTAAAATGACCTGTCTAACAGGGTGGAACAGCAGTGTTCTAATAGGAGATGAGCTTTCATTTTTCAATACAAAAAATTCCATATTTCCTTTGATGGAAGGACATAAATAGCTATGTGGTTCCTCGTGACTATCAATCATGATGACAAGTGGCAAAAAATTCTGTTCAGGTGACATTTTCTGTAAAACAAAACAATTTCTAACATTAAGCAATGCATTATCTTTTACTTTATAGGATGTCCCACTTTAGCTGAATGCTACTGTCCCAATTTATCTAACATGTTTGTGTAAATTGGCACAGTAACAAAGCTTAATATATTTTAAAAAATAGAACAAAACTTGCACATCGTTGGATAAACGGAACGATCACATGGAATTGTTAATATTTAAGAGAGAATTTGCAATATTCACCATTTATTCTATTAGAATTTCCACCCTGTTAGTTCCACATTTCTTCTTTGCATAGCTCTTTGAATGTTCAACATTTAGCTCACTAACCTTCTACAGATTTTTTATAACTATGTCAGATGTTTTTAAATTTTTTTTGACCAAACAAACATTTTCCATAACATAGCCTAACAGGATGGAACTTTAAGTGTGTGAGCAGCAGGATAACATTAAAAAACAAGGTAAGAGTGAGAGCTTATGCTTACCACTGTTTGTACAGTTGACAAAATAAACAATATCACTTCCTGAAAATGGTCTGAATGGAATTGTAGTCTACTTTGGAAGGTGAGAAAGTACATACTAACAGGGTGGAAAATGACTTTAGGGATAGTAAATGAAGAAAATTGTAACGATTTACAGTATATGTATGATTCGACACAGTTTAGCCTAGTCTGTTACACAATTTCAAAATATATGGAGGTTTTTATCATTTAATGTTTTATATTTCTCGTTAAAGTTCAATTTGATAATCGTATCGTTTACATGTTTTGCTTTACTATGGTTTTGTACAGGTCAGTTTGAGATTCAGAAACCAGAATGTCCAGCACAGTCATACCTGTGAACTCTTCAACATTCGTCATCCAGTTTCAACCACCAACACAGACAACACCTGTTACGACGGTGACAAATGCTCCTGTGGTGACAAATGCTGCTGTACCTGTTTATGTCCAACAGGTGGCAGGAGTTTCACCTCTTCAAGGACTTCAGGCATTTCTAAAAGGCCAACCGAAAGCCCTTGGGGTGAGAAATGTCTCATAAACACAAATAACTGTTTTTTATTTGTGCACGTCGGTGTGAGGTACGAAAATAACTTTAATAAATTTGAAACGAGTAGTATACACATTAACAAAGCATGCACAATTTTTATTGAAGAATATGACTTGCTGCCTTGGTGACACCAGTTTAAAATCAGGTTTATCATTTACAAAGTAAAATAGAACTTTATTGTGCGTCAGGCACAGAGAAGAATGTTTCAGGAAATACAATTCAAATGCAAATACAATCACATTCTTGTCCCTCACAGACGGTCCAGATAATGATCGGTGTGCTGACTTTCCTGTTTGGCATTGTGACTGCAGTTAATGCACAGTCCATCTTTGTTATTATTGGTGTTCCTTACTGGGGATCTATCATCGTAAGAAACAATTATGCAATTTAGCATTCTGCCTTTTATAATACAAGCTGTATTCCAACGCAAGCCTACATTTTTTACCTTTCTCTCTCTTCTCAGTACATTACCGCTGGCGCACTCTGCATTTCTGCAGAAAATAAAATGAATTTACCCTCCAGTCGGTGTTTGGTATGTACACAACAGTTACTTTTAAGGCTCTAAGTCAGCAGTTCTCAATTCCAGTCCTTTTGACCCACCGCTCTGCATATTTTGCATGTATCTCATATTTAAGACACCTGATTCAGATAACCAACTCATTAAAAGAAAGCCCTCTGTACTCCCATTGTGAGGGTCTCTAAGCATGGGAAATCTGTTGAAGGTTACTTCACATTGGAACATTCATTCACAGAGTTGCGCTACACCACATCCTGCAGCGTCTGTAAATAAATGCTATATAAATTCATGTCTCGCACAATTCTATGTCCTTTGAATGAAACATATACGCTCCCTTGAATAATGCCGGATTATCCTGTGAGGTTCGGTCGTATAGAACAAACGTCTGAAGAGATACGTACAAAATGTGCAGAGCTGTGGTGAGCGAGTCGAAGACTGGAATTGAGAACCGCTGGTCTAAGCACAGTGTTAGAAGTACAAAAATAGTATTCTATTGTCTTTGTACTGATTTTCTGTACTGGTTCGCCATAATTAATTGTCCAGACCTGCCAGATATCAAACGTACGTCTGCAAGATGTCTGTTAAAGATCTCTTGATCTGAAAAGCATCTGCTGTGTACAAATGTCTGGCAGACGTCTGTAAGATGTCAGTTTTACATTTATTCTAATTAATAAACATGTTAATCCCTGATTTCACACATACATCTCGAAGATGTCTATTTGACGTCTGCATTTCCATCTGCAAGATGTAGTTTGCTCATCTGCAAGACGTTTATTGGATGTTTCCTATCAGATGTCAAATAGACGTCTATTAGATGTCTTTAAGACGTTCATGATTTAAAATGTATGTAAAACGGACAGCAGACCCAGATGGCACAAGCACGTCTGAAAGATGTCTGTTAAAGATCTCTTGATCTGGAAAGCATCCGCTGTCTAAAAACATCTGGCAGACGTCTTTCAGATGTCAGTTTTACATACATTCTAAATAATAAACATCTTAAAGACATCTAACAGACGTCTATTTGACATCTAAAAAGAGACATCCAATAGACATATTGCAGATGAGCAAACAACCTAAATAATAAGCCTTGCAGATGTAAATGCAGACGTCAAATAGACATCTTCTAGATGTACGTGTGCTATCAGGGGATGCTTTCCAGATCAATAGATCTTTAACAGACATCTTGCAGACATATTGATCTGGGGCACCTCTTGATCTGGAAAGCATCTGTTGTGTAAAAATGTCTGGAAGATGTCTGTAAGATGTCAGTTTTACATTCATTTTAATTCATCAACATCTTAAATACATCTAATAGACGTCTATTTGACATCTGATAGCAAACGTTCAACAGATGTATTGCAGATGTAAATGCACACATCAAATGGACATATCTGACATGTTTGTGTGCTATTAGGGATCTAGACATTCTGTTGTTGAATGCAGTAAAGGCATTCAAACTATTTACAGTAAAAAGAATTATACAGAGCACTTTTTTTTACTAACAGTAAGATGAATTATTTTAATTAGTCTCTTTTAACAGTATATTTAACAGTATATTTGCTGTGAACAAAAATTCAGTCAAGATTGACTGGACTGCAAAGTCATGTTGCTGTAAAGTCGTGTTCGGACCCTGATGATTGTTGTTTAAAGCCGAGTTCAGACTGCATGATTTTAGCCCCGATTTTGACTCGCAGACAGGTTTTGAGAAATCGCCGACACATGCCCAAAATCACAGGTAAATCGGTGCTCGTTCACGCGAGTGACAATCACACATTGTGAACTATCAAAGACGCGATCTGAGAGAATCGCCGACGTGTCGCCGACACCCGTGAGATATTTGGCATGCTAAATATCTGGACCTGTCGGCGATTCAAAATCATGCCGTGTGAAAGGTGATCTGACTGAAAATAACATCGCGATTAGCTACAGCCAATGAGACGGCAACATTCAGGCCAGCGGGAAGTTGGGGGAGGAGTTACGAAGGTATAGACCACAATGTCAACAAGCATAGCTTCTTTTCTTTTCGCTGCAAATGAGTGCACATGCAAATTGTATGACAAGCTTCTTGCGGGCTACCATTTTTTTTAATAATAGTCCCAGTCTCACGTGAGAATTTGCACGCCTGACCTCGCGTTGTTTCCATGTCACTTGTCACGTGTGTTGTCGGTGATTCTTCCTATTGTAAAGTCATGCAGTGTGAAACCCCCTGTCGCTGATCCATCTTGCAGTGTGAACACAGCAGCGACGGAATGCTACCCCAGATAGTCATGCAGTGTGAAAAGATCTGTGACGTGATTGCTTTGAAAATTGTGCAGTCTGAACTCGGCATAAGTCTGTATTTCTTTGTCAATTAGTGTATTTTTATCACTTATATATTTTTCCATCTGTTTAACGTGACATGTTACCACAGCATTTGAAAGTTCTTGCTAATTTCTCAATCTTTTTTCTGCCTACAGGTGAATGCTTCACTTGGAATGAACATTTTCAGTACTTTAACCGCAGGCATCGCCATTATTTTCACTTCGGTGGATTTGGCTTCAGGGCCAATGAGAACTTACTGCTACGGATATGACTGTTACAATGTAGACAGCAATGTAGAGAGAAATTATAAGGTATGTCATCAACTTTTACATTCACATTTATTTAGTAATTACAGTAAGATCACTGTGTGGTCAGTACACAAACATTAATCTACACTCATCTGTTTTTATCTTGCATTTCAGAAGTAGTTTATAGATCACTGACAATGCAAGAAGTCACTGGCATTTCACGTTAATTGTAAACACAGTCCAGTTTGACCTACAGTGCCTATAGAAAATCATCATACCCTATGAAAACCATTACCTTTTGTCGCATTACACCATAAATAAATTAAGTCTAACTTTTTTGAACTGCATGTACATGTCATAACCCTCATCATTAAAGTAAAAATACAATTAAAAAAATTCTGGTTTGGTAAAGTGATCAGCCCCTTAGAGTATATATTATAAACTTGCTCATGTGCAAGCAATCAACTTCCAGATCAAACACCAAGCTAATTTCCCCACCTGACATCAATAGTAGTGGTGTTGATTACTTCAGAATAAATCCAGCTATTTTTTTTGAAGATACCACTGTTAGTAGTGCATGGTACGGCAAAGAATTCACCATGGATGGGAAAGTGCTTTCAAAAGGATACAAATGTAAAAGGCTTTAGCTATCCCTCGTAGTGCTGTTCAGAGCATTATTAAGAAGTGGAAAGAGTATGGCTCCACTACCACATTGCCTAGATCAGGGCCTTCGTCCAAAGTGGATGACCAAGCCAGTAGGACAATAATAAGAGCAGCTACTTGGAGGCCAAAGGCAAATTTAAGGGCCAAATTCACTAACTGCTTGTGTCAGCGCAAACCCTCTTCTGGCATTAAAAACTACTATCAGGATGTACTAAAGACATGTAACAAAACAACAGTGAAAAGCAGACAGTTATATTTGTGGCTGACCTTATTAGAGGCCAAGCACTGAATGTGCAAAGGCACTGCCGTTGTTATTAGGGGCCATTTCTTCTGCTCTTGAGTCTATGGGAGCCCATAGAACCGCTTGTGGAAAAGTTGTGAAATTTGGCACACTGATACAGGACAGTCTCAACATTAACCATAGCAAATTTGGAGTCTCCAACTCAAACTCTCTAGCGCCACCACTTGTCCAAAGTTTTACTCATGTATATGCTAATAACTTTTGAACCGTAAGGCACAGAATCAATTTTTTCTAGTGTTAATAGTTTGTAAAACTGTAACAATTAATGCAATGAAGAAGCGAGAAGTAGTGAACCCGTGTGCAGTTTTATTAGAGTCCACACGTGAAATCCAAACGATAATAAAAACAAATGAGACTTGACTTGACTTTAACACACTGGAAACAGACGTGACTTGAAATTAACTAAGACATGGCATGGCACAGACTTGACACTCACCGACAGCAGATACAACATTAATACGCAACAGGGAATCGTAGAAACACAAGGGCTATATATACTAGACAATACCGTTCACATGACACAAACAGCCAATGAAAAACAAGGAACAAGACCTAGTGACAAATCAGAACATGACACATGGAACAGAGGACCCAATGGCAGGAATACACCAGGGAAAGGGAAGCAAGACACAACAGCATGAATCAAATACAAAGTAAAAGTCAGGAAAACACGAACATGAAACAAAACTCCAAAACAAAGTCCAAAACACCCGTTACAAAAACCTACTTTTTAAAACTCGCCCTTGACTGTTTGTCTTATTTTCACCAAATTTGGCTCAGATCATCTTCACACCATGCTGGCAAAAAGTTATGGGATTCAAGTTGATCAGTCAAACGTAGAATAACACACCAAAGAATTCTGCGAAAAGCGCGCCAAAATGGATGTGAGGCTATATCTTCGCAACAGTTCAGCGTATTGAGACCAAACTTGGTGTGTGTTATAACAAGCATGACCCGAGTCTACCTGTAGTGTTTCATCACAGTGCCACCTAGTGGTCTGGAGATAGGAAAACTTGATTTTTTTACTGATAACTTCTCAATGGTTTGGCCAAAAATCCCAGAGCTTCTGATGAAAATGACTTATTGTAAAGAAAGTGATTTCAAAATATTCCTTGGGTCATGCCGAGAACATTGATACCAATTATGCCAAACTTCCTGTCCACCATTTTGATTATTGTAGAAAACCAAACTCCTCCTAGACCGTTGGTGATTTTCACCAAATTTGTCAATATCAATGTCAATATACGAAGCTGTTTTCATTTGACGCATCAATGAATTTGCTGGAAAGATGCTAAAGTGCATCTGAAGCTGTATCTCTGCAAATACTTCACATGTTTGCACTATTTTTTTTTATTTTTGGCATTGTTACCTCACACTGATTACACCACATAAGCGATTCAATAACCAAAAATGCTAATAACTGTAGATTGCATTTGCCTATTGTAATGAAAGTGGTCTCAAAATATTCCTTGGGTCATGCCGACAACATACAGTAGATGACCAATTATACCATTGTTGGCCTAACTTCCTGTCCGCCATATAGATTAATGTTGGAAACCTACTTTTTCGAACTCTTCCTAGACTGCTTGTCCAATTTTCACGAATGTTTATAGATGACTATAATGTTTTGTACAGCGCCGATACAAATTATAGGCTTGATGCCAAAATGACTCTGAGGATTTATCTGTGCAAAGCTTTGACATAATGACACCAAACTTTGTGTGTGCCTTTGTAACCTCACACTAAACACACCACATCGATTTGATCAGCGCCACCTGTTGGTCAAAAGTGTTAAGCCATTAAATCATAATACTAGGAGTTCAACATTATTTTTTGTCATTTTGATTCAAATCATCTTAAAATGGCTTCCTTTACCCATTGTTGTAGATGGTCTGGTATTCCATGCCATGCTTATAGCTTCTCATTTTGCCTTTGGAGTGCCTTAATTGCTGCTTGCAGCTAGATTTATATTTGCATTTGTAGGAGTTTCCCTTTTAGACACAATTTATGAGAGGAGAGTATTTAAATAAAGACACAATTTGCGCTGCTGTCAACATTACAGGGTGATAGATTCTGCACTGTTGAACATTTAGTGTGAATAATACTACTATTTGTGCTAATGCTGAATTTTCTCTCAGTCTCTCTTCAGGGGAATCAGTGGTGTGTTATTGGTATTCGCCATGCTTGAGTTTATCATCTCCATCTGTCTGTCAGCATATGCCTGTAAAGCTAGCTGTTGCTGTTGTCCTCCTCAGGTGAGCAATGCACCAAATCAGGAGTTCTCAAACTTTTTGTGTGTGTTTGTGTCAATTGAACCGCCCAGATATTAGGGCTGGACAATAATTCGATATCAATATAAATCGCGATATAATTTTTTTCAATAACGGTGATACGATTTTTAAACCCATTTCCGATATTTCAATATACATTTGCATATATATATATATATATAGCAGCGTGTATTTATGAATCTTAAAAAGGGTCATAAATTGCCTCAAATTGATATTTAAAAATTGTAAATGGTGAAATAAAATTCTTTCCTTGATATTTGTGTATTGAACATATTTTTGATTGACATTTAGACTCCTATCTAATTTTCTAAATTTGAATTTTTTTTTTTTTTTTATTTGGGCTAGTTAAAATAATTTTCAGGCTACCAAAATCTGAAGAGTACCTGCCCAAAGGGCTACCAGAGATTTAGAAATTTTGCGAGCCCTGACCTCCTTTCTGGAAGAGGATTAATAATTAGTTGGCCTAGTGGCATAATTTTTATTATGATTTCTTTCCCCCTTTTCTGTTCCGGCCAGAGCAATGTGTTTTTGTTGTTGCTCACTCTTTATTTATTTTATTCCTTTTGTTTCTTTATCTGAAAACTGCTGAAGCAAAAAAATTGTGTTGTTTAAATTTATATGAATAATCAGCCTGCTTTAGCTTAAATGGAAATATATTATTGTTAATAAGCTGAGTCTGAGAGTTTTATTTATGTGATAGTTTATTTCACATTTCTTGTTTGTAAAGGCTAAATAAAAATAAAAAGTGAATCTTATTTTCTTTGTATTGTTTTTATTAAAAATGTTTTTATATAATTTTAATAGGAGGAGCCTGGATGTATTATAGACTTTGCTAATTCAGTTTGCAGACATTTGTAGGTACAGACATCCATTGTGTGTGTCCTCTGCAGTTTTTTCCTGAGGCTTTTTAATATTGTCCATATTGATATCGGAATTATATAGTATCGACCGAAATTAAGAAATATATCGTGATATAAATTTTTGCCATATCGTCCAGCCCTACCAGATATATAAAATGGAAACAGTAACTTTTAAGGCTTTTAACTCTTGGGTTCACAGTTTACAAGAACTGACAAAAACTTTGTTACAATATATATTTTTTAAATTATTATTTCTTAAATTCTTGCTCTGAAATGTTCAAACCCTTAAGCATTTAACATGTAAATATTTCGAATTTTAAACTCTTGTCTACGGAAATGTTGGAAATTATGACTTGCAGTCAACTCATAATGATTCAAAAGAAATTTTCCGAAGCACTTGACAGATTTAAAAAAAAAAAATCTCAGGTTATACCTAAACTTAAGGCTTGAGTTCAACCTGTGTTTTCTGACAGATACACTTTTTTTTCCCCACATTTTAAGGATTAATTTGCTTTAGTTCGATTTCTTATTTTACTATATATATTGAAAAGCTGTAATAATATGTGCTTGTAAACTTGTAAGTAATACTGATACATTTCTGGCATCTCACAGTAAAAAGGCATAAAACACTACATGCACATTTTTTCCCAAGGTGCAGTATGTTCCTCAAAGTGTACCTCCACAGTCCTCGGATTTTAGGCCCATTGATGTCCATGGTCTTAACAGTTCTGTGGTAAGTGAAACTTGTAACCCCAGTTTAGTTGGACTTTGAGTAAAATGAGTTTAAAAGAAGTATTCTTTCAATTTAGTATTGAGTGTCTTATAGCTAATACACTCAATAATGGGTGCAATAATTGTTATATAATATTATCAATAAAAAAGCAATCAATAAGTTGATCATACTGTTTTTTCTTCTTCTTGCAGATACCTGTGGCTTCCATTCATCACCAGCCTGCAGACGCTCCTCCACAATACAGTGAATTCAAATAAAAACGCATAGGTGGACAGTATATATATATATATGGGAATGTTGGTAAATATAATATATAAAGTAATACATTTCCATATATGGGAAACTAGTGCTTATATTTTTCAATATACAGCAATAAATTCATGGACCAGGTATGGCTATATACTGATGCTGATATAAATTATACACTACAAAAAATGCACTTTTTAAAATTTTTACATGTATTGAAACACTAAATTTCTCTTTCGAGAATTACTGCTTGGGTTTACATGTAGCTGAAAACTTTACTATCACTTTATTTTTAGCATATTTACACATTTCATATATAAGAAAAGTGTGTACTGGAAACAAATATTAAAAGTTTTAGATTTTTGGACTATTGGATGCCTTTAAATCATAGTGGGTGGAAAATGAGATTGGATATTTATAACTTTTTTTCACTATACCTTATGATGAATATTATCGAATGCATGCATAAAATGCAGTCATTCCTTATGTAAACGTAAAACAATTAAATACACTGATAGTTTATATAGGTGGGTTTTCCCAACGTCCAATATCTCTAATGTCCTCTCACCAGAGAAGAGAACATAAAAGCAAATGTAGAAAGCATTTGTTCAGATAATAATTGCAGTTTTTACATAAGTCACATACTGTATGTGCAAACGATATCTATTTAAAACTAGAAACTGTTTTAGATTTTCTTTCTTTTGTTATGTCAATAATGCTGCAATAAATTATTCATAATCTATTGATTCTCCCTAATTCTTTTTTTTAAAGAAATGTTCCTTTTAAAAAATCTGAAAAATACATGAACATCAACATCATAAAAAGACCAAGTAAAAAGATGAACATCAAAGTCAAAGTCTTTAATATGATCCCCACAGGTAAATCCACAGAGAGGGTAACAAACACATGTATACATCAAGACCGGACACAAAGGGTAAAATTCAGACAACTAATCAAGGGTGGCTAATGATACACAGACACGTGAAGGTGATTTACTAATAATGTCTAGATAAGGACAGGAAAAAATCAAATATGGGCACATAAGGAAGAAACCAACAACCACAGTTCAACTGGGTGTGACACATCGCACACCTCCTGGAAGGCGCGACCTCGCGCCACAGAAGAGATGGACGGAGGAAACTAAGGAGGTGGACGAAGAAGTGGATGTGAGATGGCAACCAGAAGTCAATGTGGGTATAGGTTCTGGTAGAGGACGGACATCCAGGAGGAGAAGGATCAGATGGAGGGAGGACACAGAAGGCACCCGGACCGGAAGGAGCCATGATGGTAGCCCACAGGGGAGTCGACAGAAAGAGGAGCCAGTGTGGAGGAAGGGCTGACGATTCCAGGGGGCCAACCAATGGAGGCAGAGCGGGTGGAGGTGGAGCCCGAGGCGGAGATGGAGAGCCGATGATCCCGGGCGACATCAAGGATCCGGAGGGCTAATGTGGAACCCAAGACACAGATCTGGAGGGAGGGAGGAGCCCAACGGAGCTGGTGGGACGGAGCAACAAGGCACAGCCGGAGGAGTGGAGTCCTGAGGCAATTATTGAGTTCTTGAGTACTTAACTTCTTCACTTGATTTATTTTCAGGAACACACTACTAATAATTAATAACGTGGTGGTGCCACCTAAAGGCACTGAGGGGAATGGCAAGATCACATACATAACATCTCCTCCCCTCTTAATCAGAAACAACTCCAAAACATTTTCAAAACCACAACTATAATGCTTTTACCTATTCTACTCTAGAGGTAGATGTGCTGGTGTAATGTCATGCTTTGTCTGACACTCTTCTTATATGTCACTGTTAACATCTTGTTCCTTTGATAGTGGTACAGAAACTCTGGCATCGGCAGTGGTCTTCACAGGAACAGACACATTCTTGCTTTCAGGTAATTCTGTTGCTGTTTGTTTTGGAATGGACAAAAGTTAATCAGCATGACGCCTCCATTCCTCAGAAGTACCCACATCCACATTATAAGATACTGGACCACTTTGAGCCGTCACCACTCCTGATGTCCATCTCTTTCTCCCCCTGAAATCACGAGCCAGCACAGCATCACCTACTCTGAACTGTCTTGGCCTCGAACGACCAGCTCGGCGGAGAACCTGAGAGGCCTGGGAGAGCCGCACAGCAGCTGTCACACTGGGTTTCAAGGCATCAAGATGTGTGTGCAACAGGCATCCCAAAAACAACAAGGAAGGGGACCCTTTTGTCGTTGGATGTGGTGTGTTGCAGTTTGTCAGCAAGAATGTTTCCAGCCTTTTCTGAAGAATAGAAGAGCCCTTAAAAAACCTTCAGTCAAGTCACCTTTATTTATATAGCGCTTGTAACAATACAGATTGTGTCAAAGCAACTGCACAGTATTTAAACAGAACAATATTAAGTAACGCATTATTGTAGATAATCAATTTTCAGTTAAAGGCAGTTCATCAATGAATTCAGTGATATCATCGTCAGTTCAGTTCAAATAGTAAACGATATCGCTGGAAAATGTCCCCAACTAAGCAAGCCAGAGGCAACAGCGGCAAGGAACCAAAACTCCACAGGTGACAGAGATGGAGAAAAAAACCTTGGGAGAAACCAGGCTCAGTCGGGGGACCAGTTCTCCTCTGGCCAGACGGAACCAGCAGTTTGTACCAATGTCCGATTGTAGAGAACTCATCAGGTTCCTGTGGTGTAGTACCGATGGCTATCTAGTTTGGCGTGGTCTTCACTGATGATCGGTCTCTGGAACTCATCTGGTTGACACCCATGGCTATTGAAGTCATCTCCAGGTGGTGATCCATGATCTAAGCTGGGTGCGGACTGGATCCGGGGGACTGCAGTGACCATCTGATCCAGATACAGGCTGGGTCTGGTGGCTACGGTGACCTCGGAATGAAACATTGCTTGTTTTAGTGACTGAACAAACCTCTCAGCCTGCCCGTTCATTGCCGGATGATATGGAGCAGAACGAATATGTTTCACATGGTTGGCCTTTAGGAAATTTGTAAACTCCTGAGAGAAAGATTGTGGTCCATTGTCACTCACGAGGACTTCGGGCAGACCATAATCACTGAAAAGTTTCCTTAAAAATTCTATAATTTTTTCTGCTGTCTTGGATGTCATGACTTGCACCTCAGGCTACTTTGAATGCGCATCAACCACAACTAAACCAAACTAAACTGAACAGAAGGGGGAGTCAAGGAACAAACCAAATAAACTAGAAACACAGAGGGGGAAACACTAGGAAAACAGAACAATACATAACTCAATCCTGACACCAATAGACGTACTGCAGATCTAAATGCAGACGCATATATATATATATATATATATATATATATATATATATATATGTATATATATATATATATATGTATATACAAACACACATATACAGTAATGGCCAAAATTCTCACAGAAAAGTGTTGCATTAACCAGTTTTTGCTATACACATGTTTATTCCCTTTGTGTGTATTGAAAAAAAAAGGGAGGGAAAAAAGCTAATTTAACATAATGTCACACAAAACTCCAAAAATGGGCTGGACAAAATTATTGGCACCCTTTACTTAATATATGGTTGCACACCCTTTGGAAAAAATAACTGAAATCAGTCGCTTTCTATAACCATCAATAAGTTTCTTACACCTCTCACCCAGAATTTTGGACCACTCTTCCGTTGCAAACAGCTCCAGGTCTCTCATATTGGAAGGGCGCCTTTTTCCCAACAGCAATTTTAAGATCTCTCCACAGGTGTTCAATTGGATTTAGATTGGACTCATTGCCGGCCACTTCAGAACTCTCCAGCGCTTTGCTGCCATCCATTTCTGGGTGCTTTTTGAAGTATGTTTGGGGTCGTTGTCCTGCTCGAAGACCCAAGATCTCAGACGCAAACCCAGCTTTCTGACACTGGGCCCTACACTGCGACCCAAAATGTTGCGCACTGTGGACAAATGCAAATCTAGATCTCTGGAGATGGACTTGTAGCCTTGAGACTGTTGAAATTTTTCCACAATTTTGGTTCTCAAGTCCTCGCACAGTTCTCTTCTCTTTCTGTTGTCCATGCTTAGTCTTTGCATTGTGTGTCTGTGTGTGCCACACTAAGTGAATTCTCTCCTTTTTATCCGCTTTCAGGTGTGATTTTTATATTGCCCACAACTGTTAGGGGAGAGTGGGGATGGTTGCAACAAGGGTCAGTTGCAACATTGCTTATTTCTTCAAGCAGGAATAAGATACAGAGATGATATTCATACTGCACATGCTTTATTGGCCCCTCATACTTCCTAGAAGAAATCAGCCACATGTGATCAGTCCTTCTACCAAAAATCCTTTTCTTGGTAAAAAAGTATTTTTTTTAAAGATGAGATTTTCGGTCATAGTGTATAAGTTGTTTGTGTGACGCATTGTAAAAACATAACATTTTAATCAGTGCGTTCTTAGCTTCTAGAAGGCATAGGTAGTAGGCAACTGTAGGGACAGTTGCAACACACTGTTGAAATCGTCCCAAAATGCTGACCCTTACCACAATATTGATTTAAAACTTTGCCATAACATTACATAATTGTAATTTTATAATGAAAATCTTAATGAGCCCCTTTAATAGTTAGGTATCTTTTTTTAAGTAAATAGGTAAAAAATCTGTTTGTTACTTAACAATGTTTTTCATTTACTATTCTTTGTTTTTTTTTTTACAGCCAGTTAACCCTATTGAAGACCATGACTGTGAACAAAGAAAATAAAGAAATTGCAAAATTATATTTAAGAATCATTTCATTACATTTTATTGAATGTTGCAACTGTCCCCTATTGTGGGGATGGTTGCAACATTTCACTTTGTCAATTTAAGTGTAAATTGTATGTATATTATCATATGTACACATGTTTTAGCAATATGGGTGAGTGGCTGACAGATGCAGCTTTATTGTATTAAAATTCCGGCTTTCTAATACAAACAGTTTCTGAGAAACTAAAGGAGATGCAAAAAGTGTTGCAACCGCCCCCACTCTCCCCTACTTGCCCTAGGTGAATTTAAAGGAGCATCACATACTTGAAACAATCTTATTTATCCACAATTTTGAAAGGGTGGCAATAATTTTGTCCAGCCCATTTTTGGAGTTTTGTGCGACATTAATTCAAATGAGCTTTTTTCCCCTTTTGTTCCAATACACACAAAGGGAATAAACGTGTATAGCAAAACATGTTAATGCAATACTTTTCTGGGTGCCAACAATTTTAGCCATGACTGTATATAGAAAATCTACTCGTTCGCCATCATTTGGTATATTATAAGATGAATCCAAACAACTATGGGGCACACTTTAATTTGTGCATATTTCACTGTTCCACTAGCCTGGAAACATCCAGACCCAAATCTATTAAGATTATGGGTCTGGCATTGAGCAATGAAAAAGACCTTACTCGAGGGGCGGGACCAAGCGTGCATTTGAAACTCTCACTGAACACAATTGGATAACTCCAGACCAATCACAGCAACACATGGTGTGACGTACCCAGAGTTATGGTGAACATGAGTGGATTTCAATGTTATAACATAAGCAATGTGACAAGATTAATAACTATTAATAACGACAGCCGAATCAATCTCATTAAAAAAATTAGGTCCGATCAAACTATTCATTAACTATCAACTAATATGTGGATAGACGCTAGCGTTTCATTCAGCAGCGAGACATATCGTCCTGTTCAAGTTAGACTACTGTATTACTATTGAATAGTTCTGTTTTTCATTACAGTGAGTTTACCAAGTGACTCTTACCATTTGTAAATGAGATGGACCTCATCCACCACAATCCCGATCAGGTTGTCCCGGTAGAACTTGTTCGATAACATTTATAGCAACTTCTTTTTTAACAGCCAGGACTCGAGACTGCTGAATGCCATCTGGCATTACCCGCTTCGGATCTGTTCCTCTTCGTGCTTCGCTACCAGCGGAGCTATATGATAGATTAAACTCTTGCCGTATCCAGTCGGCAAAACAGCAAAAACGTCCTTCTCGCAAAGGAACGATTCGAGCGCGGCTTTCTGTTCCTCTTTTAAATGAAAAGCCAAGTCTAACTCGTTCTTTTCAGCGGCCAAAGCCGTTTCAAACAACTGGTTTTCATCTGTAGATCTCTTACAATGTTTACTAATGATTCCGTACGTCACAGTGCTGTTGTCATGAGCTTAGCTCGCCTCTGGCCCGCCTACATCAGATGCACCGATTTGATTGGTTCCCACAATTGCTTACGTATTGCAGTAACATGCATTATTGCTCGAGGCCAGAGTGTCTTGCAGAGACAATTCAAATTGTGCTCTCGCAAGACCTCTGGATTTCCAGGGTACTGTTCCACTTTACTTTGGTGAAATAAATCGAAATAAAAATGGTCGTAAATACATATATAAATAAGTAAGCTAGAGCAGCCTATAATTAAATAAATGAATTAATGCATGTAGAAAATATATTACCCTCTTTTTTTAACGTTTTTATTTAGTTAGCTATTCTATCTTGGAATTCTGAACATGCTTGTTTTGCCTTTTTAGACAGAACCTCACTTATTTATGTGAGCATCGTGTATTTAATTATGTATTTCACCAAAAATAAAACTCTCACGTGTTTAATTATTCGTATGTTTTTATGTATCTTTCTTGTGACTGTAAGCACAGCAGTGTGTCAGAAGGACTTTTATTTTGATGATCTAGTATCATGACGTCATAAGGCTGCGCTCCTGCATCTGTTGTGCTTTGGCTGAAGAGAGGTTTGTGTTTTTAATCATATAAAGTCTTTAAATGAATAGGACGCATTCATTCTATTTATAGTTGTATACAGCAGCTTTAAAGCTAATTCATTATTACTCAGTTAATCATTGCAATAGTTGATCTAACATTAAAATATCATTGTTTGTGTAAATAAAGAGCCTTAGTAACAGAAAAAAGTGCGTCTCATTTCGCTCTCTCTGTCGTGAATTTGGTTTCTGGCGAGTACTGATGGAGAAACCGCTTTTTGAAAATCCGAGTCAATTGAATCAATTGCTCCACAAAATGATTCAGTGATTCGAATCGCGAGAACAAACGTGTTTTAATGACAACTCTTGCACATTAACAGCAAACGTCTTCAAGAAAGTGCTATTAAATGTACTAATTAATTAAATACCGAATTCAATCAAAACTAAACAGGAGTCTAATTTATTTGTTCATTGTTATTTTTATTATTATTAATGAGCTAAGCAGGTGAATTGAGGCCATTAACGCTCACTCTGACTAACTGCTGACTATTGAATTAGGGAGCTGATTGAGACGCATCCAGAAATTTAGTTTGCATTTATGTATTTTTATCTTAAACAGGAAAAAGTGTCCAGAAACACAAAGACTCCTGGTGACAGACACTATTATAAAGATGGCGTTTATTAAAGAGGAGAGTGAAGACATGAGGATTGAAGAAGCATTCAGAGTCAAACATGAAGATACTGAGGAACAAACAGGTTGGTTTTCATTCTCAAAGCGTAAGTATTTTGTCCTGTGCATTTATTTGCTATTGGTAGGTGTTTTTGTACCATGTGTGCCCTCCTGCAGCGTTCTTTCTTTATTTTAAGCTTTATTTATACGCAAAACAACTGAGAGCTGTTTCATAAAACAAGATTACAGTACAACAAGCCAGGCTTATTTCGGTCAGTCAGATTTATTATTAATGGATGCTGTTTTCGAAATCAAACTTACGAAAGTTATATATATATATATATATGTATGTGTGTGTGTGTGTATATATATATATATATATATATATATATATGGGCGTTTCTTCAACTAGGGGCAATTTTAGCCTTGTTAAGTTGAAGAAAAAAAAAATGTTCAAAAGTAAAAGTCTCATAAGTGTAAATAATTTGTCTAGTTTTAAGGTCTGTAAGAGGACAAACTTAGATTACAAGAGAAATTGTTAATATTTTTTTTTTTCCAGCTGCAATGAACAAATGTGCATCTCAATATTCAGCTGTTACTTAAAAATAGAATAACTTTAGTTTTTTTATATTAAGTAGAGCATGATCTCATCAATTGTGGAAACATTTTTTAAAGTGTGATGAAAACTTTTTAAATATTTTTAAAAAATGTGTGTTGTGAAAATGACAAGAAATGAATGTAAATGTAGGGAAGCTTCGACCCAGTGCTGGACCATGACTGTTTTGGATTGAAACATTTTCAGTCATGCAAATCTATTCTTGCAATCCATATAAATTGTACTTCGTAACCATTAATGTCATTTCCACCTCAAAGGGCAGTGGAAATGACATTTCTGTAGTTTTTTGTGAAAAAATTGAAGATAGCTTCCCTGACTGGCTTTGAATTATTACTTAGCATTTGTGTATGTAAAATAGGGCTGCTCGATTTTGGCAAAAATCATAATCACGATTATTTTAGTCAATATTGTAATCACGATTATTTAAACGATTATGACAGGCTCCAAAACTTTATGTAGTGATTAATTTAAAGATAGCAATACAGCAAAAAAGAT
This sequence comes from Garra rufa, assembly GCF_049309525.1. NCBI lineage: Eukaryota > Metazoa > Chordata > Actinopteri > Cypriniformes > Cyprinidae > Garra > Garra rufa. The sequence continues at coordinate 36,006,115 of NC_133364.1, read as the reverse complement.
ACAAAAAAAAACAGTCCTTTAAAAATACTGAATACTTTTATGCAAGTCTCAAGTAGCCTAGTCTAATTTGAATGTAATTATTTTAATGTAAAATGAACTTCACTGTAATGGTTAAACATGCTTTGTTTTTATTAAAACTAAAAACGTCCTTCATTCAAGAGCAGTGAGTGACGTTTCTCTTTGTATTTCTCCTTGTATACGTTTTATTCATATTAGGCACAGAGACGGCAGAAGGAATATTATTTGTTGCCGCTTTGACCACACGGACTCATTATTCTGTTACACATGTATTTTCATTCTCAACTGTTTATGATAATTTAAGACATAACTGACAAGAGTTTACATGAATAATCACCAAGCGCCTCATTCTGAAATATTTTTGCGTGTATTTGACCGTTTACCCAGCAAACACAGAACGTTCCCCTAACGTTCCCATATGGTTCCCATTTGGTTATTTTTTCGGGAACCAAATGAGAACGTTCCCAGAACGTTCCCTGTAGGTTCTCTTTTTAATAACCTATAAAGAACGTTCTCAGAACGTTGCCTGCAGGTTATTTTTAGTTTTTATTTTATAACCTAAAAAGAACCTTCCCAGAACGTTCCCTGCAGGTTATTTTTAGGTTTTAATTTTATAACCTAAAAAGAACCTTCCCAGAACGTTCCCTGCAGGTTATTTTTAGGTATTAATTTTATAACCTACAGAGAACCTTCCCGGAACGTTCCCAGTAGGTTCCCAGAACGTTCCCCTTACCTAAAGGGAACGTTCTAGTTACGTAAAGAAAACTTTCCTGGCTAACCAATAGGGAACGTTCTTGGGAACGTTCTGGGAACCAAAAACTAACGTTCCCAGAACATTCTGGGAACCAAAAATTGTTAGCTGGGTAGGCGCTCACTGAGCTAAAAGATAACTTTACATGTCGTAGGTATGCTCCGTCTCTGAGCGCATACGCAGAACAAGTTTTCTTATGCGCTATTTAAAACACAACATCAAAGAAACATGAATAAATTAAACATGTCCTGTTTTATGAAAGTCACGTTACATGATTTTGCGGATTTGCGTGTGAAATTAGGCGTTTATGGAGGAGCGAAAGCGCACCACTGATGGTAGAGCATGTGGTGGAAATGACGTAGAATAAACATATTCACTGATCAAGCAACATTTACTTAGATTTTTCTTCATTTGTTGTTGAGGAAAATGTTAATTCCCTCCATGTCCAACATGTGCTCTGATGTCACCCAACATTTCTATAGAAAACATCAAAAAATCTTTCACACAAACTTTTTAAATATACATTCCAGTGTTGTGCTGGAAATGACACCAATACTGTGCGACAGCTATAATTTGTATAAAAAGTAATATTGATAGAGGTCTCATATTAAATACCAGTCATTCTTGAGACATGGGACAAAACATGTCCACCAATTATAACTGATATTAGTTTTAAAAATAAAACATATTTTCAATTGTAAATGCTATGGGGATTAATAATAGAATGTATTTAACACAATTATCCCCTTCAATATCATTTGCTCATTATTATGTGAAATCTATGACACTTATTTTCTTCTCACTACATCTAAAACTGTGTGTCCACAGAGAAAGGTTTATTCATTCATATGCTATAAAATGGATAAAAAAAAATTTTAATGATGAAAAAGACCTTGTTTTATCAAAGGCAACACTTAATAATATCTCATATTAAAGCAAGGTTGTTTTTCAGTCAGACATGTGTGTTTAATAAGGTTTCGAAGGTGTGTCCTAACTTTTTGTCAACACCGTCAGACATTACTTAAAATGTAATAAAATCAGGGAATATCAGGGGCTATCACTCTAAAAGGACCCCCTTGCCACAGTCCTCTTCTGCAGAGTACATCAATGTCACACAGGCTCTGCTAAGTTTTATAGTTTTAGAATATTTTAATTCTAATGTTAATATTTCGTGTGTCACAACTATGATATGTCAACACCAAACATCCAATTTCTGAGAAAATTATTTGAAATCTTTAAACCATTTTATTCTCCTGAAGCAGGTTCCATTAGCCTCTAGCATCAACAGAAAAAAAACAAAATGTCTACTACATGAACTCCATTTGTTTTGTGAAAGAAATGGCAAATTTGTCAACACCGTCAGATGTCACCACCGTAAGATTTGGTGTTCCAATAATATATCAAAATACTTAAATGTGACTCTTGAATAGAAGCTTTATAAACAATAACATACTCACTGTTTGTTGTGATTGTTTTAATACAGTAATTAATTGATTCAAGGTTTTTGATAGTTAAAATGACTACAAATTCAGGTTTTGGTCAACACCGTCAGATGTGTCAACTCCGTCAGTTCTGTCACCTCCGTCAGATGAATAGTTTGATGATATTTCATTATGATATTTTATATTTGTTGTGGAATTGTTGGTCACATGTGAAAGTGTAATCTGTCTACTAACATGAGAATGTGTTTTGAAATGTTAAAAACATCTAGAAAGCTGTTAAAGATAAAGTTGAAATTATATTACACATTCCAAGTTAAAAAACACATTTAAAAAAAAAAAAGAGAAAAGTTGGGAGGTTGTCTCAAAGCATAGCTCAGTAGCTTAGTACATATAAGATACATAAATGTAGTTTTTTTTGTCTGAGTACAAAGTTTTATTTTTTTAAATTTTGCACCCTGTTTTGTCCCACCTCTCAAGAATGACTGATACTATAATGTATTTTAATTATTTTACTAGTGCTTAATTCAGGTACATTAATAGTTACCAGATAAGTCATATTTTTAAACTGTATTGTCATTGTTGAAGTTTAAAAGTCAGGGTGTGCGACAACTGATTTTGACACCTATAAATCATAATAAAAAGTTAGTCAATTTTTTTTAGGTTAGTTTTATTGATAGCTTGACAAAGAAATAGGAATTTGTCCAAAATTGTATGTATTTTTAAAAATATGACCAAAGTACATAAAAGTGCATATAGTCTAATGGTGCGTTCACACCAGACACGACTTGCGCGAATAAATCGTGCTATTCGCGCGTAGTTGGACGCTTGAACATTTAAGTTTACTCGCTTCATTCGCGCTTGACATTTACTTCAAAACAGATGCGAATTCGCGTCATGGGAGGGGCGTCTGCCACTCGTCAGCGGGAAAGTAGTTGTAAAATAGGTGAATGAGCTCAATTTGTCAGCTTTAGCTTGCTGGTAGTCTCAATGTGTATATATATGTAGGTCAGATTGAGTAAAGAGCGTTTTTTTTTTTAAACTTACCAGATTGTCCGACCTGTTCACTCACTTTCTTCCAAGCAAGATCCTTTTTATTCCTGTTTCTATAAAAGTACAAAGATGTATCGTACAGCTCCGAGTAACCACAGACAGCAACGGTGATTTTGTCCTCCATTGTTGTTTCGGATTTCTGCCTCCGTCACTACTAGAGCAAGCTCCTCAAATTTTTGACAAAGTTCAGATTTTTGAACTCGAGGTTTCGCGCGGCAAACGCTCAATTCGCGCCGCTTAGTTTGCGCGTTTCGCGCCGCTGGATGGCTATTCGCGTCTTTGCATTGACTTAACATTATCACTCACGCTTGCAGCTTCATTCATGAACGCACCATAAGAATCACCCATATATATATATATATATATATATATATTAGGGCCGGGACTTTAACGCGTTAATTTAGATTAATTAATTACACAAAAATAACCATTATACTGGAGCACCGACTAGCGTTCAGACAGCTGCGTCCGTCCTAAATAGTATTGAATGTCCCAAATTGTAGTATGTTTAAAAAAGTATTCCAAAGATTCCCGGATGGTCTACTACTTAACGATCAATGCACACTCTAACGGCTAATATTGCCCACAACACACTGCGCCGTGAACGAGGATTCCATTAGAACTACAAACATGCATAAAAAGTGTTAAAAAACTACAAACATGGAGGATATGCGCGACCAACGGACAGGTAGAGAAAGGGGTTTGAGTGATAAATAATCAGTGTGTAACCTGATAAAAAAAATATTTTTTAAATGTTATCCGCGTTATATTCCATGTGCAGCAACATTTATAATGATAGGTTTGGTGATTAACGGTTAAAGGCATAATTAAGCAAACACAAGAGCAGAGTTCTCGGCATGAAAGACTCGTTAAAGAGCGTGCCTCTTCATTTCTCTCTAATACGGTAGGAAATTAAATTAAACTAAATGTAGATAATGTTAACTGTGATGATTGACAGGGCAGTTTAAACAGTGACAGGATTCAGGTAACTAAGCAACAGAGCGTCCATTAAAAGAAGCAGTTTTGACGAAGTAGTATGTCCCAAAGCTTGCCTACTATTCTGCTATATTCTCAAAAGTGTGTACTTTTCTTCACAAAAAGAGTACATACTTATAGGGCATAGTATAAGTAGGCGAATTGGGACGCAGCAAAACAAACCACATTGAACATGGACAAAAAAGCTGATGGGACCGCTTTGGTTGGCCCTGTGGATGGGAAATTTTGTTACAAAAAACGAATGGATGGAAGCGTCGATAAGAGCATGGTTGTGTGCAAGCTATGCAACAAGGAATTTGCATATCACCGTAGCACATCGAGCCTATTGCTACACTTAATGGCAATATTGCACTGGTCTGTTGGACTTTGTTGAACAAAAAAAAAAACAATATTTTGTTGCTTAAGCTTATGTATTCAGTCATTATTCAATGGTATACTAAAAATCCATATAAAAAAACTTACTTCTCACTGTTCTCAGGTCAAATATTTATATGCGATTAAAATGCGATTAATTTCGATTAATTAATTACAAAGCCTCTAATTAATTAGATTAAATTTTTTAATCGAGTCCCGGCCCTTATATATATATATATATATATATTCAGTGAGGTCAATAAGTATTTGATCACCCTGTGATTTTGCAAGTTCTCTTGCTTAGAAATCATGGAGGGGTCTACAATTTTCAGCATATGTGCATTTCCACTGTGAAATAAAAATCCGGAAATCACATTGTATGATTTTTTAAAACAATTTATTTGTGCATTACTGTGTCAAATAAGTATTTGATCACTTGAGTCAAAAAAATGTAATATTTGGTACAGAAGCCTTTGTTAACAATTACAGAGGTCAAACGGTTCCTGTAGTTCTTCACCAGGTTTGCACACACTTCAGGAGGGATTTTGGCCCACTCCTCCATACAGATCTTCTCTAGATCTGTCAGGTTTCAGGGGTTTCGCTGAGCAACACGGAGTTTCAGCTCCCCTCATAGATTTTCTATTGGATTTAGGTCTGAACACTGGCTAGGCCACTCCAGAACCTTGATATGCTTCTTACGGAGCCACTCCTTGGTTTTCCTGGCTGTGTGCTTTGGGTCATTGTCATGTTGGAAGACCCAGCCACGACCCATCTTTAATTCTCTGACTGAGGGAAGGAGTTTTTTGCCCAATAGACCAATTAGCTGTTAGTAAACATCCGGGATGTACGCGCATCTCAGTTGCAGAAAACCCGGGAGACATAGCGTTTACGAATAGGAAATTACACGAATACGGTGCGAACCAGTTCGATTCTAAAATATTATAGATTGTTTTGATTTGATTTCATTATTTTATGTTATTTTAAAAATGTTTACCGCATATTACAACAGCTCGTCACCCAACGATAAGAACGGTTATTCAACAAAATTAACGTTAGTGAGTGGGATTGGTCTGACAGATCCGATTGCCGTAGAGGTAATCGTGTACTCAAACAAGTCAAGTGCAAATTACATGTATATAGCATGCCTCAACAGGCTTCACAACACAATGCAGACATAACAAAAATGATCAATGTCTAACAAATTATCTTTACAAACACGACGTGACATTACTTGCCATAAATAAATGATGACTGCAATTTCTCTTAGGAACTAAAGAGACAATATTTACCTCTAATATTTAAGTTTTGCATTGCTTTTGTTTATTTCACACTAGGTTGAGTAGGAAAAGACAGAAGGGACGAAGTCGGGACTATTGAAGTCCATGGATACCTCTCCTGTATTCTAACGTTAGTGATTGACAGTAGGATAGTTCACTATAACTTATTAGCCAAGTTCTAAAGTTACTAGCCAAGCTTACGAGACTAGCCATGTACCCACTGCACAACACGACATTTTCGCGCTTGTCTTCTTTTTCAAATTTTTCTTTCGGGTTTTATGCTGCGTTCCAGGCAGGTTTTTGAGCTCGTAAATCACGACTTCAAATCGCGACTTACGACTTTGTAGAGTTCCAGGCAAGTCACCCCAAACTACCTGAGCGCATTAATTTTTATTACATTATTATTCATCTGATTGCAACGTTATATTGTCCTAAAGTCCATGTTTTCACTGTGTACCACTTGCATAAACGACGCACCCGTAGGTGCTGACATAGAGGTTTCGCGGGCTTTGTCACGTCAGAACTAGGAACTGGGAGTACATCGATCTAGTATGAGTTCACGAGTGGGAAGTCACGGGTTTGACTGCCATTCGGATGCACTTTCGCGGGTAGAAGGTTGGAAAAACACGAGTAATGGGTTGCCTGGAGCGCGGCATTATAGCGGTTCCGGTCGTCTTTTGCAACCGACATGCGCAGTTGAACCAGCATGACGTATGTGTGACATAGGCTGATGGTCTATATGTCACCATTCATGGCCCCGTTCATCCTCTCCTTAATACAGTGCAGGCGTCCTGTCCCCTGTGCAGAAAAACACCCCCAGAGCATGATGCTTCCAACCCCATGCTTCACTGTAGGTATGGTATTATTTGGATGATACTCATCATTCTTCTTCCTCCAAACATGGCAAATAGAGTTAAGACCAAAAAGTTCTACTTTGGTCTAATATGACCTCAGGTCTTTCTCCCATGACTCCTCTGGATCATTTAGATGGTCCCTGACAGACTTCAGACGGGCCTGGACATGGGCTGACTTAAGCAGGGGAACCTTCCGTGCGATGCAAGATTTTAAACCCTGACGTCTTTGTGTATTACTGATAGTGATAGCCATGGAAACGATGGTCCCAGCTCTCTTCACGGCATTGACCAGCTCCTCCCGTGTAGTTCTGGGCTGATTCTTCACCATTCTTAGCATCATTGATACCCCACGAGGAAAGATCTTCCGTGGGGCCCCAGTCCGAGGGACATTGACAGTCATCATTAGCTTTTTTTCCATTTTCTGACAATTGCTCCAACAGTTGTTCTTTTTTCACCAAGCTGCTTGGCAAGTGCCCCGTAGCCCTTTCCAGCTTTGTGAAGTTCTACAATTTTGTCTCTTGTGTCTTTTCACAGCTCTTTGGTTTTGCCCATGTTGCTACTTAGACTTTGGCTGATTGTGGGGTGCACAGGTGTCTTTTATGAGAGCTAACTACCTCAAACAGGTGTTGATAATTTAGAACTAGAGGGTCAGAAATCTGGCTGATAAGCAAGTGATCAAATACTTATTTGACACAGTAATTCACAAATAAATTGTAAAAAAAAAATCATACAATGTGATTTCCGGATTTTTATTTTTAGACTCTGTCTCTCACAGTGGAAATGCACCTATGCTGAAAATTGTAGACCCCTCCATGATTTCTAAGTAAGAGAACTTGCAAAATCACAGGGTGATCAAATACTTACTGACCTCACTGTATATGTAGGATAAAAATTCTACATGTGTCACATTTAATGTCCAACAACAAATGTTTTAGCGAAAATGTATATTTTACACACAATTATTGGGCTATTATAAAATAAAACATAAAATTGTATATATAAATTGGTTGGGGGGGTAATGGACTACCTCTTTCAGTAGATCAGGGGTTCTCAACCCTGTTCCTGGAGATCTACCGTCCTACAAAGTTCAGCTCTTAGGTAGCACTTGATAATTACAGACAGCTGTGTTGGAGCAGGGATAGAACTGAAGTTTGCAGTAAGGTAGATCTCCAGGAACAGGGTTGGGCATCCCTTGTGTTGATTGTTGGTGGCATCTAGAATACATGTTGGTTTTTATGCTTTGTTTAAATGTATTTATGTCTATTGCTTTGTGCCATTAAAATGAAGTTAACTTCTATTGGTTCTTTTCGCTTTAGACTTGGTGTTGCGTAAAGAGGATTGTCAAGAACAGAATGAAATGGAAGACAAAGGCCAGCATGAGAAACATAATTTCTCTAGAGAAAACTTAAGTTGTTCACAGACTAAAAAGACTTCTTCACGAAAAAGAGCTAAAAAGGGAAGAGCTACAAAACATTTCACATGCCAACAATGTGGAAAGATTTTCAGTGAAAAGAGAAACCTTGAAGTTCATAATAGAATTCACACTGGAGAAAAGCCTTTCACCTGCCAACAATGTGGAAAAAGTTTCATTAGAAAGGAAACCCTTAAAGACCACATGAGAACTCACACCGGAGAGAAACCTTACACGTGCTCTCAATGTGGAGTAAGTTTCACTCAAAAAGGAATCCTTGAAAGGCACTTTAAAATTCACACCGGAGAGAAGCCTTTCACCTGCCAAGAGTGTGGAAAGATTTTCAGTGAAAAACAAAACCTTCAAGTTCATAATAGAATTCACACTGGAGAAAAGCCTTACACCTGTCAACAATGTGGAAAAAGTTTCAATACAAAGGGAACCCTTAAAGACCACATGAGAACTCACAGCGGAGAGAAACCGTACACATGCCCTCAATGTGGAGTAAGTTTCATTCAAAAAGGAATCCTGGCAAGGCACATTAGAATTCACACCGGAGAGAAGCCTTTCACCTGCCAAGAGTGTGGAAAAAGTTTTCTTCGAAAGGGAGGCCTTAAAGGCCACATGAGAATTCATACTGGAGAGCAGCCTTACACATGCCCTCAATGTGGAAAGAGATTTACACACATACAAAATTTTAATGCCCACGTAAATATTCATACTGGAGAGCAGCTTTACACATGCCCGCAATGTGGAAAGAGATTTGCACGCAAACAAGCTCTTAATGCCCACATAAAAATTCACATAGGAGAGAAGTCTTGCATATGTGAACAGTGTGGGAAGAGTTTCTATCAACAAGGAGACCTCAAAGTCCACATGAGGATTCACACCGGAGAGAGCCTCTTCACCTGCCAACAATGCCGAAAGAGTTTTACTAGAAAAGCAAACCTTGAAGTCCACATGAGAATTCACACTGGAGAAAAGCCGTTCATATGCCCTCAGTGTGGAAAGAGTTTCGATCAACAAGGAAACCTTACTGTCCACATGAGAATTCACACAGCTGAAAAACTTTTTACCTGCCCACAGTGTGGAAAGAGCTTCACTCAAAATGGAAACCTCAAAGCTCACATAAAGATTCACAAGAGAACAATTTGATATGCCATGAGTGTGGAATGAGTTTCACGGACAGGAAACAATATAAGAATAATGCAACAACTCACACTGGAAAGAAGTGTTTCTTCTGCCATCACTGTGGAAAAACTTGTGCAGACGAAGCAAACCTTGAGATTCACATGAGAATTCACACTGAAGAACGGCCTTTCACATGCTTCCCTGAGGAAATACTTTCAGATCTAATGAAAACATTCACATGAGGCATCGCACAGAAAAGAAGCCGTTAACTTACTTATTTTCACACTTGCAGTTCGGTTCTCTTGGTTAGTTTGTTCCAGACCAAAGTAGAAGTACATTTCTGGTCTTCTTAGGTTCGGATGGCAGCGTTCATACTTACTCAAATGAACTGCAGTAACAATGCAATTGGACCAGAGTTTATTTTAATCGAACCAAACATGACAAGTGTGAACAACCCTAAAGGGTTAGTTTTACCATAAGACCGGCGTCCTTTCAAATACCCCACAGCAGGGGTGCTCAACCCTGTTCCTGGAGATCTACCTTCCTGCAGAGTTTAGTTTCAACCCTGATCAAACACTCCTGTCTTCTTCAGATCCTAATTAGTTGGTTCAATTGTGTTTGATCAGGATTGAAACTGAATTCTGCAGTAAGGTAGATCTCCAGGAACAGGGTTGAGCACCCCTGCTCCAAATACCTTCAAGATCACAAGAAAGCTGAGTTGCTGTAGTTCAGTTCTTTTCTTTTTATCAATCTTTTGATTGTAAAGCATGTTGTTCTTACCCTGGAAATCCAGAGGTCTTGCGAGAGCACAATTTGAATGGTCTCTGCAAGACACTCTGGCATCGAGCTATGATGCACGTTTTTGCATTACGTAAGCAGTTCTGGGAACCAATCAAATCGGTGTATCTGATGTAGGCGGGCCAGAGGCTAGCTAAGCTGATGACGACAGCGCTCCGACGTCCGGAATCTTTTAGTATCATTGAAAGATGGCTACAGATGAACACCAGTTGTTTGAAACGGCTTTGGCCGCTACAATGAGCGAGTTAGACTTGGCTTTTCATATAAAAGAGGAACAGAAAACCACGCTCGAATCGTTCCTTTGCAAGAAGGAAGTTTTGCTGACTGGACACAGCAAGAGTTTAATCTATCAGTTAGCTCCGCTCCGCTTGTGATTGGTCGTATTGTTATCCAATTGCGTGCAGTGAGAGTTTCAAATGCACGCTTGGTGCCGCCCCTCGAGTTAGGCCCTTTTCATTGCTCGATGCCAGACCCTTAATCTTAATAGATTAGGGTCTGGATTTTTTCCAGGCTATGTTGACCTTTGATTTCTTTGTAAATATTCCCACCCTGATAGCACATGTACATCTCAGAGATGTCTATTTAATGTTTGCATTTACATCTGCAATGCGTCTATTGGACGTTTCCTATCAGATGTCCAATATGCATCTATTAGATGTCTTTAAGATGTTAATGAATTAGAATGTATGTACAACTGACATCTTACAGATGTCTGCCAGACATTTGTACAAAGCAGATGCTTTCCAGATCAAAAGATCTTTATCAGACATCTTGCAGATGTACGTGTGCTATCTGGGCATGTTCCTTCATCACAGAGGCACTAGGGATTGAGTGACGTTTTGCCTCAAATTGTAAATACATGTGTTTGGTATAGCCAGGAAATCAGTAAGTCCACTGTAATTTATTTTTCATTTAGGTCAAGTATTGGTTGTGGCATCTTTAGTTTGTTTTGGCTTTACCCAATCTTGAAGAGAAAACATGGAAACGGCAACAGTACATTCCCATGGGGTGTTGACTTTAACACCTCTCGTTTACTTTGAGTGGAGTGAGGTGTTGCTGAACTGAATTGTGGGTCCATTGTGTTGCGTCACTGGTGTTGCTTGGCGTCAGCCAATCAGATCACTTATGCAAGTACCCTAGCGCAGACTCTAGTCAATCCCACTCATGCAACACCAGAAAAGCAATGTGATTGTCATCAATTGACTTAATTGTGATTGACTTTAATCTAGCTTGCGCAAACTGTTGTACACGGAACTTGCTGTTTTAGGAAGGGGCGTGGCAGGACTGAAAAGCTGTCTAAGCTGTTCGCCAATCGCAACACAGTGGGACCGCTAACCAATCACAACACATTTTTTTTTTAGAAGACGGTCCTTCATCAAACCCAGAACTAATCAAGCCATTTGTGCCAGCCTGGAGAGAAAGCAATTGTAATAATGTAAAGGATGTGAAAAATTATGTTTTTTCGAACCACCATGAGAGCATGTTCTAGTGCACCCCAAATCAAAATAAAGACTCTATAAAAGAGCATAATAGGACCCCTTTAAACCTGTGCTACATTTTTCAAGATTTTTTGATTAATCCAAAGTTAAAAGTTTATTCAAAATAGAACTTATTCGTAATAACACACTACTGTTCAAGAGTTTGGGCTCAATAATGCATTTTTCTTCTCTCCTACAATCATCACTCAACCTCTTGATGTATATTTACATAAAACATTAGTCTGTGTGGTGTGTAATGTTCATAAATGCTGGATTTCATTAAAAAAAAATTTCACCAGATTTTTTCAACACCAGTGTTGTTTTTCAAAAAAATTCTAAAGGTTGACTTCCAGAAGAAACATTTACTGATAATTTACTCACCCCCTTGTCGTCCAATATGTTCATGTCTTTCTTTCTTTAGTCATAAAAAATTGTTTATTTCAAAACATTTCTCTCCATATAGTGGACTTCTATTGCACCCCCGAGTTTGAACTTCCAAAATGCAGTTTAAAATGCAGATTTAACAGACTCTAACTGAGGAAGGAGGGTCTTACCTAGCGAAACGATTGTTTTCTAAAAAGAAAATACAATTTATATACTTTTTTAATACTCATTATACACTTTATCATATTTACAAGCTCTATTTGCACTATACTGTTTGCTCTCTCTGCCATGTCCCTTACTTGTAGATTTTTTTTTTTTTTTAGATTATATGTATAATTGTGTTTATTTGTAATTCTAAAATTCTACACTGCAAAAAATGCTTTTCTAGCTTAGATTTTTTGTCTTGTTTCTGGCCAAAATATCAAAAAATTCTTATTCTTATCTAAGAATATCTGATTTTCTAGATGAGTAAAAATTATTTTCTTGTTTTTAGAAAAAAAAAAAAAAGTCAAAATGTCAAAAAGTCAAAGTTTTTGCTTAGAACAAGCTAAATTGTCTGCCAATGGGGTAAGCAAAAAAAAAACTTATTTCAAATGGAAAAACTAGATTATTTTTCTTACCCCATTGGCAGATTATTTTGCTTGTTTCAAGCAAAAATGCACTTATTTTGACTTTTTTTTTTTTTTTTTTCTGAATACAAGACAATTTTTACTCATCTAGAAAATCCTTCGTGAATTAAGAATTTTTAGATATTTTGGCTGGAAACGAGACAAATCTAATCTAGAAAAGCATTTTTTTTTTTTTTTTTTTTTTGCAGTGTACCTTTTGTATTTAATATTATCTGTTTTCACTAAGGGTCTGAGAGTAATGCAATTTCAATTCTCTCTATGTCCTGTACATGTTGCAGAATTGAAAATAAAGCTGGCTTTCCCTGCTGAAAAAAAAACAGCTAAAACCAGTCTAGGCTGGTTGGGTGGTCTTAGCTGGTTTAAGCTGGAAGTAGCTGGTTTTAGCTGGTGGTTTTCCAGCCTGATCAGTCTAAAACCTGCCTGCTGACCAGCTAAAACCAGCCAACCAGCCTAGGCTGGTTTTAGATGTGTGTTTTTTTTTGTTTTTTTTTTTTTTTCACCAGGGTTGATTTTGATTGTTTCTACATGTGAAGGTAATTCTGTGTAGATTTACAACTAAACCACTTACCAGATACAAGGATCTTGAGCTAGGCATCTTTCATCTTTTTGTTTCATTGTTTTTGACTGTTGCATTGTTTGCTTCATTATTCACAAGATTGTGACCTTCACATTGACAGTGTTCTTCAAAATGAATAAAAACACTGAAATTCAACACAAACCTACAATAAATAAATGTTAAATAATACAAACATCCATTATGTATTTAATCCCGTTTTATTGACCTTTGATGATCCAATTCATCCATGCTAATAAGAAAAAAATTACTCAAGATAATCTAACATTTGTTTTCCTTTTTTATTGCTGAAGAGTTGAAATTTTTTTCTTCTGGATCTACTGTACAGTTGTCAATTTACTTTCCTCTAAGCCTGAGGCATTTGGTGTGAAAATGCTTTTATATTTGACAAAAATATAACTTTTTTTATATTAAAAACCAAACAAGCAAAGCTGCCCAGATTTAAAAAGTAACCCAAAAGTAACGTAACACATTACTTTCAATAAAAAGTAACTAATGTAATTAGTTACTTTTTTAGGGAGTAACTCGATATTGTAACTCGCGTTAGTTACTCACGCATTACTTTCCATAAAAAGTAACTAAGTAACGTCATTAGTTACTTTTTTTAGGGAGTAACTCAATATTGTAACGCATTACTTTCAGTAAAAAGTAACCAAGTAACGTGATTAGTTACTTTTTTTGGGAGTAACTCAATATTGTAACACATTGCTTTCCGTAACAAGTAACCAAGTAACGTGATTAGTTACTTTTTAAGGAGTAACTCGATATTGTAACGCATTACTTTCCATAAAAAGTAACTAAGTAACGTGATTAGTTACTTTTTTAGTGAGTAACTCAATATTGTAACACATTGCTTTCCGTAACAAGTAACCAAGTAACGTGATTAGTTACTTTTTAGGGAGTAACTCGATATTGTAACGCATTACTTTCCATAAAAAGTAACCAAGTAACGTCATTAGTTACTTTTTTAGGGAGTAACTCGATATTGTAACGCATTACTTTCCATAAAAAGTAACTAAGTAACGTCATTAGTTACTTTTTTAGGGAGTAACTCGATATTGTAACTAGGGCCGGGACTTTAACGCGTTAATTTAGATTAATTAATTACACAAAAATAACGCGTAAAATTTTTTTAACGCATTTTAATCGCACTTTTTTTTTTGCACCGCGGAACGTTTCTCACTGGATGAGTTTCGGCGGACCGATTATACTGGAGTACCAACTAGCATTCATCGAGCATCAAGTAAGGTCTACCTACCTATAGGGTACCTGAATTTCTGAAATTGTAACCTACTGTGCGTTAACAACACGAAGCCAGTCACCATTAACAAAAGAGATTATTATTTAAAAGGAAGAAACAACAAAACGAGGAGGAGGATGATTCCTCCCGCATATTCATTTGAGTGCCGTGCAAGGGAAATTCCCTGAAACCCGAGCCTTAAAGGGACAGACACCCAGACCGTTACAAGATGTAGGCTACTATATTTCTAAATATCCGGTAACACTTTACAATAAGGTTCATTAGTTAACATTAGTTAACCACATTAGTTAACATGAACTAATAATGAACTGCTCTTATACTGCATTTATTAATCTTTGTTAATGTTAATTTCTACATTTACTAATGCATTATTCAAATTTTGTTAACATTAGTTAATGCAGTGTGAACTAACATGAACAAACAATGAACAACTGTATTTCCGTTAACTAACGTTAATGAAGATTAATAAATACAGTAACAAATGTATTGCTCATGGTTAGTTCATGTTAGTTAATACATTAACTAATGTTTAACTAATGAACCTTATTGTAAAGTGTTACCAAATATCCTATTGCTACACTTAATGGCAATATTGCACTGGTCTGTTGGACTTTGTTGAACAAAAATAAACAATATTTTGTTGCTTAAATTTATGTATTCAGTCATTATTCAATGGTATACTAAAAATCCATATGAAAAAACTTACTTCTCACTGTTCTCAGGTCAAATATTTATATGCGATTAAAATGCGATTAATTTCGATTAATTAATTACAAAGCCTCTAATTAATTAGATTAATTTTTTTAATCGAGTCCCGGCCCTAATTGTAACACATTGCTTTCCGTAAAAAGTAACCAAGTAATGTGATTAGTTACTTTTTTAGGGAGTAACTCGATATTGTAACGCATTACTTTCCATAAAAAGTAACTAAGTAACATAACTAGTTACTTTTTTAGTAACTCAATATTGTAACGCATTACTTTCCATAAAAAGTAACTAAGTAACGTCATTAGTTACTTTTTTAGTGAGTAACTCGATATTGTAACACATTACTTTCCGTAAAAAGTAAGTAACGTGATTAGTTACTTTTTTTAGGGAGTAACTCGATATTGTAACGCATTACTTTCCATAAAAAGTAACTAAGTAACGTCGTTAGTTACTTTTTTAGGGAGTAACTCAATATTGTAACGCATTACTTTCCATAAAAAGTAACTAAGTTTTTTAGGGAGTAACTCGATATTGTAGCGCATTACTTTCCATAAAAAGTAACTAAGTAACGTGATTAGTTACTTTTTTAGGGAGTAACTCGATATTGTAACGCATTACTTTCCATAAAAAGTAACTAAGTAACATAACTAGTTACTTTTTTAGTAACTCAATATTGTAACGCATTACTTTCCATAAAAAGTAACTAAGTAACGTCGTTAGTTACTTTTTTAGGGAGTAACTCGATAATGTAACGCATTACTTTCCATAAAAAGTAACTAAGTAACGTCGTTAGTTACTTTTAAGGGAGTAACTCAATATTGTAACGCATTACTTTCCATAAAAAGTAACTAAGTAACGTGATTAGTTACTTTTTTAGGGAGTAACTCGACATTGTAACGCATTACTTTCCATAAAAAGTAACTAAGTAACATAACTAGTTACTTTTTTAGGGAGTAACTCAATATTGTAACGCATTACTTTCCATAAAAAGTAACTAAGTAACATAACTAGTTACTTTTTTAGGGAGTAACTCAATATTGTAACGCATTACTTTCCATAAAAAGTAACTAAGTAACGTCATTAGTTACTTTTTTAGTGAGTAACTCGATATTGTAACGCATTACTTTCCGTAAAAAGTAAGTAATGTGATTAGTTACTTTTTTAGGGAGTAACTCGACATTGTAACGCATTACTTTCCATAAAAAGTAACTAAGTAATGTCATTAGTTATTTTTTATTGAGTAACTCAATATTGTAACGCATTACTTTCCATAAAAAGTAACTAAGTAACGTCATTAGTTACTTCTTTAGTGAGTAACACGATATTGTAACGCATTACTTTCCATAAAAAGTAACTAAGTAACGTGAATGTAAGCTTGTTCATAATTGCTGGTGTTATTCTATATCAAAACTAATTTTAGTGTGTGTAAATTATAAAGAACAGAACAGCTATAACTAAACTGAAAAAGACAGGTAATATACTGTATTACCATCCAGTAAGGATTGTGCAAGAGAACAGAGTTTAGGTCATGTACACAGTAGTAAACATTATATTTCCTCCTTAACAACCTTCTCTGTTTTTTCCCGTAATACAGTCATAAAAACATTAACTAAGTGTAATTAATATGGTGACTTCAGAAGGACAAGGTGCACTCCAGTCGACATGAGCCAATCACGGCTGTTTGGTGTCAAGATGGACCAATCACAGTAGAGATGTCGCTTGTCATTGGAGTATTTACAGGTGGCTCAAAGGTAAATCGAAAAGAAGAGAAGGAGTTCGTCATCTGATAAGATTGCAACAAAAGCTCACAACATCTGACTTATTTGTTGGTAAGTCCAGTATGTCTTGTAATATGATGCAGTTAAATGTCACGATATTAGATGTGTTTGTGTGCGCGTGTCGAGTTTACCGCGAGGTGTTCAATTCATGAATAGTTAACGCTTATCATTAAATGTGTTTATTATATACATTTCTGCGAATTCGAACCCATGACTCACAATTCATCTGTTCAATTTTCAGCTCTCTCCAGGTTAGTAGTAAGAGTCGATAAAGTTTATGTTCGCCAACAATTAGACCTATATTGTTTACATTACATAGTAAGCTAGCATCAGCTTTCTGCTATTTTTAGCTATACAAAACAGCTTCATATTTTTTAAATAGGCTATTGCTTAATTATAAACAGTGTTTTGAAGCTCAAACAATTTTACAGTTGATGCATTTTATTCTTCCCGTTATCGAATCGGAAGTCTCGGACATTTACAGAAAACAGCTTACTTCCCTTTTGTGTGTTTTTGCAGTAGAAATATACCACAGACACTCTAACCTTAAGAACCACAGGGTTGTGTAATTGATTGACCATTCCTGGTATCTAGTAACATTTTAACTTCATAATATTTGGGGGGAAATGCTTTTTTTTATGTTTTTAGCATTCTACCAAAATATCAACATGTTTAACTATTAAAAATATTGTTCAAGCTCAGGGCCTCAAAAAAATATTAATTATGGGTAGATAATAGGCCTATCTCACAATATGGCGTCCAAGAACGGAAGTAGGGAAGCGATACTTCCGGTCGCGCTGCCGCCCGTTACGATCGTGATTCATTCACAAAAATGGAGCGCGAACTCGTTTTCTCCCAGTCATTAATAAATGTACCAACAACTAGAATAGCAGATGTTGTCCGTTTTGTTGATAGTTTTCAGGGAGATGTGAGGCGATCAAAATTAGACAAGGGTTACAAATTCTTTTTTGAGCAATTCATTTTTGATTATCAAGGTATGTGTAATTTATTAGACAGCTGTCATAATAGATAATTTGCGCAATGTTGTTTTTATGGATTAATTTAAAAGTGGTCTATTAATAATAAAAACGTCCTGTTAACAACTTTTGTGTGTGTGTGTTTGTTTGTTTGGACACTTCAGTCTCAAACATTATTTCAGGGAAAGTGGTAATTAGGGCCAGGTGCTATAGGTCATTACGAAAGCGTGAGGAACCACATCAGCTTGAGGTAAATACGTTCAGTATTTAGCTAATGATTGTTTATAATGCAGTACTTGTCTTAATATCAAACTTAGCGATAACAGCACCATCTGCAGTTAGGATTAAGATAACACAGCATTTGATACTACATACCATATAGT
>NC_133364.1:35890440-35987361 GCF_049309525.1 Garra rufa | reverse complement strand
ACACACACACACACACACACACACACACTTAAGGGCGGTAAAAGTACTACAATTTATTATACTAGATATTGTATAATAAATCAAAAAGAAAACTGTCTTGAAAAATATAGGGAGTTTAAAAGGCAGCTGCATAATAAATAATCCTCTGCTGCCATCTATTGGTTATATGGGTCATTCCATATTAAAGTGACAAGTTTGCAGGTATGTAAAATAGAAAATGAAAATTAGAGAAATTACTTGAGTAGCCCTTTACTGCAGAACACAAGATCCATGGGCTGGGTTGGTTCCACATCTAGGAGGTGGAGATTATGGTAGGTTTAGGGGTGAAGATGGGTGGGATTAGGGATCGGGTGGAGACAGGAAGGTTTAGGTATACGTAAGGTGGGAGGAGTTGGATCTGGATCCATGCTTGCCCCCTGGATCTTGACAGAGAGAGAGACAGACAGAGATTTTAGTACACAAATAATTTAAGGTACTTAATTGATAAAATGTATGTAGTGGGCTTCGCTTATTAAACAGGGTGATTAAACTTTAAGATGCTGTACCTGCTCTTGTTCAGTGGCAAGGCTAAGAAGTGGCCGATGTTACTGGCTGGTGAGCAGGAGGAGGTGGAGGCCGATGTTACTGGCCTGGCCGATGTTACTGGCTGGTGAGCAGGAGGAGGTGGAGGCCGATGTTACTGGCCTGGCCGATGTTACTGGCTGGTGAGCAGGAGGAGGTGGAGGCCGATGTTACTGGCTGGTGAGCAGGAGGAGGTGGAGGCCGATGTTACTGGCCTGGCCGATGTTACTGGCTGGTGAGCAGGAGGAGGTGGAGGCCGATGTTACTGGCTGGTGAGCAGGAGGAGGTGGAGGCCGATGTTACTGGCCTGGCCGATGTTACTGGCTGGTGAGCAGGAGGAGGTGGAGGCCGATGTTACTGGCCTGGCCGATGTTACTGGCTGGTGAGCAGGAGGAGGTGGAGGCCGATGTTACTGGCCTGGCCGATGTTACTGGCTGGTGAGCAGGAGGAGGTGGAGGCCGATGTTACTGGCCTGGCCGATGTTACTGGCTGGTGAGCAGGAGGAGGTGGAGGCCGATGTTACTGGCCTGGCCGATGTTACTGGCTGGTGAGCAGGAGGAGGTGGAGGCCGATGTTACTGGCCTGGCCGATGTTACTGGCCGGTGAGCAGGAGGAGGCCGATGTTACTGGCCGGTGAGCAGGAGGAAGTGGAGGCCGATGTTACTGGCCTGGCCGATGTTACTGGCCGGTGAGCAGGAGGAGGCCGATGTTACTGGCCGGTGAGCAGGAGGAAGTGGAGGCCGATGTTACTGGCCTGGCCGATGTTACTGGCTGGTGAGCAGGAGGAGGTGGAGGCCGATGTTACTGGCCTGGCCGATGTTACTGGCTGGTGAGCAGGAGGAGGTGGAGGCCGATGTTACTGGCTGGTGAGCAGGAGGAGGTGGAGGCCGATGTTACTGGCCTGGCCGATGTTACTGGCTGGTGAGCAGGAGGAGGTGGAGGCCGATGTTACTGGCTGGTGAGCAGGAGGAGGTGGAGGCCGATGTTACTGGCCTGGCCGATGTTACTGGCTGGTGAGCAGGAGGAGGTGGAGGCCGATGTTACTGGCCTGGCCGATGTTACTGGCTGGTGAGCAGGAGGAGGTGGAGGCCGATGTTACTGGCCTGGCCGATGTTACTGGCTGGTGAGCAGGAGGAGGTGGAGGCCGATGTTACTGGCCTGGCCGATGTTACTGGCTGGTGAGCAGGAGGAGGTGGAGGCCGATGTTACTGGCCTGGCCGATGTTACTGGCTGGTGAGCAGGAGGAGGTGGAGGCCGATGTTACTGGCCTGGCCGATGTTACTGGCCGGTGAGCAGGAGGAGGCCGATGTTACTGGCCGGTGAGCAGGAGGAAGTGGAGGCCGATGTTACTGGCCTGGCCGATGTTACTGGCCGGTGAGCAGGAGGAGGCCGATGTTACTGGCCGGTGAGCAGGAGGAGGTGGAGGCCGATGTTACTGGCCTGGCCGATGTTACTGGCCGGTGAGCAGGAGGAGGCCGATGTTACTGGCCGGTGAGCAGGAGGAAGTGGAGGCCGATGTTACTGGCCGGTGAGCAGGAGGAGGCCGATGTTACTGGCCTGGCCGATGTTACTGGCCGGTGAGCAGGAGGAGGTGGAGGCCGATGTTACTGGCCTGGCCGATGTTACTGGCTGGTGAGCAGGAGGAGGTGGAGGCCGATGTTACTGGCCTGGCCGATGTTACTGGCCGGTGAGCAGGAGGAGGCCGATGTTACTGGCCGGTGAGCAGGAGGAAGTGGAGGCCGATGTTACTGGCCTGGCCGATGTTACTGGCCGGTGAGCAGGAGGAGGCCGATGTTACTGGCCTGGCCGATGTTACTGGCCGGTGAGCAGGAGGAGGTGGAGGCCGATGTTACTGGCCTGGCCGATGTTACTGGCTGGTGAGCAGGAGGAGGTGGAGGCCGATGTTACTGGCCTGGCCGATGTTACTGGCCGGTGAGCAGGAGGAGGCCGATGTTACTGGCCGGTGAGCAGGAGGAAGTGGAGGCCGATGTTACTGGCCTGGCCGATGTTACTGGCCGGTGAGCAGGAGGAGGCCGATGTTACTGGCCTGGCCGATGTTACTGGCCGGTGAGCAGGAGGAGGCCGATGTTACTGGCCTGGCCGATGTTACTGGCCGGTGAGCAGGAGGAAGTGGAGGCCGATGTTACTGGCCTGGCCGATGTTACTGGCCGGTGAGCAGGAGGAGGCCGATGTTACTGGCCTGGCCGATGTTACTGGCCGGTGAGCAGGAGGAGGTGGAGGCCGATGTTACTGCCTCACAGAATGTTCACTCCATCCAATATTTTATCTCACCTTCAAGATCTAAAGGACCCTGGTAATTTGCCATCATGCAACAGCATGACCACATCTGATTGACTGTGCCTGCTAAAGTGAGGGGAACAGGGGAATCCCAAATGTGGTACTCTTTTACTCGTCTTATTGCACGTTCAACAAGTATGCGGAGTCTGGCAATGGCCTGGGTTCTCTCAGTTTCCTCTCTGCTAAACTGGTCTCTGTGCTTGAAAGGGGGGATGATTAATTTTGCCCTAACATCCTCCAGCATCTTTCCAATGAGGAAGCCCTTATCTGCCATGACCTCATCACCTGGCTCTAGTAAGTCCAAGATTCCAGACTGCCTTGTCAACTCCTTGTCAGAGATAGAACCAGTGAATAACTTTGACGCAAATGTGATTGCACCACAAGGTGCCACTCCAATCAAAGCTTTAAAGGTGGTATGGCTCTTGTAGGCTGAGAATGTTTCAGAGTGGAGGGTAATTGCCTCTGGACACTCACATCTGAACTCTGTGCAATCAATGATGACCCTCACATTTGGGCAGTACTGCTGAAATTTCACAGGCATCGTCCGTCTCACCTGTTCCCGGGACATCCAGATTTGAACTGATCCCAACACAAGATATAAGTAGTTTGCCCACGTTATTATAACTCGACTCACTGTAGAAGTGCTTACTTGGAATACCTCGGCCAAAACTCTCTCTCTAAGACCAACAGCGACTCGCAAACAAAACATGAAAAACTCATCAATAAGCTGCATTTTGCGCTGGGGGCTTGGCTTCACAACCTCCTTCTCTACAGCTGAAATTCCAATCCTCTTGGCTTTGGACCAGTACACAATTTTGGAAGCAGAGGGCTCAATAGATCTCCAGAAAACGAAAAAGATGTTTTTGTTTGAGAACCTCGTGAAATATCTGAAGTCTTCATCAGACACACACCATCTATCCAGCAAAGATCGTGAGATGGTTAGGCTTGAAACCAGTTCCTCCAGCTCCTTTATTTTCTCTAATGCCTCATCCAGAGCACCTAAATAAACATAAAATAAAACTTTTTTAAAAGTATAATGTTAAACATGGCAATTCATTATTAGAGTACATTTCTGACGGAAAAAAAAACTCAATTTGTTAAAATAACTATTACAGATTTGTGCAATTATACAATATTTTTAACATCACTGTAAATTCTTTATTCACCCCAATAGTCTCACATACCATTATTATAACAAATCTGAATTTGCTTTATTTCATTTGTTTTTTGCAATGTCTATATCATTGGACATTAATGCTTCAGCAACATGATTAAAAACCACTGAGTAATCCACAGAGAGCAGTATAATTGCTGATGACATTAGTAAAAATTAAGTTATAACTGGGTTTAAATCGTGTTATTGGTTCGCACTCTCACCTCACTAACATATTCCATTGTTAGCATAACTGTGAGCATAATTTTATATTTATAGCATTGTATATATTTAGAAAATTATGTAATCTCTATTTCATTAATAATTACCTAGTGTTCAAGTATTTATCTTTGTTGACTCTGGACAATTTGTACGTTAGTTATTGTATTAGCTAACATGCTACACTCACCTGGAGGAGGCCGGCTGTTATAATCATGTTCCTGCACCGGCAGCGCCGTATCAACGCTCTCCATTTCAACATTTGCTTCCTCCTGCTCACCACAGATACCTCGTTTTGCCGTCCGTGTCTGGCGTGATTTAACGTCTCCCCAGTTGTTCCACGAAAACCTGGAAGGCACAGCCTGCGGTGTAAGATATTTTCGACCGGACTGTGTATGGACGCGGACTTCATCCTCCGTAAAGTGCATAGCACACACAAAAGTGCTGCCCTTCTTCACTGTAAATGCCACCCCTTCATCCCTTCGTATGGCCCAGATCCAACGTTTTTTCATATTTTCCTCAGTTGGAAAGCTATGAAACGATAAGTACGGTTGTTTCTTTTTCGAATTGAAACACAACGGTACGCAACAAGATTGACTACTTTTAGTCTCCGCCATTGTTCTTGACGCGCTTTTACCGGAAAATAGTTTTCCCTACTTCCGGCTTGTTGACGTCACGTTGTGAAATAGGCCTATCGTTGTCCTGCATGGTTTGCCATCTTTAATGTGTGGAACTGCAACTATAAAAAAATTGTTGCAAAACAATACAAAACATTTTCTTTGAGGGAAGGACATAAATCGCTATGTGGTTCCTCGTGACAATCAATCATGGTGACAAGTGGGGGAAAAAATTCGAACTAACTTTAAATTCTTCTAACATTAAGCAATGTATTATATTTTACTTTATAGGATGTCCCACTTTAGCTGAATGCTACTGTCCCAATTTATCTAACACGTTCACATAAATTGGGACAGTAACAAAGCATAATATTAAACAAAAAGGAACAAAACTTTGGATAAAACTGAATGGTCACATGAAATTTTTAAAATTTAAGAGAGAATTTGCAATATACACCATTTATTCTATTAGAATTTCCACCCTGTTAGTTTCACATTTCCACAAATTTTGAGCTGAGTTAGCCATAGCTCTTTGAATGTTCAACATTTAGCTCACTAACCTTTTACAGATAGTTTTTTATAACTGTCAGATGTTTTTTTTGACCAAACAAACATTTTCCATACCATAGCCTTACATGGTGGAACTTTAAGAGTGTGACCAGCAGGATAACATTTAAAAAACTTTTAAAAAAAAAGGTAAGAGTGAGATTTGACGCTTACCTCAGTTTTTACAGTTGACAAAATAAACTATCACTATCTGAAAATGGTCTGAATGGAATTGTAGTCTACTTTGGAAGGTGAGAAAGTACATACTAACAGGGTTGAAAATGACTTTAGGGATAGTAAATGAAGAAAATTGTAAAACAAACAAACTATAGTTTCAGATTATTTATATGAATGATTAGATGCAGCCTAGTCTATTACACAATTTCTAAATATATGGAGGTTTTTATCATTTAATGGTTTATATTTCTTGTGGAAATTCTATTTCATAATCATATTGTTTTGTTTTGCTTTACTATGGTTTTGTACAGGTCAGTTTGAGATTCAGAAACCAGAATGTCCCACACAGTCATACCTGTGAACTCTTCAACATTCGTCATCCAGTTTCAACCTCCAACACAAACGACACCTCTTACGACCGTGACAAATGCTCCTGTGGTGACAAATGCTACTGTACCTGTTTATGTCCAACAGGTGGCAGGAGTTTCACCTCTTCAAGGACTTCAGGCATTTCTAAAAGGCCAACCGAAAGCCCTTGGGGTGAGAAATGTCTCATAAACCCAAATAACTGTTTTTTATTTGTGCACATCAGTGTGAGGTATAAAAAAGGACTTTAATAAATTTGAAACAAGTAGTATACACATTAACAAAGCATGCACAAGTTTTATTGAAGAATGTGACATGCTGCCTTTGTTACACCAGTTTAAAATCAGGTTTATTATTTACAAATTAAAATGGTAAACTTTATAGTGTATCAGTCACAGAGAAGAACGTTTCAGGAAATACAATTCAAATGCAAATACAATGACATTCATACAAATACAATTTAAAAAAAAAATCTAGTACAATCATAAATCCATAACTACAGCTACAGCTACCATAAATTGATATTGTAAATTGTTCCACTTTATGAAAGACTTTCTTGTCCTACTTACACTATCTGCATTCTTTTTGTCCCTCACAGTCGGTCCAGATAATGATCGGTGTGCTGACTTTCCTGATAGGCATTGTGTCTACAGTTCATGCAGAGTCCATCTTTGTCTTTAGTGGAATTCCTTACTGGGGATCTATCATCGTAAGAAACAATTATGCAATTAAGCGTTCTGCCTTTTATAATACAAGCTATGTATTTTAATGAAAGCCTAAATTTCTTCCCTTTCTCTCTTCTCAGTACATTACCGCTGGCGCACTCTGCATTTCTGCAGAAAATAAAATGAATTTACCCTCCAGTCTGTGTTTGGTATGTACACAACAGTTACTTTTAAGGCTCTAAGTCAGCGGTTCTCAATTCCAGTTCTGGTGACCCACTGCTCAAATTTGGCATGTCTCTCTTATTTAAAACACCTGATTCAGATAACCAACTCATTACAAGAAAGCCCCCTGTACTCCCATTGTGAGGGTCTCTGAGCATGGGAAATCCCCTTGAAATTTAACTTCATGTCTCACACACGTTAATGGAACATATACGCTCCCTTCAAACTGGAATCATGCTGGATTATCCTGTGAAGTTCGGTCGAATAGAACAAACTTCTCAAGAGATAAGTACAAAAATGTGCAGAGCGGTGGTGAGCGAGCCGAAGACTGGAATTGAGAACCGCTGGTCTAACTATATAAATAATATTCTATTGTGTTTGTACTGATTTTCTGTACTGGTTCGCCATAATGGTTTGGTGACCATTGCCCAGACCTCTCAGATAGCACACGTATGTCTGCAAGATGTCTGTTAAAGATCTCTTGATCTGGAAAGCATCTGCTGTATACAAACGTCTGACAGATGGCTGTAAGATGTCAGTTTCACATCCATTCTGAATCCCAAACACCTTAAAGACATCTAATAGACGTCTATTTGACATCTGATAGGAAACATCCAATAGACGTCTTGCAATTGAGCAAACTACGTCTTGTAGATGTCTTGCAGATGTAAATGCAGACGTCAAATAGACATCTCTGAGATGTACGTGTGCTATCAGGGATGTCTGCAGGATGTCTGTTAAAAATCTCTTGATCTGGAAAGTATATGCTGTGTACAAACATCTGGCAGATGTCTGTAAGATGTCAGTTTTACATTCATTCTAATTCAGAAACATTTAAACCCTCGCAGACAGCACACATACATCTGCAAGATGTCTGTTAAAGATCTCTTGATCTGGAAAGCATCTGCTGGGTACAAACGTCTGGCAGATGTCTGTAAGATGTCAGTTTTATCTACATTGTGATTCAAGAACATCTTGAAGACATCTAATAGACGTCTATTTGACATCTGATGGGAAACGTCTAATAGATGTATTGCAGATGAGCAAACTACCTATTTCAGATGTCTTTCAGATGTAAATGCAGACGTCAAATAGACGTCTCCATGATGTACGTGTGCTATCAGGGATCAGTAAAGTTGATGTCATAACATAATACAACTCGTCTACATAAAAAAAAACTACTAGCCAATCCAATTTCAAAAACTTATAATGTCAGATTTCTGTATATATAGACAACACATCAGAATTGGACATCAAGACCTGCAGTGTAAATGAGGCCTATATGAGGGCTTGGCACAGGATCTAGACATTGTGTTGTTGGATGCGGAAAAGGCATTCAAACTATTTACAGTAAAAAAATTATACAGAGCGTTTTAAGTCTCTTTTAACAGTATATTTGCTGTAATCTAAAATTCTGTCAAAATTTGTCTGGACTGTAAAGTCATTCGTGTTCGAACCCTGATGGTTGTTGTTTGAGACTATATTTGTTTAAGTGAATTAGGTGTATTTTTATCACTACGTATTAGGCTAATTTCTCAATCTTTTTTTCTGCCTACAGGTGAATGCTTCACTTGGAATGAACATTTTCAGTACTTTAACAGCAGGCGTTGCCATTATTTTAACTTCACTGGATTTGGTTTTTGGGCCAATGCAAACTTACTGCAACGGATATGACTGTTACAACATAGAGAGAAATTATGCGGTATGTATCAACTTTTATATTCACATTTAATTAGTAATTGGTCAATACACAAGTATTAATCTGCACTCATCTGTTTTTATCTGGGACTTTTTAGAGCTGCATGTACACATCATAACCTACACATACATATATCATACAATATCATTTTAAACATTCTGGAGGATTATTAAAAATCTGTGAAATGCCTGGTTTGGTAAAGTTATCAGCCCCTTAGAGTATATCATTATAAACTTGCTCATGTGCAAGCTATCAGCTTCCAGATGCCCCATCTGACATCAATAGTAATGGTGTTGATTCCTTCAGAATAAAACCAGGTGTTTTTTGAAGATTTCACTGTTATTAGTGCATGGTACAGCAAAGAATTCACCGATTTACATATTTTTTTTACTTTTTCAGACCATGCTGGCAAAAAGTTATGGAATTCAAGTTGATTAGTCAAACTATATCTCCACATCGGTTTGGCTTATTGAGACCAAACTTGGTGTGTGTTATAACCAGCATGACCTGAGGCTACCTGCAGTGTTTTGGTGCAGTGCCACCTAGTGGTCAGGAGATACAACAAAATTATCTTTTTGCTTATCACTTCTCAATGGTTTGGCCAAAAATCTCAAAACTTGTCTCATTAGATTCAGAGGAGTATGCCGAGTCAAACCATATTCAGGTTTCCTATGTCAGCCATTTTGGGCATTGGCCATTTTGAGTTTTGTCATAAAAACGCATTGAAATATAGTTACTGTCTTCGGCACCATGCATTGACGGTACTTAAAACTTTTATATACATAAGATGTTGCATCTGCACAAAATATATTTTGGGGAAAAAGGAAAAAGTGTGGTCAAAAGAAATTTAGAAAAATGCTAATAACTTCTGATGAAAATGGCTTATTGTAATGAAAGTGATCTCAAAATATTCCTGGGTCATGCTGAGAACATTAATGCCAATTATGCCAAAATTGGCCAAACTTCCTGTCCGCCATTTTGATTATTGTTGAAAACATTTTCAAACTCCTCCTAGACTATTGGTCCAATTTGACTCGGATCATCTTCAGAACACACTGACAAAAACTTACAGATTATCATTGTCAGATATATCATGTCCATATATGAAACCGTTTTCGTACAGCACCGCTACAAATTGTATGCTTGTTGCCAAAATGACTCTGAGGCTTTATCTCTGAAAAGCTTTGACATAATGACACCAAACTTTGTGTGTGCCTTTGTCACCACACACTTAACACACCACATCGTGGTGAAAAAAACAAAACAATTTTCTGGTCATTTTGACTAAAATAATAAAAAAATGGCTTCCTCTACTCATTGTTGTAGTTGGCCTGGTGTTCCATGCCATGTTTAGGTTAACATTTTGTCTCTGGTGTGCTTGGCCCCGTAATTACTGCTTGCAGCTATATTTTTATTTGCATTTGTAGGGTTTTCCCTTTTAGACACAAATTTTACAGGAGGGTTTAAATAAATTACACAATGCGATTTACTAAGGTTTGCAACAGTCAAATACTGATATTTTTGCCGTTATTGATTGCAAAACTGGCCCTAAATGGGTTATATTACTATAAGAACATAAAAGGATGATAGATTCTGCACTGCTGAGCATTTAGTGTGAGTAGTAATTATAAATTATTTTGCTAGAATTATTTGTGCTAATGTTGATTTTTTTCTCAGTCTCTCTTCAGGGGAATCAGTGGTGTGTTGTTGGTATTCGCCTTGCTTGAGTTTATCATCTCCATCTCTCTGTCAGCATTTGCCTGCAAAGCTAGCTGTTGCTGTTGTCCTCCTCAGGTGAGCAATGAGCCAAATCAGGAGTTCTCAAACTGTTTGTGTGCATGTCAATTGAACCGCCCAGATATAGAAAATGGAAACAGTAACTTTTAAGGCTTTTCACTCTTGGGTTCACAGTTTACAGGAACTGAAATTATTATTTCTTAAATTCTTTACTCTGAAATGTTCAAACCCTCGAGGATTTAACATGTAAAATTGTCTACAGAAATGTTGGAAATTATGATTTGCAGTCAACTCATAATGATTCAAAAGAAACTTTCCAAAGCACTTGACAAATGTAAAAAAAAAAAAAAAAATCTAGTCAGGATTCTCAGGTTAAACTAAAACTTAAGGCTAAAGTTCAACTTGTGTGTTTTCTGATAGATACACTTTTTTCCACATTTAAGGATTCATTTGCTTTAGTTCAATTTCTTATTTTACTATATATATTAAAAATCTGTAATAATATGTGATTGTAACACTGATACATTTCTGGCATCTCACAGTAAAAAGGCATAAAACACTACATGCACATTTTTTTCCAAAGGTGCAGTATGTTCCTCAAAGTGTACCTCTACAGCCCTCTGATTTTAAGCCCATTGATTTCAATGGTTTTAACAGTTCTGAGGTAAAAGTAACTCGTACTTTTGAGTAAAATGAGTTTAAAAGACGTATTCTTTAAATTTAGTATTGAGTATCATACATGTAATACACTCAATATATGGGTGCAATAATTGTTATATAATATTATCAATAAAAAATCAATAGGTTGATCATAACAGCATTTTTTTATTTCTTGCAGATACCTGTGGCTGCCAGCTCTTCAATTTATCCCCAGGCTGTAAATGCTCCTCCACAATATAGTGAATTGAAATAAATATAAGTGGACGGTGTTTGTATAAAAAAAATATGGGAATGTATTGGTAAATATAATGCAATATATAAAGTAATACGTTTCCATATATGGGAAACTAGTGCTTATATCAAGAGTTAATGCTTGGGTTTACATATCGCTGAAAACATAATCATTACTATCACTTTATTGTTCATACATAAGAAAAGTGTACTGAAAACAAATATTAAAAGTTTTAGATTTTTGGACTATTGGAAGCCTTTAAATCAAAGTGGGTAGAGAATTAGATTTGATATGTATAACTTTATCTCAGTATACATTTACTTATTTCACTTGTGTATCTATACATTATGAAGAATATTATTGAATACATACATAGAATGCAGTCATTCCTTGTGTAAACAATAAACAATTTAACACACTGATAAAAAATAAAAAAATCTTTCCGATGGGTTTTTCCAATGTCCAATATCTCTAATGTCCTCACATTAGAAAAAAAATAACATGAAAGCAAAGAAAAACATAACTTGTTCAGATAATTGCAGTTTTCACATAAGTCATATACTGTATGTGCAAACGATATCTATTCAAAACCAGAAATCGATTCATGATTTTCTTCCCTCAGTTATGTCAATAATGCTGCAATAAATTATTCATAAGCTATTGATTCTCCTTAATTATTTTTTTAAAAGAAATGTTCCTTTTAAAAAATGTGAAATGGTGACAATAATCCTGTCACAATACATGTTAAAAGGAGCACAATAAAAAGATGAATGTCAAAGTCTTTAATATAATCCACACAGGTAAATCCACAGAGAGGGTAGCAAACACACGTGTACATTGACGAGACCAGACACAAAGGATAAACTTCAGACAACGAATAAAGGGTAGCTAATGATACAGGTGAAGGTGATTTAATAATAATGACTAGACAAGGACAAGAAATAATTAAATATGGGCACACAAGGAAGAAACCAACAATTACAGTTCAATAGGAGTGTGACATATTGCCTCCCTCCAGGAAGGCGCGACCTCGCGCCACAGAAGAGATGGACAGAGGGAACTAAGGAGATGGACGAAGAGGTGGATGTGAGATGGCAACCGGAAGTCAATGTGGGTATAGGTTCTGGTAGAGGATGGACACCCAAGAGGAGGACAGTGACCAGGAGGATCAGATGGAGGGAGGACACAGAAGGGACCCGGAGCAGGAGGAGCCAGGTGAGACCCAGGCTGCCCACGGCGGAGCCAACGGAGAGAGGAGCTATGGTGGAGGCCTATGAGGATCCAGAGGGCCAAGGTGGAGTCCAAGGCTCTGGAGATCTGGAGGCCTGCAGCGGAGCCGGAGTGACAGAGCACTGAGACAGAGCTGGAGGGAGGGAGGAGCCCAACAGATCCAGTGGGACAGAGCAACAAGGCACAGACAAAGGAGTGGAGTCCAGACAGGGAGGCAGTTCAGGGTAGACCGTTCAACAGATGGTGGTAGAACAGTCTGCATATATATCCTCATGAAATCAATCAAGACTTGTCCCAAAAATAGTAGTCACAAATTCAGTCTTAGCTCACCCTCAATGGCGGTGCAGTGGGTGGTACTTTCCATTTTGGTTGGACATGATAGGCTTAAGCTCCGGGGCAGTCCTCAGCTCTGTCGTTCGATTTTGCAATCGCTTGCGTTGGGTACTGGCTCTTTGTCCCCAGTAGGGTCGGGCTCAGGCTCTGCGAGTTGGGGTGGTGGTTGGCTGGGCTCTGGGTCATGAGTGGGGCTGGTGTCATTGTCTATGCCGTTAAACTGGTCCGGTCTTCTGTCACAATACATGTTAAAAGGAGCACAATACGAAGATGAAATTCTTTAATATAACCCACACAGGTAAATCCTGAAAAAGGGTAGCAAACACATATACATCAACAAGACCGGACACAAAGGGTAGAATTCAGACAACTAATAAAGGGTGGCTAATGATACACAGACAGCTGAAGGTAATACTAATAATGACTAGGAACAGGAAATAACCAAATATGGGCAAATAAGGCAGAAACCAACAACCACTGTTCAATGGGGGTGTGACAAATCCAGTGTGGGCTCTGCTTTGCTACACTTTCAATTCAGAGTCTGAATGCTGGTGAATATGACACATCATGAGGTGTAATAATAAAGAACACATGCTTCTCCTTTACCAATATGAGCTCAATTTGTCTGAATTCAGTTGACTCACCTTGACTCTTATAAAGTAATTACCCCTTTTAGTAGTAGTCCCTTTCCAGTGTATCTCAGTAGATAATAAATTATAGAGTTCTGTGGCCTTGGTCGATCCTACAGCAGCACACACTGCATTGCTGTAGAGCTCAGTGTGGACAGGAGTGGAGTTCTTTAGCACCAATGGTGGTGCAGAAAAGGAAGCTGAATGTAGGTATGCTTGCAGTAGCTGGTGGTTCCTGGCAAGCGTTTGACAGCTTTGAAATTTTGTGTCCTGCTTGAATGCTTACTTTCAAAACGTATTTTGTCCAAAGCCACATTAGTCGACCAAGTTTCAGTGTCACACACACACACACACACACACACACACACACACACACACACACAAACACCTGGAGCAATGGGCAGCCCATAATGCTGTGGCTCCCAGGGAGCAGTTTCGGGGTTCGGTGATCTGAACATTGAGCCAAGCAATCTGAGGTACTTATATTCTATGGGCACAAATCATTTCCGCTACCACTTTCAGACTGACAGTCACTTTCAATACTGGATCCTCCACGTTTGTGATCTTCTCACCAATTATAAAAGGGTCAACTTATTTTAAACCTCTGACTTGCATCATCACTCTATAGCTTTTGAACCGTGTCATTTTTGTCTAGTACTGTGCGAATTGGAGCCTGGTATCTAAATTATCCAGCTAGCTTCTAGTCACATGCATAGACTGTAAAAAATATGGACGTAGTATCCGTGACGTCACCCGTAGGATTCTGAAGCGCTATTTTGAAGCCTGTTGTGGGCGGGATTCGGCCGTCGCCATCTTGGAATCGCGTCACTCCCGGATAATCAAAAATGGGCAAAAAGGCGGGACGTGGGTGGAGCTGGTTGCTGAAACCACGTCCGCCTAGCGCGACAGTGGTGACAGCAGCGGCAATCCCCCTGTCACTCAAGTGGACACGCCCTTAATTATGCTGAACTTTAAGGCTTAATATAACTTAAACGGATGAGTTATAAAAAAATTCACCCCCCTCACAGTTGACATGAAGGGCAAAACTAGCTAGCTATATAGACCAAAACCATTTTTTGAACCAGGCTGTAAACATACTTTTTTCTGCTGTAAAGTTGGGCATCAGTCTGTGTGGGTTAAACTGTAAATCATTTATCATTGCTTTGGCACTAAATGCATTCATTGCCCAGGTGAAAAAAACAGCAAATGCTGGTTAGGTAGTTTTGATGCTGGTCCTTAGTTGGTCATGTGCTGGTAAAGGACCAGCATAAACCAGTAAAAGGACCAGCATTTCCATTTTATTTTATTTGCTTGGTTTTGCCAAATCAACTTCTCACTGCAAAGTCCTGTGGTGTGGATCGTAATTGTTTCAACTGTCAAATTACATGAATTATTTTATCACTTTGACACAAACACCACCAAAACTATATGTACTATACAAGCCAATTTGCAAAAGTTCCTTTGAGTGTCTTTGTGTTTTACCTAAGGTGGCACATTCATTCAAAATAGTGATTAAACTGACTGGAAATACAAGTTCATTCAACTGTTTTAAAGAAACACTAATCACATTGTAAAAGCTAAAACTGGGACACAGCATTATGTATGTGCAGGTACTAAGTGTAACTCACTAAAGCATTGTACAATACTGAAGCCACATTTTCAAAATGGTTCATACAGACTGCATTACCAAACATGTTTTTTGGCCAAACAGTTCACCTCCAAAACTCACTCAGACCAACAAAACACTTCATACATGTCTCAAAATAAGCCTGTTTCAGCCAAATTTCCCACTGTTATATTGCATTGTTAGCAAGTACCATGTTAACATTGGCAATTCCCTCCTCTTGGGGGCAACCTTTGGGCCCTAAAACAAAACAATTACAGTAATGCATTGTAATCATGTAAAAATATAGACATTGTATTGTACTGTATTGCATAGTTCAGTTATCATCAATGCCCATCTCACCTGCTGTTTTGACAGAAAATTTGTACTATTGATGCAGCTGTGGAATAATTTGTCAAAGTGTGAGGTGAGGTTTTCTTTAGTATGGTTTGATTTGATTTACTTGCGACACTTCCATCAACGACTGTCATTCTTATAGTTCCTTTTAAACATGTATCATCTGGCTTTTGTTGAGGTTTAACTTTGGGCACTGAATGAAATTAAATCAGTCTTTTTGAAGCAGTAATTACTTTATTCACTTTACATTCCAGTACATATTTTGTATATTTTCTTACGTTTTGGTATGAAAGTAGTTATTATAAAAACACATAATATATACAAAATAACTTTTTACAATGTTAACGTTAGGTGTTGTACACTGCAGTGTAATATTCTGCCCTCCAAAGGCAAAGTACAGTAACTACGCCAACACTGAAACTGAGAAAAATGCCTTTAAAGTTTTTACGCCATGCAGCTAGTCAAACATGTTGACACTCTTGTTTCTCTGAAAAATTGAACCAGGAGACTTTGCCACAAGACAAAACAGTTGTCACAAAGCCCATTTTAAGCCTTTTGATTTTGATTTAAGCTCAATTTTGACCAAATGTGTAGTTACTACGCTTTGCCTTTGGAGGGCAGTATTGATTGATAGTTGTGTTGTCCTCTGTCAGGTGGATCCAATCACAAGTTATGTCCTAGCAGTTGATGCTTTTTCATTTTGTCAGGTTGAATTAAATTGATTCAATATTTTGTCTGCTGTTTGGTTAAAATCTTTCACTTCCTTTTTTAACGTGCGAATTCCTTTCTGCATATCATTAACGCATTTCTCTGCTTTCTCCTTAAACTCTCTTTTACTTATATGTTCACGCGTGGCTTTTGTAGGTTTGTCACGTTGCCTCTTGTTGTCTTCGATGATCTCTTTGAGGATATCAGGCACAGAACAAACCTTGGCGATCACTTCTGAAAGCTTTCCAGTCAAATGCGCAATTTTAGACATCTGGTCACCCACTTTACTACTGGCATGTTCCTGAAAAAGAGGCATTTTTTCAAAGCAGGCCAAATGTTCCCTCAATGCCTGGGCTTTGTGGTCTGATAGTAAAGCGTCTCTCAGGATTTCCTCAGTACGTTGACAGATTTGTTCCATTATTTCAATAATAGGGTTAATTTTCTCCTGGAATCCCTCAAGTTCCTCTTTAATGGTTCGTTTTAAGTTTCTCTCCTGCTGTTTTTTCTTAAATTGCCCGAAAGCAAGACTTAATACAGCAACTACAGCCATACCTGCCCCAGCTGCAGCAAGCATTAAAGAAACATCATCATCATATACAAAGAAGGATAATGCCGCAAACACCACTGCAATTCTTCCAGTTATTACTGTTCCTCTGCGGGCATAAACAGCAAGTCTGTAACCACTTTCAAACTCATTGATGAGATCACTCATTTTCTCTAAATGGTTCTTGCATTCTGGAAAAATGTCCTTATTAAGTCTATTCAGTTCCTCTTTGAGATTGATGAGGTCAGATCTAAAGGAGAAAAACAAAAAAACAAAAGAAATCAGAAACTGCTTTAAATTACTTCTTTTTCCACATCAATATACACTCTAATCACCATAACGGCAAATCAGATAACATAAATAACTCCACTGCATAAGTATGATCTCAGGAGCATTCTTATTGCTTGTAGATGTTATTACACTTATGATTTGGAAAGACACGTCCGAATAAAAGGTCTAACAACTGAAAATACACATCAGAGCAAACACCAAGCCCTGAGGTTACTGCCGGTAGATCTCAGAAACAGCATTGCATCAAGCCACAGATCTGGGGAAGAGTTCACTCTTAAGTTAGAGTTGGCTTCCTGGCCAATCTGAGCAATCAATGAAGAAGGGCTTTGGCTAGACTGGACTGGACTGAACGTTCACCTTCCAATAGATCCTAAGCACACAGCAAGAGTGGCTTATAGACAACTCTGTGAATGTCCTTGAGTGCCCCAGCCACAGCCTGGGCTTGAATCCAATCAAATATTTCCGGAGAAACCTGATAATGTGCGTCTGCCCGATGTAAGCTGACAGAGCTTGAGAGGTGAAGGGTTGAGAAGAAGAATGGCAGATAATCGCCAAATAATGATGTGCAAAGCTTGCTTCATAACCAAAAATACTTGAGGCTGAACAGGTGATTCAGCTAAGTACTGAGTTAAGGGTATGAAAACTTTTGCAATGTATTTATTTCAGTATTTTTTTTTTTTATGTTTTATAAAATTGACGAAGTTATGGCAATTCTGTTTTTGCTTTGTCATAATGGTGTATAGAGTGTAGATTGATGTGGAAAATGGTAATTTAAAGCAGTTTAACATAAGGCAGTAACAACAAAATGTGAAAAAAATTTAATACTTTTGCAAGGCACTGTGTATATACTTATATGTATCTGAAAACCTGTAACAGTCCTATACATAATGTATTAAAACATTCTCTCACGACATGTTAACTGGTTCCTCCATGCTTCCGCGCCGATGGTGACCTCTTGGAGAAGCCATTATTGCTGTAAATAAAACAACACAAGAGTTACTTACACTGCAAAAAAACGTTTTCGTATTTAGATTTTTTGTCTTGTTTCCGGCCAAAACATGAAAAAATTCTTAAATCAAGAAGGATTTTCTAGACAAGTAAAATTATGTTCTTGTTTTCAGAAAAATCAAGTCAAAATTAAGAGTTTTTGCTTAGAACAAGCAAAATAATCTGCCAATGGGGTAAGCAAAAATATATATATATATATATATTTCAAACAGAAAACAAGACTATTTTTCTTACCCCACTGACAGATTATATTGCTTGTTTCAAGTGCACTTAATTTTGAGTAGCTTTTTTTTTTTTTTTTTTTAAACAAGACAATCATTTTTATCATTTTTATGCTTGATTTAAGAATTTTAAGATATTTTGGTTGGAAACAAGACAAACAAATATTTTTTCAGTGTACAAGTGACAAGCAAGATCTTCATGCAAACAGTCAAGCCTGGATAAGTTACAAATGTTATATTTTAACGTGCCAGACAGACTAAAACACAGTAATAATAATTTCACTGTGGCACGTTCAGCTCCAGTCAGGAGGAGGTGTATGTAAAATTCTGAATAATAAAAACAGTCATGATGCAGACTGGAATCATAAGTCACATTGTGTTTGTACGATGAGGCCAGAAGAGAGCAGTCAGAAAATATAATACAACTGTTCTGACACTATCAGATGAGAACTCAAAACATGCACTGATTTGAGCTTGTGTAAGGACATTTTATTTAATGACGCTTAACGATTAAAGGAACACTCCACTTTTTTTGGAAATAGGCTCATTCTCCAACTCCCCCCGAGTTAATAAGTTGATTTTTACCGTTGTGAAATCCATTCAGCCGTTCTCCTGTTCTGGCGATATCACTTTTAGTATAGCTTAGCATAAATCATTGAATCCTATTAGACCAATATAGCATTCAAAAATGACCAACGACTTTCGATATTTGTCCTATTTAAAACTTGACTCTTCTGCAGTTATATCGTGTACTAAGACCGGCCTAGAAAATCACAGCTTTACATTTCCGCTTGTCTTAGTACGCGATATAACTACAGAAGAGTCAAGTTTTAAATAGGACAAATATCAAAACTCATTGGTCATTTTTGAATGCTATATTGGTGTCATAGGATTGCTAAGCTATGCTAAAAGTGATATCGCCAGAACAGGAAAACGCTGAATGGTTTTCAAAACGGTAAAACTCAATATATTAACTCAGGTGGAGTTGGAGAATGAGCCTATTTCCAAACAAAGTGGAGTGTTCCTTTAACTTGGCAACGTTTGCAGTTATTCATTTTCCTGAAGCTGCTTTGAAGCGGTTGGTTTGTTGTGCTTAATAACATACGACCAAGATCGCATGGACAACATTATTGATACTTACATTGCAAAGCCATTATATTATCATTAAAGAGTCATTTGCTCCCCTGATAGCACACGTACATCACAGAGATGTCTATTTGACGTCTGCATTTACATCTGGAAGATGTATTTTTTAGACTGTTTGCTCATCTGCAATACGTCTATTGGACGTTTCCTATCAGATTTCAAATAGACGTCTATTAGATGTCTTTAAGATGTTTATGAATTAGAATGAATGTAAAACTGACATCTTACAGACGTCTGCCAGCAGACACAGCAGATCTTTTCCAGATCAAGAGATCTTTAACAGACATCTTGCAGACGTACGTGTGCCATCTGCATTTGAATTTCACACAGTGATGTGGCAGGGACAATGTAGCATTTACATTAGCTAAACATTAACCTTGTAAGTCAACCGTTCACCTCTGTTATGAGTGGATCAAGGAAGTAAATCAGTTTGATAATAGAAAGTGTGATACTTTTGCTGTTTTTTGTTGGTTGTGTTAAATGTCCAGTGTAAACAATATTACACAGGAACCTAAAGGTGAACTTTTAATGTACAATCATGTAATTAAGAATACTCACATTTCAAAAAGAAATTTGAATTTGTCTGATCCTTGCAGAATTCAGGTGGATGGCATTAGTTTCACATTGTTCCTCTTCTTTCTTAATTTCAAAAGCCTCGTTGTTATCCTGTGCCGAGACTAACATTTGCAAGTGAAATTCGAATGACGTCTGCTAGAGTTTGTAGTCTTGTCGGTGAAGTTGGTTTGCAAAACTTACCATCTCATTGTGTAAAAGAACAGAGTATTGTTGTTTAGGTCACGTACAGTGATAGTAAACATATTTCCTCTTGTACAACTCTCCACCGTGTTTGGCCGTAATGCATTCACTATTTCCGTAATAAACTCGAAGGTAAGAACCGGTGTGTTGACGCCTTCATCCCTATACCAGCTAATCACAGCGGTCTTTCAGGATGGACCAATCACAGATGGGATGGTGTTTGTAATTTGAGCGTTTACAGGGGCTTGAGTAAATCGAAACTAAATTTGAGTTGTGTTAAAAGCCAAAAAAAAAAAAAAAATCAAACGCTCAAGTTGTTTTTCTTATTCATCGGTAAGTCCAGTATGTTCTTCTAATAATGTGTGTTTGGTATAATCGAGTTGAAATTATGAATAGCTATAAAATGTATTATTGCATACATTTCTGCGAATTTTGAATCTATTATGATTTACATCTAAGTGTTATAGTTTCACCTTTCCCCCGCTTAGTAGTGAGAGTAGATGGAGTTTCTGATCATAAACAATTATTGTTCGTTTAATATTTGCGTTACATAGTACAGAGTAGACCGTAAATGGAGTGGTAGAGAGAGGGGTACTGATTTTGGAAAGTTCAAGGATCCGGAGGCGAGCTCCCTCACAGCGCAATGCTCTATTCGCCTTATTTTTCCCGTTAGATTAGGCGCGGCCATTTGTTAATGCGTCTGTCTGCTGTTTTAAATTACACTCAGATCGTTTAAACACATTGGTTGCTAACATAGTTTTACATTTTTACTGCTATTTTACATGTTGTTATTCTTCCCGTTAAAAAAACATTACTTCTGCTTTGAAAAATAATTTTATTTGCGTCTTTTCATGGTGTTGTTTTGCAATGAATTTTTTTTACCACAGACAACAATCTACCATTTGTATTACCTCAAGAACCACTGGGTTGTGTAATTAAAAGAAAACACTGATCAATTCAAAACGTCTGTTTTAATGACTTCACTGCAAAAAAAAAAAAAATCTTAAATCAAGAAGGATTTTCTAGAAGAGTAAAAATATATATATATTTTTTTTTTTTCTGAAAGTCGAAATTAAGGAAGTTTTTGCTTAGAACAAGCAAAATAATTTGCCATTGGGGTAAGAAAAAATATCTTATTTCAAACAGAAAGCAAGATTATTTTCTTACCCCACTGGCAGATTATTTTGCTTATTTCAAGCAAAAATGCACATAATTTTGACTTGTTTTTTCTGATCCTTCTTGATTTAAGAATTTTTTTTAGATATTTTGGCTGGAAACAAGTAAGAAAAGCACTTTTTGCAGTGTTGGCACATTTTCATATCACTTTATTGCTGAAGCTTTTTTCATGGTATCATGAATGACCTTTAAAAAACTTGTCATTTTTGACACATGAATTTCTAAAATTAAAAGGCTTTTAAAAGCCTGGTGTATCTAGTAACACATCCAAACGTTTTCGTTTATATTTTGTCTAAAGGGATAAACCTGTTCTATTTGAAAAAAAAAAAGGATTCTCTGACTCTTATTTAATTATTTCAGGCTTTACAGTGTTAATAAGTTAGTATAACAAAACAGCTTTAAATGTAACAATTGCCAACTTTTGAAGAATAAAGTAAAGGAAAGGAATACACAAAAAGTATAAAGTAAAGACATTTTTCGAACAGATTAAAGTGCAAATGACACATCTTCCAGTCACACGACAGGAAGTAATTGCGCAAGTCTGTCCCGGTTGTGGCTAGAAGGGATACGTCTACGACCGGAAACTAACAATGTAATAAATTTTTCTACCTATTAGATTGTGTTTTTTTTAACGTCTACACTTACCCCAACCCTAAACTTAGCCCTTACTATAATAAAAAAACAGTATTATTGTTGTACAGTGTGATAAAAATAACGTTAGATTGATGTGCGCATGCCCAGTAGCGAATCATGTCTCCCTTCTAGTCTTTACCGTCTGTCCCAGGCAGGAAAATGTCTGAGCTCTGTGCCCTTAAAGGAATAGTTTTCTTCTGGTTTTGTCGTGATCACGAGAAAATTATGTCGTGATCATGACAAAACAACTTCTGTTATGTCGAGATCACGAGAAAAATATGTCGTGATCATGACAAAACAACTTCTGTTATGTCGAGATCACGAGAAAAATATGTCGTGATCACGACAAAACCAGAAGAAAAAAATAACACTGCATGGCCTCTTAGGACTTCCGTACTTTTCAGTAGAACAGAAGGCCTAAAAAAGATTTTTGGTTGAAATCAGTCAAATTTACAGACTGTGGTTATGATTTAATTAATCGTCAATATGAATAGAGAGCGTTTAAAATGACTAACATTTTTTTACAGCATTAGATGATATACAAATCATTTTAATCAGTAACGTTTACAACCAGTTTAATGACATTTCTAAGCATTCGATCTGTCAATCACTGTACATTAACATTGGTTAAAATCATTTGTAGATTTTTAAAATTGCACAAATATATGAACTGAAAGTTTAATAACATTTGTAACTAAAGTTCTGTTAAATTAACATCAGGATAAGGAGTTTACAATGACCATGCTGAAAATGTACAATTTTGTACAAAATTAAAACATTTAAAGGCAAACTTCCTGAATAAACGTTAAAGCACACTAGTGTGAGAAACACTGCAAAAGAGGCCTAAGATTAATCAGAGGCAAATAAAAACACAAAACCAGTCCTAAATGAAAGACAACGAGTTGACAAAAAGATTGAATCCAATATTAGGTGATTTATAAGCAGCTGTTTGGAGTCTGGTCTTTTTTTTTTTTACCACGAACATCAAAGGTGTGACAGGAATCCCAACACAACCAGAGGGTTAAAGAAACATCTAGATAAGGAGTTTACACTGACCATGCAGGAAATGCTCAAAAAGTACCAGTTGTTTCCTGTATTATGAGCTGTTTCATAATCATATTGTTCATGTTTTGATTTACTATGGTTTTCTACAGGTACAGGTTTGAGATTCAGAAACCAGAATGTCCAGCACAGCCACACCAGTGAACTCTTCAACGCTCGTCATCCAGTTTCAGCCACCAACACAAACGACGGTGGAAAATGCTCCAGTGCCTATTTATGTCCAACAGGTGGCAGGAGTTTCACCTCTTCAAGGACTTCAGGCATTTCTGAAAGGCCAACCGAAAGCCCTTGGGGTGAGAAATGTCTCATAAGTACAATCATAAGTCCATAACCACAGCTGCCATAAATGTATATTGAATATTTTATATTGTTCAACTATATTAAAGACCCTCATCTTACTTTTTGTTCTTCACAGACGGTCCAGATAATGATCGGTGTGCTGACTTTCCTGTTAGGCATTGTGTCTACAGTTCATGCAGACTCTATCTTTGTCATTAGTGGTATTTCTTACTGGGGGTCTCTCATCGTAAGAAACAAATATACAATTAAGTGTTCTGTCTTTTATAATACAAGCTACATGTAAGTCTAATTTTTCGTCTTTCTCTCTCTTCTCAGTACATCACCGCTGGCGCACTCTGCATTTCTGCTGAAAATAAGATTAATTCACTCTCCAGTTTGTGTCTGGTATGTACACAACACTTTACTTTTAAGGGTCCAAGCACTGCTGGAAGTACAGAAATAGTGTTCTGTTGTGTTTGTGCTGATTTCTTGTTTTGTTTTCTGCCCTGAAAGTATATGGGCATCAATGACCATAATTCATAGAGACTCTTAACTTGTCAGGAAGGTCCCAAATGTACACACCTATTCAGGCGCACAGACACACTACACTAGATGGCGTAATAATAATACAATGTGCGTTTTTGAGTAAATGCTAGAAACTACTTTTTCCCCTTGAATTGTCTGTTTCAATTTCCGTCTATAAAAATATCTGCCGTCTTAAATTTTATGATAATAAATACATAAAAAGCTGTTGGTCCAAACTTCACTACATTTTCCACACTTCAGCCAGGAATGTTGCTGGTCAAAAAGTTACACAATTAAATTTAAGTACAGGAATTTTTGAGAATTCACACCAAACTGCATCAAAGTTGCACCTATAGGAGGCGCTGCAACTCCTCAACACTGTAACTGTATGATCAATAATACTGAAAATTATTATGAGTCTTCTTTGGTGGATGTCAGTCAATCAAATTCAATTCAAAGTCAAAACTCAATGGCTTTACATTAACATGTTACCACAATGTTTTGAAGCTCTTGCCAATTTAATAATTTGTTTTATGTTTTGTGTTCTGCCTGTAGGTGAACGCTTCACTTGGAATGAACATTTTCAGTACTATAACCGCAGGCATTGCCATTATTTTACTTTCACTGGATTTGGTTATATCTCCATACAGTTACTGCAGCGGTTATGACTGTGATGATTTAGAGACACAGTTTAAGGTATGTCATCAACTTTTATATTCACTAGGGATGCACTGAAATTGCATTTTCAATTTCTTTGCTGAAAGAGAAAAACGACCAAAAATATGAGCCGGAATATTAACATTTGCTTAGTAATTACTGATATGAAGACTTTAAGTTTCACAGTAGACCTAAGATGAAAAGCTATTCTTCACTGCTGAGTTTGTTTGTCAAATTTACGAAAATCACTCCCACATTTTTTGTGTATGAGAAATCACTGATAAAGGACCCAAATGGTTATTCATCTGTATAATGGAAGCTGGAGGTCCAAAAACTACCATTTCAGTTTAAGAGTCATTTTAGCATTGAAAAAAAAAAAAAAAAAAAAACACTGTCAGGATTTACTAAAGAGACACAGTGAAACATTAGCAATGAAAAGGGCAGTTATTTTTGTGGCTAACATTACTGCATTTTTAAAATATTATTTAAATGAATCACACAACATGATTTGCTAAGGTTTGCACCAGCCAATTTACTGGTATTTATGCTATAATTCAACGCCAAAAAAAGCGTGTCTTAAACCAGATGCCAAATTGCACTGCTCTTGGTAGGTTGTGTTGATAATTATGTAAATGAAACAATCTGTCTGTGTACTTTATTGAACTTTCCACTTTCATCCAACTGCTTTAAAAAAAGTGCTCTCACACTAAGTTGCCCTGTTTGGTAAATCTGGCCCTAATGTGTTATATTATATACAGTTAAGCCCAAAATTATTCATACACCTGGCAAAGTCTGACTTCTCCCAAAAGATAGTAAGACAATGTACAAGACGCATCATTGTGTAAAAAAATATTTCTCAGCTTTTATTTACATTTGACCAAAAAGTGGCATGTCTAAAATTATTCATACCCTTTCGGACTGTCACAGACTTTGGGAAAATCCAAAGTTCTATACCATTCCAAATAGTCCACGCTGTTCTAAAGCATCCTAATTATCCTGATTCATTGGGAGCAGCTGTTTTAATCAACTCAACAGGTGAAAAACAGAAGCTCTCTGTTGTTGGTTTGTGGACAGTCATGGCTAAGACAAAGGAGCTGACTGAGGACCTGCGGCTGCGCATTGTGGCTGCTCACAAGTCAGGAAAGGGCTATAAGACCATATCTAAATGTTTTGAAGTTCCAGTGGCTACAGTGCAGTATTATTAAAAAATACAAGACGTTCCGCACTGTGAAAAAACTCAGAGGACGTGGTTGGAAGCCAAAAATGACACCTGTGCTGGCCAGGAGGATAGTGAGAGAGGTAAAAAATAGTGATGGGAAGTTCGGATCATTTTACCGACTCGGATCTTTGAGTCTCGTTCAGCAAAATGAACGAATCTTTTCTTCGAGTCATTTCGTTCATTTCGTTCATTTTGCCAAAGTATAATTAAAAAGCTACGTTTTACTTCCATAACACATGTATGCTCATATTATATAACGTTGATCACACTACAAACAAGACAAAACTATAAGCTATTAGAAACAAAAGATTGATAGGCTACATTGTTTACCTGGGTCTTCATGATTAGCTCCCTCACTTCTATCTATCCAGGTTCGAGTCGTTCGTTCATTACGTGACAACCCCATATAAGCTTAACTAACGCTGTCTGAGCCGGAAAGAGAATTGATTAGTTCATCTATCGAGTCTTCGGGTCCGAGTCGTTCGTTCATCACGTGACAGCCCCATACGCTTAACCTATGCCAAAGCTGCTGGAGCCGGAAACAGAATTGATTAGTTCATCTATCGAGTCTTCGGGTCCGAGTCGTTCGTTCATCACGTGACAGCCCCATACGCTTAACCTATGCTGCTGGAGCCGGAAACAGAATTGATTAGTTCATCTCTCGAGTCTTCGGGTTTGAGTCCTTCGTTCATAGTTGCGCAATTGCGCATGCTCGACTGAACGAATCACTCCCCGAGACGACTCGTTCTTCTCGAGTCACATAAAGATTCGTTCAAAATGAACGAATCGTTCAAGAACGACCCATCACTAGTAAAAAAAAA
Organism: Garra rufa; assembly: GCF_049309525.1. Classification (NCBI taxonomy): domain Eukaryota; kingdom Metazoa; phylum Chordata; class Actinopteri; order Cypriniformes; family Cyprinidae; genus Garra; species Garra rufa. Next base: position 35,961,011 of record NC_133364.1, on the reverse strand, counting down.
AGAATCCAAGAATCACCACCAAGGCCATCCTGATGAATCTGGGCTCTGCTGGTGGCAACATCTCAAGGCAGACAGTCCAACAGACACTGAACCGCTGGGTTCCACGGACGCAGACCAAGGAGGACACCACTTCTCCAGATAAGGCACACAAAAGCCCACTTGGCCTTTGCAGATGCTCATCTGGACAAAGAAGAAGACTTCTGGGGCCTCATTTATAAAACTGTCTTACGCACTGATTTGATCTTAGAGTGTTCGTACGATCAAATCCACGTCAAAGTACAGATTTATAAAAACCGTCTTTGACGTGGAAAAGTACTTATCTCCACGTCAGATTCCAGCTTGGCGTACGACCGTTTCCTTGTGGTAATGCCTGGTATTGCAGATAGTTCAACGCACGGGCAAGGAATTTCAGATAAAAAAGACAATCTTGCCTCTTTCACTGAAATATGATTACGATTTGGCTGATATAAGCATAAGCACCCTTCCAATACGTTAAACCTATTTTTAATAATGTTTTATCGTCATGTTCATCAATTACAGAATTAATACAATCAAATCAATAGGCAGTTGATTCATATTATAGTACAATTATCATACATTTAATTCCACAGGTGTAAATTATTTTGTAGGCTATAAAAACTGTCATGGTGGGTTGGGTTTTAGTAGGAGACATGGCGGCATTGGTCTTGTTAGAGGATATTGCCAACCGTGCAATACGGAGAGAAAGAGTTTTTTCATGACCGGGCAGACTTTTGGGCACATGATGACACATGGCTGATAAGCAGGTACCGCTTGCCGAGAAGGGCTTTGTTAGAGCTTTGTGCGCAAATGGGCCCTTATCTACAGAGATGCACCCGATGTAACCAGGCCATACCCGTTCAGGTGCAGATTTTGTCTGTTCTTGGGTTCCTGGCTACAGGAACGTTCCAAAGAGAAATTGGAGACAGGTCGGGAATATCCCAATCAACATTTAGCAGAATATTGCCTGATGTTCTTCGCGGAATTATTGGCCTATGTCCGCAATTAATTCGATTCCCATATAGTGCCCAGGAACAGCGAGAAGTGAGGCAGGATTTCCTGCGTAAAACAGGGTTCCCAAACGTAATTGGTGCGATAGACTGCACCCATGTTGCCATACGAGCTCCACATGTGAACGAGTACATGTATGTCAACAGGAAAAACTTCCACTCCATAAATGTGCAGCTCATTTGTGATGCGCGTATGGCAATCCTTAATGCTGTTGCGCGCTGGCCAGGGTCAACGCACGATTCTTTCATCGTGCGTAATTGCAGTGTTGGAAATCGACTGGAGGCCAGAGCGGGCAGAGACGGCTGGCTTCTCGGTAAACCCTTTTTAAAAACTTTTGCCCAATTTATTTTTATTTTTTTTCAGGGAGCATACGGTAAAATTAATAATTTCTACGACAACAGGAGACCGAGGTTATCCTCTAAAGACATGGCTGCTCACCCCGATTGCGCACACGGAGACAGCCGAGGAGGCCCACTTCAACACTGTACATGCTCGTGCGCGGTCGGTAGTGGAGCGCAGCATAGGCATGCTGAAGGGAAGGTGGCGATGTTTGGATGCATCAGGAGGGAGACTGTTATATGTTTGTTTGTTTATTTATTTAGCAGGACAGTGCATATTAAAAACAGAGCATCTGTAACATGCCAGAGTTAGCCAAAGGCTAATTTTCATCTGTTGTCCTGTAGGCCTGTTGTACAGTGGCCCCCTAGAAAAAGCATAAAATGTATAAACAGTGAGGTAAACAGCAATAGGAAACGACATGTTTGCGCAGGGTTGATTGATTACAGCAGAGGCAGCAGTAGCGTAAAAAAAACAGTACGATACAAATAAAATTATTTCTGAAAACACAAAAAGCAGCAGCAAAGAGTTTAGGAAAGACATAAAAGCAGCAGTATACATAGCAAGCATTAATAAAGCATATTAGAACAATTACAACTGCATATTAAAATGACAAGCATATCACAATCATAAAATAGTATGCAAAGGTCAGAAAGGAATCACGCACTCACAAGTAGAAAGCAGGATGGCAACAGCAGTGTTTTAGTGTTGACAGGTCTGATTACTAATCAGCCAATGTTTTAGGTGAGAGCGAAATAAATTATATGTACTGATGTCTCTAATTGTTGTTGGAATAGTGTTCCATTCCTGAGAGGCTTTGACAGAGAAAACTGACTGACTAAAAGCACTTTTCCTAAGTGGGATAATACAATCACCTCTAGACACTCCTCTAGTGATTCTGTGTGTAGATGTTCTAAAACTGACAAATTCACTAAGAGGATATGGAGCCATCCCATGTAGGATTTTGTATGTCTGACAGGCATTCGTGTACTTAATAAGATTGTCCCAACTTAGAAGACGATGTTTTGAAAGAATGGAGCAGTGATGAAAATGTTTTGATTTCTTGTCAAGTACTTTGATTGTCTGCTTGTATAAAGACTGTAATGGTATCAAGGTGGTGGAGTTAGTCTGAGACCAGCTTGTTAGACAATAAGTGAAATGAGAGAAAATCATTGAATACATGAATGTTTTTGCAGCTTGGACGGACATGGAATTTCTAATAAATCGAAAATTAGCTAGGTTAAATTTTACTTTTTTACAGGTTTGCTTTACGTGTGACCTAAAATTGAGTTTGTTGTCCAGGAGAATGCCCAAGTATTTAAATTCTTGGACAGTTTGTATTTTTTCTCCTGACACTATAATGTCTGCATCTTTGGTTACTTTACGTGATTTCGTGAAAAACATGCCTACAGTTTTGGAAACATTAAGTTGTAGGCAGCATTGATTTAACCAATTTGTAACATTGACCATTGCATTTGTAAGTTTGACAGCTACCTCAGTTTTTGAAGACCCATGTACATACAAAACTGTGTCATCAGCATACATTTGAACATTAACGTCCGGACATATCAATGGCAGGTCATTAACATACATGCAAAAAAGGACCGGGGCTAATATAGAGCCCTGTGGCAGGCCAGTTGACACAGAAAGTAACTCAGACTGACTATTAGCAATGCGGACTGTTTGTAAACGCTGAGTAAGATACGAGTGAATCCATTTTATTACACTGTCTGAGAGATTAAAAGTAGATAATTTAGCCAGTAGGATCTGGTGGTTTACTGTATCAAATGCCTTTCTAAGATCAAGAAAGATTGCACCTACAATGTTATTGCTATCAAGTAGTAACTTGATTTTTTCAATGAGATGACAATTTGCTGACTCAGTTGAATGGTTAGGTCGAAATCCAAATTGCAGCGCATGAAGATGAAAGGAACTATTATTTAAGTGATCTTTGATTTGTTCACATATCCATTTCTCAAGAATCTTAGACATTACAGGCAAAATACTAATAGGTCTGTAGTTAGAGATAGATTGTGGGTTTCCTGATTTGAAAATAGGTGATACAATGGCCGTTTTCCATATGGTTGGAAACTCTGCTTGGTGTATGGATTGATTAATAATTTTTGTGATGGGACTGATTAGTGCTGAACTAACATTTTTGAGCATAGTTGTATCCATCCCATACACATCTTTAGATTTGGACAGTTTAAGTTTTCTTATAATTGATTCAGTGTTTGCTTTAGTTGCATGATTAAAAACAAGACTAGGTTCTATTGATGGAACTTTACACATCTCAACATTTACAGGAGGGAAGCCCTCGGCAATGGCTACAACCGAGTCAACAAAATACTGGTTAAGTGTTGCGGCTACTGCAGCTGGATCCGTAATGCAATTTCCATCAACAGTTAGTACAAGAGATTTTCTTAGTGTAGGTTTTTGCCCCATTAATATTTTCAGCTGGTCCCAGACTATCTTTGGGTTACCTCTTGTCTCACTGATTATGGTCAGAAAAAAGTTGGCCCTAGATTTTCTTAACATAGTTGTTACAATATTCCTTAGCATAGCAAAATGCTGTTTGTCATGGGATAGTTTTGTCTTAACGGCCCTCTTTAGTGCAAGATCACGCTCTTTCATTTTTTTCAGGACATCTGTTGTCCTGAATATGACCCCGAAAAGGTTTGCCAGATAATCCTAGCCTGCTGTGTACTACACAACACGTGTTTAAACCATGGCATAGAACTACTAGAAGAGGAAATGCGCATGGACGAGGATGACCACCCTCCCCTCGCTGCTGACCATAACGCGCACATTACTGCGCTGAGAAGAAGACGGGAAGTGATTCACCAATTATACCAACAGGTAAATCATTTTGCTGAGAATAAACACACACGTTCACATTTTAGGTTTTTATTTAAGCAATTTGTTCAAAGTACCCGCAATTGCAGACAAAGTTTGATTAATTTCAACCAGAGCATTCCGGACTTGCCGAAGCTCGGTAACCACCTCACTAACAGACTGGTTTAAATCCCTTTGTGTCTGTAGGACTGCCTCAGATAAAACTCTACCACGGGTGGAAGAGGAAGTTGAGGGTCGGAGACGCTCACGATGGGATGGGGATGAAGCGGCTGGTGGTCGCAGAGGTCTTGAGTGTGATGAAGATGCGGCCTCTGGTGCGGATATTGCAGGTGCAGCTGCTGTTAGGGAGGCAGTCCGACTGCAATGTCCAGCTCGTCTCTGTAAAGACCCTTCGTCTAAATAAATAAACATATCGAATTATAACAATGTTTGAAGATTCATTAATCAATTAAGACACTTCATTTGAACCAAACACATACCTTCTGAACCTTCTGCAGACAAAAGGTCGGTGTCGCCCTCCTCATATATTCCCTTTACGGCCCCCTCTCCAATGATTGTGCATATTCTCTCATCCTCCGGACTCAGTTTGGATGTGGGTCCACTTCCTCCAGTAAGCCTCACTTTGGCCATATGCGCCGCGATGCGTTTCTTTGATTGCAATTTCAAATCAGCCCATTTTTTTCTTCACCTCTGGCAGGGTCCTTTGTTTTCCCCCAACCTCATTTACAGCCTGGGTAAACGCTTGCCAGGCCACATACTTTGACTTGGTAGTGACGCCACCAGACAAACTTCCAAATAACACCTTTCCACGCATCTGTAGCTCCATCAACAACGTCAATTTCAGCCTCACTATAATTTGATTTCTTGCGCTCCTTTTTACTTGCCATTGTCACAGAGTTTTTGCTTTAGGAATGAGCTCATTTTATATGTTAATTAATTAAGCAGGGGCGTTTCGAAGGCGGAACATTCAGCTGCACACAATTCCACGATCATTTGTGATTTATAACCGAATGACTGGCGTACGCATGGATTTCATGCGTACGTTCGTTTTCTCTGAATCGCTCTTACGATCAAATCAGAAAAGTTCAAAATCAAGGATGGTTTCTACGCAAGTCTTTATAAATGAGGCCCCTGGTCTTCTGTTTTATGGTCAGATGAAACTTTGAAATTGCTTGGCCAAAATGATGTAGCCTTCATTTGGCATAAAAAAGGAGAAGCCTTCAACCCTAAGATCACCATCAAACATAGTGGTGGGAACCTAATGTTTTGGCGGTGTTTTTCAGCCGGTGGACCAGGGAATCTAATCACAGTAAACGGCACCATGAAAAAGGAGCAATACATCCAAATTCTCAACAACAACATCAGGCAGTCTGCTGATAAACTTGGCCTTGGGCACCAGTGGACATTTCAGCACGACAACGACCCAAAACACACAGCAAAAGTGGTGAAGAAATGGTTAGCAGACAAAAACATTAACGTTTTGCAGTGGCCCAGACAGAGTCCTGACTTAAATCCAATTGAGAATCTGTGGAGGGAGCTAAAGATCAGGGTGATGGCAAGGAGACCCTCCAACCTGAAAGAGTTGGAGCTCATGGCTAAAGATGAATGGGCAAAAATACCAGTGGAGACATGCAAAAAGCTGGTCAGCAATTATAGGAAGCGTTTGATTGCTGTAATAGCCAATAAAGGCTTTTCAATTGAAGTCATAATTTGCCAGGGATATGATTAATTTCGGGCTTGACTGTATATAAACCTCAAGGACGGTGGTTCTGGACTGCTGAGCATTCTGTGTACCAGTGTGAGTAGTAATTATCATATATATTGTTATAATAACGTGTTAATGTTGATTTTTCTCTCAGACTCTCTACAAGGGAATCAGAGGTGTGTTGTTGGTATTCGCTTTGCTTGAGTTTATCATCTCCATCTGTCTGTCAGCATTTGCCTGTAAAGCCAATGGCTGCTGTTATCCTTCTCAGGTGAATAATACACCAAACCAGAGTTCACAAACTTTGTGTAAATGTAAAATTCTCGAGTTTTAAACTCATGAAGTTCATGAAAAGCAGCATTTTAACTGTGAACTGAGTTGAAACACCCTTTCTTGTACAACTCATTTCTTAAGCATCCCTAATACTAACATTCCATGTGTTTTTTCCAAAGATGCAGTTTGTTCCACAGGTTTTAGCACCTCAATCCTCTGATTACAGACCCGTTCATTTCCAGGATATTAATAGCTCAGAGGTAAGAGAAACTTGTAACTGCCGATTAGTAGGTTTTTTGAGAGTCCATGTATTGAAAGTGTGTAAAGCACTCAGTAATGAGTTCGATAATGGGGGTTACGTATTCTGCTAAACAGGTCTTGTTGCTTCTGGTTCACGCATTTTGCATATGCCTCGATAAAATTAATCAAGATTACCTCAAAAGTCCATTGATATCGCCATTGTTTATTACACTTATTAGCATGCATTATATATTGCTATTAACACATTCTCCAATAAGCGGAAGCGATGAGGCCTGATTTCTGGGTTTGGTCAGATGACGTTTGACATATACCCAATTGTTACGTATTATTATCAATTATCAATAAATACGCAATCAAGCATATAAGCTGATCATATAGTTTTTATCTTGCAGATCCCTGTGGCCAGCAGCTCTTCCATTCAACACCAGCCTGCAGACGCTCCTCCACAATACAACGAACCCAAATAAATATGAAATAAAATAAATGGGAATGTATTTGAAAATATATCTCAATATAATAAATACTACAGTCCCATATATGGGAAACTTCTGCAGTATATTCATGGGCCATGTATGGCTACTGTAAACATTGATAAAAAATTTTTTATATGTAATAGCTTTATTAAAACAATCAATTTCTCTTTTAAGAGTTAATGCTTGGGTTTACATATAGCTGAACGCATATTCATTAACTTTTCTGTCACTTTATTGTTTGCTTTGTTACACTTTTCATATATGAAGATATGTGTGATTTATAAAAGAGCTGCACTGAAAACAAATAAAGTTTAGTATTTACGGACTAATGGACATTTTGTTAAAATCATGGCAGCATGGTGAGTGGAAAATGAAATATATCCAAATATGTTTATTTTGTTCCCTGTTCCTATCTATGTGTGTGTGTGTGTGTGTGTGTGTGTGTGTGTGTGTGTGTGTGTGTGTGTGTGTGTGTGTGTGTGTGTTGTGTGTGTGTTTGTTACCAGTCACAGCCGTTTAGCATCAAATGGACCAATCAGTCAGGATGGTGCTTGAAATTTGAGCGCTTACACAGTTTCTGTTTGTCCTGTGATAAGTTTTTTTTACATGTGGGACCACTCCCCACTACCTTTTGCCACGGTATTCACACAAAAGCGCTTCGCTTAATTACGTTGTGGAGAGCTATTCATTCCTGGTAAAACACACACACACACACACACACACACACACACACACACACACACACACACACACACACACACAAAAACTAAAGACATCTCGAGGACGTCTATTTGACATCTGCATGTCCATCTGTATGATGTAGTTTGCTCATCTGCAATTCGTCTATTGGACGTTTCCTATCAGATGTCAAATAGACGTCTTTCAGATGTCTTTAAGATGTCTTTAAGATGTTTATGAATAAGAATGTATGTAAAACTTACATCTTACAGATGTACGTGTGCTATCTGGGACAACACACAAACAGACACACACACTCTGTCCTGTCCCACCCACTTCTTAAAAGAAAGTTACGCCACTGGATAAAACCTAATTTCTCAACGCTGTAAACCAAAGACTGCAAGTTCTGTCTTCTAACGGTAAGTCCTGTCTGTCCTTGTCATAATATAATGCTGTCATATAAATGTTACAATATTAGACGTGTGTGTTTGTGTGTTTGGTACTTACCCTGATAGCACACATACATCACAGAGATGTTTATTTCACATCAGTATTTACTGGAAGACATTTTTTTTACAGTGTTTGCTCATTTGCAATACTTTTTTTTAGATGTCTATTAGATGTCTTTAAGATGTTTGTTAAGAACCCAGTTAGCACACGGACATCTGCAAGATGAACTTAAAGATCTCTTGATCTGGAAAGCATCTGCTGTGTTCAAACATCTGGCAGATGTCTGTAAGATGTCAGTTTTACATACATTTTAAATCATAAACATCTTAAACACATCTGATAGACGTCTATTTGACACCTGATAGGAAACGTCCAATGGACGTATTGCAGATGAGCAAACTACATCTTGCAGATGTGAATGCAGACATCAAATAGACGTCTCCGAGATGTCCGTGTGCTATCACTATATATTTGTATTCGAATTCTGATTCTTGATAATTAGCAGCACAAACGGTTTAAAGTTTCCCGTTATCTCCTTTCAGCGGATATTGGATCAGAAGTCTTGCAAGTCTTGTGCTTTCCTCTTAACAAATATGTTCCCTGTAAGCTGCACACAGGACACACGCAAAAAGTTGAGAAAGCTATTTGATTGCGAAATAATTGCTATGCTTGGCAATAGAGTTGGTGTCGATACAGAGTTAGAACACCGTGTAACTATTTGACATCTGCATGTACATCTGTATGACGTATTTTGCTCATCTGCAATACGTCTATTGGACATTTCCTATTTTAATTAGTAGTAGTATGCAAACTTATTTTAAAAAAGTACCCTAATAAATAATTGACCTCAAAAAGGGAATTTGAGCACAATGTCTTCATAATGTTTTATATTATTTATATTTTATTATAATAAGCTCTTTATGGTTCTGATAAAGAATTGAACTGTCCTGCATGAAAGTTTTTTTTTTTTTTATAGTATTTTTTGGCAAGTAACACCTCATTTTAAGTGTTTATACACATTAGACACTTTTTTCATGCATGTGCTATACAGGTCTGGTATAAAGAATGCTTTTGCTCAGGCAATGGCATTTCTAAGCATTCAAATGCACGTTAATAAATAAGTTTAATAATGCAACATAAACACTGTATAACATCTGTTAAATTAATTTGTAGATTTTAAAAGTTAAAAAAGCCTTAAATGATGTGGATCAATTGAAACAGAATCTGTTTTATAATCATATCGCAAATCTGTTTTGATTTACTATGGTTTTCCACAGGTCAGTTTGAGATTCAGAAACCAGAATGGCCAGCACTGGTCCAGCACCAACCAACTCTTCAACATTTGTCATCCAGTTTCAACCTCCAACTCAAACGACACCTGTTACGACGGTGACAAATGCTCCTGTGCCTGTTTATGTCCAACAGGTGGCTGGAGTTTCACCTCTTCAAGGACTTCAGGCCTTTCTTTTCTGAAAAGCCAACCGATTGCCCTTGGGGTGAGAAATACAATCATAAGTCCATAACTACAGCTGTTATAGATGTATATTGAATATTTTATTTTGTTCAACTATATTAAAGACTCTCGTCTTACTTCTTTTTGTTCCTTACAGACGGTCCAGGTAATGATTGGTGGGCTGACTCTCCTGTTTGGCATTGTGTCTACATTTAATGCACAGTCCATCTTTGTCTTTAGTGGTATTCCTTACTGGGGATCGCTGATCGTAAGAAACAATTATACCATTTGTCTTCCCTAATACAATCTACCTATTCCAACGCAAGTCTACATTTTTGCCTTTCTCTCTTTTCAGTACATTACCGCTGGGGCACTCTGCATTTCTGTTGAAAATAAGATTAATTCACCCTCAAGTTTGTGTTTGGTTTGTACACAACACTTTACTTGTACAAGCACTGCTGGACGTACAAAAATAGTGTTCTGTTGTGTTTATGCTGATTTTCTTTACTGGTTTATACTGATTTATTTTTCTTGTCTTTTTTCTGTGCTAAAAGTACTGGTCCTTCTCAAAAAATTAGCATGTTGTGATGAAGTTCATTATTTTCTGTAATGTACTGATAAACATTAGACTTTCATATATTTTAGATTCATTGCACACAACTGAAGTAGTTCAAGCCTTTTATTGTTTTAATATTGATGATTTTGGCATACAGCTCATGAAAACCCAAAATTCCTATCTCAAAAAATTAGCATATTTCATCCGACCAATAAAAGAAAAGTGTTTTTAATACAAAAAAAGTCAACTTTCAAATAATTATGTTCAGTTATGCACTCAATACTTGGTCGGGAATCCTTTTGCAGAAATGACTGCTTCGATGCGGCGTGGCATGGAGGCAATCAGCCTGTGGCACTGCTGAGGTGTTATGGAGGCCCAGGATGCTTTGATAGCGGCCTTAAGCTCATCCAGAGTGTTGGGTCTTGCGTCTCAACTTTCTCTTCACAATATCCCACAGATTCTCTATAGGGTTCAGGTCAGGAGAGTTGGCAGACCAATTGAGCACAGTAATACCATGGTCAGTAAACCATTTACCAGTGGTTTTGGCACTGTGAGCAGGTGCCAGGTCGTGCTGAAAAATGAAATCTTCATCTCCATAAAGCTTTTCAGCAGATGGAAGCATGAAGTGCTCCAAAATCTCCTGACAGCTAGCTGCATTGACCCTGCCCTTGATAAAACACAGTGGACCAACACCAGCAGCTGACATGGCACCCCAGACCATCACTGACTGTGGGTACTTGACACTGGACTTCAGGCATTTTGGCATTTCCCTCTCCCCAGTCTTCCTCCAGATTCTGGCACCTTGATTTCTGAATGACATGCAAAATTTGCTTTCATCCGAAAAAAATACTTTGGACCACTGAGCAACAGTCCAGTGCTGCTTCTCTGTAGCCCAGGTCAGGCGCTTCTGCCGCTGTTTCTGGTTCAAAAGTGGCTTGACCTGGCGCCTGTACACGGTGGCTCTGGATGTTTCGACTCCAGACTCAGTCCACTGCTTCCGCAGGTCCCCCAAGGTCTGGAATCGGTCCTTCTCCACAATCTTCCTCAGGGTCCGGTCACCTCTTCTCGTTGTGCAGCGTTTTCTGCCACACTTTTTCCTTCCCACAGACTTCCCACTGAGGTGCCTTGATACAGCACTCTGGGAACAGCCTATTCGTTCAGAAATTTCTTTCTGTGTCTTACCCTCTTGCTTGAGGGTGTCAATGATGGCCTTCTGGACAGCAGTCAGGTCGGCAGTCTTACCCATGATTGCGGTTTTGAGTAATGAACCAGGCTGGGAGTTTTTAAAAGCCTCAGGAATCTTTTGCAGGTGTTTAAGGTTAATTAGTTGATTCAGATGATTAGGTTAATAGCACGTTTAGAGAACCTTTTCATGATATGCTAATTTTTTGAGATAGGAATTTTGGGTTTTCATGAGCTGTAGGCCAAAATCATCAATATTAAAACAATAAAAGGCTTGAACCACTTCAGTTGTGTGTAATGAATCTAAAATATATGAAAGTCTAATGTTTATCAGTACATTACAGAAAATAACGAACTTTATCACGATATGCTAATTTTTTTAAAAGAACTAAGCGGCTGCTTAGGGCCCCGTGGCCACCAGGGGGCCCCCAAGAGTACACGAAATTACATCGTTTTTTATTTTTATTTTTTATTTATATATGTATAATATTTCAATGGATATCATATTGGTAATGAAAACCACTATTCAATTAAAAACTACAAAGCAATATTATTTTAACTGGCTGCTGCAGGATGCATGCACAGTTGGAGTATGACAGCCATGTGATGCCTGACTGAGGTAACTTAAATTCATTGAAGAAGCAATTAATAATGTCACAAAAAAGGACATATCTTTCTGGTGCAGAGAAAAGAAAACATAATTAATCAGAAGAAGAGAAAAAACAGCAAGATAAAGGTATATTTAAAAAAAATGAGTATAAACTAAACAAGGCTAAATTGCAAGCTAATGTTAGTTGGGTAGTTAATTGAGTGAACAAGAAAGTCAATGTTTTATTTAACATCTGCAAATGTAAGCTTTGCAGTATTAATATATTATAATACAACATATTACTTAGCTTGATTAAGATTCAAGTTTTTGCATTCTGTGTAAAAATAACTTTCCTAGATTATATTTTTGTGATAAAATAAGCTTCTGTTTCATAAACTTGGTGCTAATAATAAAAAATAAGCTTCTGTTTTATAACTTTGGTACTGATAACAGTATAACATTACTTACATTGGTTTATACTCTACGTTTGGGGTCTGTGTTATTTTATCATTATGTCTTAATGTTTTAGTTGTACAGATAGCTTGCTGCCATATATATTTTTAATATAAAAATACCCTGTTTGTATTTAACTAATTTGTAGTTCTTTAGTGTTTTAGGTTTATATTTTAGTATTTATTATATTATTTATTTGATTTGTAGTTGATTGTATTGCGCTTTTTATATGTTCCAAAAAAATAAATTAAAGTGGTTAAAGTGTTTACAGTAAGAGCATTGTCTACTAGTTTATTTTGCTACTTTTCAGTACCGCATTAAGTATGCCAACTGGTACTGCAAGACTTTGAATGTTAAAGTGCATATTAACACCTGACTACTCCTGTGGGTTTGCAACTGTTACAATTAAAGATCATAGCCAGGTTAAAAACATTGCTATGATGTAAGCAACACAGCAACAACAAAAAAATTATATTGGGTTTGTTAGATTTATAGTGTGCGAATTATGAAGGATTGTCAATAATTAGTCATATTGGTGGCACAGAGGGGCAGTGGCGCCTCCAAGGGGTGGCCAGGGGTTGCCACGGCCACCCTTAAAATTACACTGGCCACCCCATTGGCCACCCCAACCGGAAAGAGTGGAGTTTTTTAGGATTATACATTTATTTTTATAAATTAACACGGACGTTGACAAACACAATATTAAAAGTAAATTTAATAAACTTGTATGATGTATAGGCCACTGTAGAATACGCTCTCAACCCCTCCCCCTTTCACATGAGTCGCAGCGACTTCGCGCACTCACAAGCGCAGCCCCACCGCGAAGCATACATAAATAGTTCCGTTTTGTATGCAATTGCAAAGTGATTATATTTCGTTTAGTTATTATAAAGGTTAATTTAGAGCAGTTTTTGTTCGTTAAATGTAAGTTTTTGATTTTCAAAACGACCAGCGAGTAGATCACAGCCTATGTTTGATCAATTTAGCTTCTCAAATGACCACGACTTGCATGAAATAAAATCTTTAGATATTAAACAGTTCAAGCATATTATATATGTTAGTTTAAATGTTTAACCTACACAAATGCGTACTGTCATACCCATATCCAATCAAGGCACCAGCAATCACTTGTTGCACTGGAAACAACTTAAAATATGGCATAATTTTTGCTCATAAATGTAAGAGTAATATATTAACCGGAGCTGTGAAGGGTCTACGTTTATTTGTGTGCAATCACAATATCAACAAAACTTTGTGAGTTTATGATATTAAAAAAGAAAACATACAGGATGCGCTTCTGCCGTCTTGGTCTTTAACAGGAGCGTTTCACAATGATGAACCGAAACCGAAAGCAAAATCTTTAATAATTAGGCTATGAAATCCTTAAAGACGTTATTCTTTAAGGCGAGTCTAATGAGGAAATGGCGTGTCAGGATCGTCAGATTTATTTACGTATTTTTTTTTTATTTCCTTACTATTTCCCCAACACATTCTTGGTAATTACTTTTGCCGGTGCTTTTGGCTACTGCGCGCGCATGATCGCGTAACTCTTCAAACTGCGCTGCCGGCACGCTCGATGCTACCCATCGGGCTCGGCTGCACTTGTATTAAGCTTGTGTCTATTTTGATGAATATGCAGGTTAAACACCTATGCTTTCTTTTTATTTTTATATATCTCATTTGAAATGAATTTGCACTCCAAATAAACATGATCCTTCTTGCAGTTGAATTGCAAAGCGACTTTTTTACCATTTTGCTCTATACAGTGAATAATACTGAAGTTCTGAAGCCTATAACTTATACCAGAAATAACAGCAAAGCCAAAAATTATTGTCTTCAGTTAGACTAAGGCATGCAAAAAAAAAAAAAAAAAAAAAATTGTTTTGTGCCACCCTAACATTTTTACTGGCCCCTTTCGGCAACCCTGGGAAAAAAATCCTGGAGGCGCCACTGCAGAGGGGCCCCGAAATAAAAATCTGCTTAGGGCCCCCTGAAGGCTTGGGCTGGCCCTGCATATATATATATATATATATATATATATATATATATATATATATATATATATATAGTCAAAATGTCTCGTTAGGACACGGATGTTTAGCTACTCGTTCGATATTCAGGTTTTGGTTATTAGCCTGTTTTTTCCTTATTCTAAATGCTTAAAGTCCGTTATATGATTTGAATATGAAAGTACGTCTTCACCTGTGTTTTAACAATGTGGTATAGGCTACTTCCCACAATAGTTCAGTTTTTCACGCATGCTATTTAACTTTGAACATTTATTCATTCACAATTGTTCATGTTAGTTTCATTCAGCGCTATACAGCGAATACATTTATTTTCATGATCAAAAGAAGCAGATAAACGATTAAACATAACCAGCCTCTTAACATGTTCCGAGTGTTTAAATGCAAATTCATTCACTGTCTCATCGGATTGTTTTTTTAATTGCATTTTGTACTGAAATCTGGAAAAAAATAAAATAAACAACGTTGAGAAGTGGATCTGAAATTTTCTTCCTGTTTCATTTTATTTCTGGTAAAGAATAACGTGTTCCGAACGGAACGGTCAGGGAATTAACAGTGCGTGCGCTGCTGCTGTAAATGGAGTTTACTCTATCGCTCTGCCCACAATATTCACAATCCAACGATAGGGAAAAGGAGTTTAACTTGGTATAGTTTGTGTATACCTGCTTGTTATATACATTTTATATTGAAGATATTGACTCGTTAAATTAAGGCCCACCCAAAATTACTACGGCCCATCCCAAGATTAAATCCTGGTGCCGCGCCTTAACCAACCCCCAACAGGACAGTGTTTGTAATTTAAGCGTTTACAGGGGCTTGAGGAATCGAAACTAAATTTGAGTTCGTTGTGTGAAAAGACAAAAAAAGCAAACCCCCCAAGTTGTTTCCCAGCAAACATTTGGACGTGTATTGACCGTTGAAAAGACGTCCGTCCGACACGTCCCGTCATGGTTGAAAAATAGTTCCAAAATGGAAGTTGAACCGACGTCTTTTCTGGCCGTGAATTCCACGTCTTTTCTGGCCGTGAATTCCACGTCTCTTCAGCGCGTCCATGGACGTCAGAATTAGTCTTCTTCTGGATGTTTATATGGTGTGTTTATGCATAAGTGTAGGCATATAAGCCTGCATATAAAATAATCATACACTAATTGTGTTAAATCGTAAACAGGCGATTTTGACGTTTAAGCATCTAAACTTGACAAAGGTTCTAAAAAGGGCCAAAATCGGCCCAGTCATACCGAAACGTCTAGATAGAACACGTTATAATCACGTGTAGATCAAACAACACATTACTTTACTTATACATTTAAGTACTTAATATAATTAACTGCATCTGAATATAAGGTTAAGGTTTGATACATGCAATTATGCATAATTTATAGTTATTACAGTAACTACATGTAACAAGGTCATTGTAAAATAAAGTGTTATATTATTAACATTTTAGTAGTTCATTACAAATGATCAAAGATAACGGGATGAACTAAAGTCACAATTTATTTATCACATTTATTTTATGGTTTTAATACAAATTCACCAGGGAAACAGGAAAAATTAACATGTTCATCACGAAACAAATTCAGTTTCATAACTAAATTTAAGGAATTAAGCTGTCACAAATATCTCCCACATCTTTTTCACCCGAAAACTTATTTTTTATAACCCCCACCCCCCGCTCTTCCTGGAGCATGTTTTAGATGTTCAGCCATAGCGCCATCAATTTCCGATTCCGTTGAATTGGGGTTCCACCTCTTCACAGCATCTGAGGGAAGAAAATATGAATGTAAAAAGCAAAAAGTTAAACAAGCACTTATTTTTAAAGTGTTTTTATCTATCAAACTAATTGTACAATGCAGTCGAACAAGACTTTTCCCATCCATTTCATGAACACATTAACCTGTGATATGAGTAACATGAGAACATTATATTTTAGTGGATTTCTCTGACACTCTACATGTCACAGTATTGAGAGCTTCTCTGAGATACCAAATGATTGAATGTTTCACCAGGACCACTCCCTCTCCTTAGTCTTCAAAAAGTCTAAAAGTAATGTAGTGACACTCTTATGGAAATAAGATAATTTGTAATTATTTAAATTTGTCTAATTTTTAAACTGTGTCATGAATCAACATCTCAGAAAAATGTTATGCATTTCAAAACAAACTGACGACTTAATTCGTGATGCAGGATGTTGATTTCATACATGTCCACATATGAGAACACCGGGACTAAAACATGTTAATTATGCATTTGGACATTTCTGATAAAAACAGGTCTTTTAAATAAGACACAAGGAACATACGATGTGTCACAAATTACCTTGTATTATATTATATAAAGGTGTAGCCTTGAATGCAGCCTTTTCCAGCTGGCCACCACCCTGCATGTTGAATTTTGCCATTAAGGCATTTGACATGATTCTGCGAAATAAACGATTCAGTCATAATATTAAAATGCATTGATCAGTATTACAAATTAGCAGTACTGTGCAGCTTGCCAATTGCATGCAGTGTTAAAACATACACTTTCACAACCACTCTCTATCATGTAATAAGTGCTCTATCCCTATCCAAAGTTTTTGTGACAAGTAATGACTCATTAATTTCTTACACTAACATTATGTTTTTATATCTTGTTTTAAGTCCTACGAACAACCTGATTTAGCACAGACATTACAACTTCAACACTAAAACAGGCAATTATATAAGTAGATATAGTGTGTGACAGAATTATAGTATTACCAAAGGTTGAGGTTATTATTGTGGATACTGTTACTATTGTCATTTTTTTCTGAAATACGACACAGCAAAACACACAAACAATGCTAGGTAAATACATACCTGTTCATACACAGTCTCTGACTGACATTCGGCCAACTCTGGACAGTTGCTGAACCTAAAAGTGACACCACAATCAAAATAATGTAATAATGTTTTGAAAACTCAAGAGCAAGACAGAATTGACAGCAAACAAAAACAATGGTATCGATATTGGCATTAGATTATCGATAAACAACTACTTGTACCTCTAATAAAAGATTTACAAACTGACTGTTTGCAAACTTTGCTTTAATGAATTTCCCATAAATGGCCTGCGTTTCAAACACCATATAATATTCCTTACTTGCTGATGGCATGGGGTAATTATCTGGTTCCACCTATTTGAAATTGTAAAACACCAAGGCAGGCTCCACTGTCCCCTCGGATTCTGAGCTGCTGTCCCCTTCCGCTAAGGCATCGACTCTTGCCTTTCGACATCTCCACTTTCTTTGATAGTCAGAGGACATGTTTAGCAAATCTGAAATTACAAAATACTTTTAAAGCACTTATTGAAGTCAGCCATGCTCAAATTAATTTACAGATTTCAGTGAATTATTCCTGAGCTCCTCCTACAGTTTTAACATATCACAGTCTTTCATTGCATTTATTTTCAGAAATAAACTTTCAGAATGCTACATCTGAGTAGTACTTTTTAATTTAATCTTTAAACATGTTTAATAAACCGATGTGCTCTTATGTGCTGCATGTCATTGATATCAAAGTACATATATACATTTAACTATTGTTTTTTTTTCCTTTTATAGCTTGCCTAATAATAAAGAAATATATATATATATATATATATATGCCACAGATGAGTTTCTTTTTAGGGTTAAAAAAGACCATAGCATTAAACATTACCTTTTAGCATACTAGCTAACTTTAGCCCAAGTTAATTTAACTTGACAGTGTGCTTATACTTGCTTTTGGTTCCTCCGAGTAAAACAAGTAAAAATAAAATACATTAATAAAATACCTCAAAATGTACTTACCCATCGGTGAATTTTTAATGATTTGTAAACTCAAAAAACTCTCTCCTGGTGTACGTTACGGCTCACTCCTCTTCTTCTGGTGTTTTTGGCGATTTTGCCAAACCAGCATAAAAAGATGCATTACCGCCACCTATTGATCTGGAATTTTGAGTATACAAACTGTCATATCTCGAGATAATCTGCTATAGAGATACCATATCGCCAGAATTTGTAACAACATCTTGGCAGCAGTTTTTGCATCCAGCTCAGACTTTAAATTGTGACTTACTTATGTATATAGCCTATATATATTTAATCATTTAAAACGAAATAATTAAATCATATTGTAATGTATGGGAAACTGGTGGAATAATGGGTAAATGCAGTGATTTCACACTTAACTACAAGCAATTTGTGAATAGAATTTGACATAAAACAAGATGTAAAACAAATGGAAGTTTTTTAAATAAAGATTTCCGTGCTGGTTTGCATGGGTCTTACTAAACGTTTAAAGGACGTCAGTGGACGTCTATTAACAACCTCTTATGAAACTACTTTGGGCACTTAAATTAATTACTGTAGTATGCCAATGTGAATGTGAATGTAAGCACAATTGCTTTTGCATATTTCATAAGGATTTTATAGAGGTTGACGATGGACTATAAATGCACGTGTAAAAGACGTCACCTGCTGGACGTCCTTTCACAACCGGGTATATTTTGAACTACACTCAGCTAAAAGTCAAAGTAAAAACTTTACATGCAACCACATATAATTGTAGACATGTACAAATGCATCTGAATGCATTTTTAAGAAATATTTTGTGTTAAATTTTTTTTGCATATTTTGTCGTCCTACCGCGACTATTTTTGGCCAGGGACAGGACGTCGCCGTCGGACCAATGTTTGCTGGGTTTTCTTATTCACCGGTAAGTCCAGTATGTTCGTCCAATAACTGTGTGTTTGGAATATGTTTGTTGGTGTTTGCTCTTATGAATAGCTACTGTGTATCATAAAATGTATTTATTGTATACATTTCTGCGAATTCGAATCTTTTATGATTCACATCGAAGTGTTATATTTTCACCTTTCCCCCCACGAGAGTAGATGAAGTTTCTGTTCATAAACAATTATTGTTTGTTTAATATCTCCGTTACATAGTACAGTGAAGAGTAGACCGTAAAGGGAGTGATAGAGAGAGGAGGGCTGATTTGGGAAAGTTCAGGCATCCGGACGCGCAATGCTTTATTCGCCTTATGTTTCCCGTTAGATTGGGCGCGCCCATTAGTTAATGCGTCTGTCTGCTATCTTTTTAAACTACAATACAGTCCGTTTTAAAACACACTGGCTGCTCAGTTTTACATTTTAAAGTTATTTTACATGTTGTTATTCATCCCGTTATAAACTGCTAATTTCTGCTTTGAAAAATAATTATATTTGCGTCATTTCATTGTGTTGCAAAGTAAATTTACCACAGACAAGTCTACCATTTTTATTACTTTTATGACCTCAAGAACCACAGGGTTGTGTAATTTACAAAAAAGAAAACACTGATGTTTTGAGTTCTGTCTTAAGTGTCATTTTTGATACATGAATTTTTAAAATGAAAAGGCTCGTAAAAGCCTTGTGCATCAAGTATATGACAAAACATAAAAAACACATGCAAAAACATGTTTATATTTAGTTTTGTTCCATTAAAAAAATGTGACTCTTATTTAATTATTTCAGGCTTCATAGTGTTAATTATAAGTCTTCTACTTTTGAAGAATACACTAAATGTATAAAGTAAACACATTTTTCTAACATATTAAAGTGCAAATGACACATCTTCCTGTAACACGACAGGAAATCTGTCCCAGGCAGGAAAATGTCTGTGCTCTGTGCCCTTAAAGGAATAGTTCGTTTTTTTAATTTGCTGTTAATTTACTTTTCAGTAGAACAGAAGGCCTAGAAAAGACTTTTGGTTGAAATCAGTCATATTTTAAAATGATTTTTTTACAGCATTAGATGATATACTAATCATTTTAATCAGTAACGTTTACAACCAGTTTAATGACATTTCTAAGCATTCAATCTGTCAATCACTGTACATTAACATTGGTTAAAATCATTTGTAGATTTTTAAATTGGCACAAATATATGAACTGAAAGTTTAATAACATTTGTAAGAATTTCGATTTGTTAACTAATGTTCTGTTTCAGAAACAACAGGAAAAGGAGTTTACACTGACCATTTTTTTTTTTACAAAATTAAAACATTGAAAGGCAAACTTCCTGAATAAACGTTAAAGCACACTAGTGTGAGAAACAACGCAAATTTCAATAATGTCATATTGTGAAAATTATTCATAAAACATTTTTTCACTCAAAAAAACAAGGTACCTACTCTCGGACAAATGAGAGGAAGATTAATCAGATGCAAATAAAAACGTAAAACCAGTCCTAAATGAAAGAAAACAAATTGGCAAAAAGATTGAATCCAATATTAAATGATACTCTAGTATAATGAGAGATTTATAAGAAATACTTTGGAGACATCAAAGGTGTGACAGGAATCCCAACACAACCAGAGGGTTAAAGAAACATCTAGATAAGGAGTTTACACTGAGCATGCAGGAAATGGTCCAAGTACCAGCTGTTTCCTGTTTTATGAGCTGTTTCATAATCATATTGTTCATGTTTTGATTTACTATGGTTTTGTACAGGTCAGTTTGAGATTGAGAAACCAGAATGTCCAGCACAGTCATACCCGCAAACTCTTTTCAACCACCAACACAAACAACGGTGGCAAATGCTCCAGTGCCTGTTTATGTCCAAAGAAGGGCAGGAGTTTCTCCTCTTCAAGGACTTCAGGCATTTCTGAAAGGCCAGCCGAAAGCCCTTGGGGTGA
Source organism: Garra rufa (assembly GCF_049309525.1). Classification (NCBI taxonomy): domain Eukaryota; kingdom Metazoa; phylum Chordata; class Actinopteri; order Cypriniformes; family Cyprinidae; genus Garra; species Garra rufa. The sequence goes on along the minus strand of NC_133364.1, from coordinate 35,940,011 downwards.
GAAATGTCTCATAAGTACAATCATAAGTCATAACCACAGCTGCCATAAATGTATATTGAATACTTTATATTGTTCAACTATATGAAAGACTCTCATCTTACTTTTTGTTCTTCACAGACGGTCCAGATAATGATCGGTGTGCTGACCTTCCTGATTGGCATTGTGTCTACAGCTCATGCAGACCCTATCTTTAACATTAGTGGTATTTCTTACTGGGGATCTATCATCGTAAGAAACAAATATACAATTAAGTGTTCTGTCTTTTATAACACAAGCTACATATTGCAATGCAAGTCTAAATTTTCGTCTTTCTCTCTCTTCTCAGTACATCACCGCTGGCGCACTCTGCATTTCTGCAGAAAATAACATTAATTCACCCTCCAGTTTGTGTCTGGTATGTACACAACACTTTACTTTTAAGGGTCCAAGCACTGCTGGAAGAACAGAAATAGCGTTCTGTTGTGTTTGTGCTGATTTCTTGTTTTGTTTTCTGCCCTAAAATTATATGGGCATCAATGACCATAACTCATAGAGACTCTTAACTTGTCAGGAAGGTCCCAAATGTACACACCTATTCAGGCACACAGACACACAACACTAGATGGCGTAATAATAATACAATGTGCATTTTTGAGTAAATGCTAGAAACTACTTTTCCCCCTTGAATTGTCTCTGATTCAATTTCTGTCTAAATAAATAAAAAGCTGTTGGTCCAAACTTCACTACATTTTGCACGCTTCAGCCAGGAGTGTTGCTGGCCAAAAAGGTACCAAATTAAATTTAATTAAAGGATTGTGATGATTTTTGAGAATTCACACCAAACTGCAACTAAATTGCACCTATAGGAGGCGCTGCAACTCCTCAACACTGTAACTGTAGGATTGGTAATACTGAAAATTATTATGAATCTTCTTTGGTGGATGTCTGTCAATCAAATTCAAAGTCAAAACTCAATGGCTTTACATTAACATGACAACTCAATGTTTTGAAGCTCTTGCCAATTTAATAATTTGTTTTATGTTTTGTTTTCTGCCTGTAGGTGAACGCTTCACTTGGAATGAACATTTTCAGTATTATAACCGCAGGCATTGTCATTATTTTATTTTCAGTGGATTTGGGTATATGGCAATACCCTTACTGCAGCGACTGTTATTATTTAGAGACACAGAATGAGGTTTGTCATCAACTTTGATATTTACTAGGGATGCACCGAAATTGCATTTTCAGTTTCTTGGCTGAAAGAGAAAAATGGCCAAAAATATGAGCCGGAATATTTACATTTGTTTAGTGATTACTGATACGAACGCTTTAAGTTTTACAATAGACCTATGATGAAAAGCTATTCTTCACTACTGAGTTTGTTTGTCAAATTTCTATCAAAAATCACTCACACCATTTTTTGCATGTGTATGAGAATTCACAGATCAAGCACTCAAATGGTTATTCATCTGTATAATGGAAGCTGGAGGTCTAAAAACTGCCATTTCAGTAATAGAGTCATTTTAGCATTGAAAAAAGAAAGATTAGCAATGAAAAGGCGTTATTTTTGTGGCTAAAATTACTGCATTTGTAAAAATGATTTAAATGAATCACACAACATGGTGTACTAAGGTTGGCACCAGTCAATTTACTGGTATTTATGCCATAATTCAGTGGCAATAAAGCGTGTCATAAACCAGATGCCAAATTGCGCTGCTCTTGGTATATTGTGTTGATAATTATGGAAATGAAACATTGTGTCTGTGTTCTTTATTGAACTTTTCCACTTAACTGTTTGGTAAATCTGGCCCTAATGTGTTATATTATATACAGTTAACCCCAAAATTATTCATACACCTGGCAAATTCTGACTTAAAGTTACTTTTATTCAACAAGCAAGTGAAAAACAGAAGCTCTCTGCTGTTGGTTTGTAGACAGTCATGGCTAAGACAAAGGAGCTCACTGAGGACCTATAAAACCATATCTAAATGTTTGGAAGTTCCAGTGGCTACAGTGCAAAGTATTATTAAAAAATACAAGACGTTCCGCACCGTGAAAAATTTTACAGGACATGGTCGCAAGCCAAAAGTGACACCTGTGCTGGCCAGGAGGATAGTGAGAGAGGTAATAAAGAAGCCAAGGATCACCACCAAGGCCATCCTGATGAATCTGGGCTCTGCTGGTGGCAAAATCTCAAGGCAGACAGTCCAACAGACACTGCACACCGCTGGGTTCCACAGACGCAGACCAAGGAGGACACCACTTCTCCAGATAAGGCACACAAAAGCCCACTTGGCCTTTGCAAATGCTCATCTGGACAAAGAAGAAGACTTCTGGTCTTCTGTTTTATGCTCAGATTAAACAAAAATTGAATTGTTTGGCCAAAATGACGTAGCCTTCATTTGGCATAAAAAAGAAGAAGCCTTCAACGCTAAGAACACCATCCCCACTGTCAAACATGGTGCTGGGAACCTAATGTTTTGGGGGTGTTTTTTCAGCAGGTGGAGCAGGGAACCTAATCACAGTAAACGGCACCATGAAAAAGGAGCAATACATCAAAATTCTCAACAACAACAACATCAGGCAGTCTGCTGATAAACTTGGCCTTGGGCACCAGTGGACATTTCAGCACGACAACGACTAAAAACACACAGCTGAACAAATGGTTAGCAGACGAAACATGAATGTTTTGCACTGGCCCAGCCAGAGTCCTGACTTAAGTTCAATTGAGAATCTGTGGAGGGAGCTAAAGATCAGGGTTATGGCAAGGAGACCCTCCAACCTGAAAGAGTTGGATTTCATGGCTAAAGATGAATGGGCAAAAATACCAGTGGAGACATGCAAAAAGCTGCTCAGCAATTATAGGAATTGTTCGATTGCTGTAATAGCCAATAAAGGTTTTTCTGTTAAAGTCAGAATTTGCCATAGATATGAATAATTTCAGGCTTGGCTGTAAATAAACCTCAAGGACGGAGGTTCTGGACTGCTGAGCATTCAGTGTAAGTAGTAATTATCATATATATATTGTTATAATAACGTGTTAATGTTGATTTTTCTCTCAGACTCTCTACAGGGGAATCAGAGGTGTGTTGTATGTATTCGCTTTGCTTGAGTTTATCATCTCCATCTGTCTGTCAGCATTTGCCTGTAAAGCCAACGGCTGCTGTTGTCCTTCTCAGGTGAATAATACACCGAACCAAAAGTTCTCAAACTTTGTGTAAATGCAAAATTGTCCACAGAGAGGGCGTTTGTGAGAAGCAGCATTTTTACTGTGAAACACCTTTTCTTGTACAACTCATTTCTTAAGCATCCCTAATACTAACATTACATGTGTTTTTTCCAAAGATGCAGTTCGTCCCACAGGTTTTACCACCTCAGTCCTCTGATTACAGACCCATTCATTTCCAGGATATTAACAGCTCAGAGGTAAGAGAAACTTGTAACTGCAGATTATTAGGTTTTTTGAGAGTCCATGTATTGAAAGTGTGTAAAGCACTCAGTAATGAGTTCAATAATGGGGGTTACGTATTCTGCTAAACAGGTCTTGTTGCTTCTGGTTCACGCATTTTGCATATGCCTCGTTAAATTTATCAAGATTACCTCAAAAGTCCATCAATATCGCCATTATTTATTACACTTATTAGTATGCAATATATATTGCTATTAACACATTCTCCAATAAGCGGAAGCGATGAGGCCTGATTTCTGGGTTTGGTCAGATGACGTTTGACATATACCCAATTGTTACGTATTATTATCAATTATCAATAAATAAGCAATCAAACATATAAGCTGATCATATAGTTTTTTATCTTGCAGATCCCTGTGGCCAGCAGCTCTTCCATTCAACACCAGCCTGCAGACGCTCCTCCACAATACAGCGAATCCATAGAGATGAATCAAAATAAATGAGAATGTATTCGAAAATGTAACTGTCACGTATCAGCCGTTCCTCACACAACTCATCTTCACAAATCACCGTCACCTGGACCCAATCACCCGCGCACCTGTCTGCAATCATCCTCCTCACTATAAGAACGCACGCCACACACCACTCACGGTCCGGGCTCGTTCTAGCGAAAGCGGACTGCTAGTGTCTCTCTACGAGTCTCACTATCTAAATACTTACCCTATTGTACTTACCTGAACTCTGTCTCGTTCCAGTTCCAGTCTTCTGTGTCTTCTCAGTTCCAGTCGTCAGTGGTGTGTGGCCGTAAGCTGACTTCCACGTCAGCGGAGGTTGGTGGACTCACGGACTCTCAAGTATACCTCCTTCGATCGTTCTTGGAATCCTCCCGTCTCGCCACCTACAAAGAAAAGGATCTGTTATTCCCATCAAGTTCCAAACCGGCTCAGAAACCTTCCTACCATCACGTACTCACCATCACAGGATCTCCTGTCACCTCCGGCACCGCTGCTAATATTAATAAACATCACTTGTATTATACTTACCTTGTTGTCCCGTCTGCTTCATAACAGTAACTCAATATAACAAATATTACAGTTCCATATATGGGAAACTACTGCAGTATATTCATGGGCCATGTATGGCTACAGTATATGTTGATACAATTTTTTTTTACACGTAATAGCTTTATTGAAACGCTCACTTTCTCTTTTAAGAGTTTATGCTTGGGTTTACATATAGCTGAACACATATTCATTAACTTTTCTGTCACTTTATTGTTTGCTGAGTTACACTTTTCATATCTGAAAATATGTGTGATGTATAAAAGAAAACTGCACTGAAAACAAATATTAAAGTTTAGTATTTATGGACTATTGGGCGTCTTGTTAAAATCATGGCAGCATGGTGAGTGGAAAATGAGATATATCCAAATACATGTTTATTTTATTCCCTGTTCCTATTGATCTCTCTCTCTCTCTGTGTGTGTGTGTGTGTGTGTGTGTGTGTGTGTGTGTGTGTGTGTGTGTGTGTGTGTGTTTGTGACCATTCACAGCCATTTAGCATCAAATGAACCAATCACAATCGGAATGGTGCTTGAAATTTCAGCGCTTAAACTCATGTAAATAGAACTTTGTCCTGTGATAAGATCATAGGTGTAATTTTAATGAGGGACATTTAAACTGCTGCCCACCACTTTTTCACACACAAGCGCTTCGCTTAATTACATTGCGGAGATCTATTCATTCCTAGTAAAATACCAAAAAAAATAAAAAAAAAAGAACATATAAATGTCTCTGATAGGCCATGTGCATCTCGGAGATGTCTTTAAGACGTTTATGAATTAGAATGAATGTAAAACTGACATCTTACAGAGGTCTGCCAGACGTTTGTACAAAGCAGATGCTTTCCAGATCAAGAGATCTTTAACAGACATCTTACAGACGAGTGTATGCTATCTGGGACAACACACAAACAGACACACACACTCTATCCTGTCCCACCCACTTCTTAAAAGAAAGTTACGCCACTGTACAGTCGTAGCCAACAGTTTTGAGAATTACATAAATATTGGAAATTGGAAAAGCTGCTGCTTAAGTTTTTATAATAGCAATTTGCATATACTCCAGAATGTCATGAAGAGTGATCAGATGAATTGCATAGTCCTTCTTTGCCATAAAAATTATCTTAATCCCGAAAAAAAAACTTTACACTGCATTATTAAGAAGGCCTCAGGGCGTCCAAGAAAGTCCAGCAAGCGCCAGGATCATCTCCTAAAGAGGATTGAGCTGCGGGATCGGAGTGCCACCAGTGCAGAGCTTGCTCAGGAATGGCAGCAGGCAGGTGTGAGCGCATCTGAACGCACAGTGAGGACAAGACTTTTGGAAGATGGCCTGGTGTCAAGAAGAACAGCAAAGAAGCCACTTCTCTCCAAAAAAAAAACATCAGGGACAGATTGATCTTCTGCAAAAAGTATGGCGTATGGACTGCTGAGGACTGGGGCAAAGTCATATTCTCCGATGAAGCCTCTTTCTGATTGTTTGGGGCATCTGGAAAAAGTCTTGTCCGGAGAAGAAAAGGTGAGCGCTACCATCAGTCCTGTGTCATGCCAACAGTAAAGCATCCTGAGACCATTCATGTTTGGGGTTGCTTCTCATCCAATTTTGCCCAAAAACACAGCCACGAATAAAGAATGGTACCAAAACACCCTCCAACAGCAACTTCTTCCAACAATCCAACAACAGTTTGGTGAAGAACAATGCATTTTCCAGCACGATGGAGAACTGTGCCATAAAGCAAAAGTGATAACTAAGTGGCTCCGGGACCAAAACGTTGAAATTTTGGGTCCATGGCCTGGGATTTTTTCCAAACTCCCCAAATCTTAATCCCATTGAGAACTTGTGGTCAATCCTCAAGAGGTGGGTGGACAAACAAAAACCCACTAATTCTGACAAACTCCAAGAAGTGATTATGAAAGAATGGGTTGCTATCAGTCAGGATTTGGCCCAGAAGTTGATTGAGAGCATGCCCAGTCCAATTGCAGAGGTCCTGAAAAAGAAGGGCCAACACTGCAAATACTGACTATTTGTATAAATATCATGTAATTGTCGATAAAAGCCTTTGAAACGTATGAAGTGCTTGTAATTATATTTCAGTAAATCACAGAAACAACTGAAACAAAGATCTAAAAGCAGTTGAGCAGCAAACTTTGTGAAAGCTAATATTTGTGTCATAATATAATGCTGTCCTATAAATGTCACGATATTAGATGTGTGTGTTTGTGTGTTTGGTACTTTTCCCCCGATAGCACACATACATCACAGAGAGGTCTATTTGAAGTCTGCATTTACATCTGGAAGATGTATTTTTACAGTGTTTGCTCTTTGCAATACATCTATAGAACGTTTTCTATAGATGTCTATATTAAGATGTCTTTAAGATGTTTGTTAAGAACCCATATAGCACATGTATGTCTGCAAGATGTCTGTGAAAGATGTCTCTTGATCTGTAAAGCATCTGCTGTGTACAAATGTCTGGCAGACGTCTGTAAGATGTCAGTTTTACATGCATTTTAATTCATAAACATCTTAAAGACATCCAATAGACGTCTATTTGACATCTGATAGGAAACGTCCAATAGACGTATTGCAGATGAGCAAACTATGTCTTGCAGATGTAAATGCAGACATCAAATAGATGTCTCCGAGACGTATGTGTGCTATCAGGGTATATTTGTATTCGAATTCTGATTCTTAATTATAAGCACATTTGTTGGCAGCACAAACGGTTTAAAGTTTCCCGTTATCTCCCTACAGCGGATATTGAATCAGAAGTCTTGCAAAAAAAAAGCCTTAAATGATGTGGATCAATTGAAACAGAATCTGTTTTATAACCATATTGTTTATCTGTTTTGATTTACTATGGTTTTGTAGAGGTCAGTTTGAGATTCAGAAACCAGAATGTCCAGCACTGGTCCAGAACCCACCAACTCTTCGACATTTGTCATCCAGTTTCAACCTCCAACACAAACAACACCTGTTACGATGGTGACAAATGCTCCTGTACCTGTTTATGTCCAACAGGTGGCTGGAGTTTCACCTCTTCAAGGACTTCAGGCATTTCTGAAAGGCCAACCGAAAGCCCTTGGGGTGAGAAGTACAATCATAAGTTCATAAGCTGTTATAAATGTATATTGAATATTTTATATTGTTCAACTATATTAAAGACTCTCATCTTACTTCTTTTTGTCCCTCACAGACGGTCCAGGTAAAGATCGGTGTGCTGACTCTCCTGTTTGGCATTGTGTCTACAGTTTACGCACATTCCATCTTTGTCTTTAGTGGTCTTCCTTACTGGGGATCTCTGATCGTAAGAAACAAATATAAAATTAAGTGTTCTGCCTTTTATAATACACTGTAAACCCTAATGTTGTCTTTACTTAAACAATCAAGTTATGTTGACTAAACATTACTTACAATTTTGTGTGTTGGTCCTGTCACTTAAAAATGTGAGTTAATTTAACTTATTTACCATCAAAATGCATAAACTTAAGATTTTAAGTGTTGTGAGCTCAAAATCATGATTAATCCTTAGAAAAAAAAACATTTTCAAAAGGTCAGTTTCACAAATGTAGTCTTTTTCCTTTTTTTAAAAATTATAATACCATGTGCAAGGTCTTTTCTCTTTTTTAAATCAGAAAACAAATTGCTTCAGTTACAATTATTCACCATAATGGGAACACATTTGGGCTACTTATTTTTATTTATTTTATTTTTGTGACACTGGGTTGCACAGTTTGATTTTAATGCTTTTAAGCAAAGCTGAGGAGCTTCTACTCCCTTCGGAGAGGCGTGCAAATCATACGATTCCCCACATCCACATTCAGCTGTGGTGCGTGCATTATGGTAAAAACAAGTGTTTTGCAAGAATTTTCTTTTTACGCTTGAACCAGATATTAACAGCACAAAGTATGCCAATCTTTATGTAATCCATATAGTAAACTAGTTTGTAAACTCTACAGAGAGCGCAAAATCACATTTCAACTACTAATAGCGAAAGTGCTTTACCGGAAATCTGACATATTATTATAGTTTGAAAATGGCCCGCGCTTACATGCTCACATTTCGCAGTTCTTTATTTTAATGTGATTGGACATGCAAGGAGTTCCGCCTAGCAACAAGAGAGCTGATTTGTCCTTTTGCCGTCGTCTGTTTTGTTGCTGACAAGTTTGAAGACAGAAGTTTTTCTTCTATGTTCGGTAAGTAAATTATGTAAATGTTGATATAAAGTGACGATTTTGAGTGAAATATGCTTATTTAAGTCCTTGTGGTACGTTTCTATAATAAAAGACAACACAGCATGGTCAAACTTTGACAGCGTAGCTATCAAGTAAGTTAACGTTAACTTATATGGATTTGAGATGGTATGATAACTGAGATATCAAATTAACGTTAGTCTTTATTTGATTTGTAAAACCGAAACATATTAGTTAATTCACTTAATCATAGTGTAATTGTGTATTTCTGTGGGAAAGAGCATGGCAGCCACTTCTGAGATCAATTAATTAACAATATATTGTGCATAATGTTATCAAAGTATGAATGAAAAGTCGACAATTTTGACTTGTACAGAGCATTTGTAAAGTATGCACATTTAGTTTTATTTTTGGATAACGCTGTAAGACTACAATCTTAATTATAGATTTTTTTTTTTTTTTTTACTGATTGTTAAACTTATTATTTTCAACTTTTCTGTTACAGGTTACATGAGGCAATTACATGTGGAAATGTAAGTATTGTGTTTTTGACTCTGCAAGCATTTTTGTTCAGCAAAATAAAATCATGTGTTTTACAACAATTTTCTTTTTTTTTCTTTTTCTTTTTTTGTGGTCTATTCCTTTAACATGATAAAGAAAACCAATTCTTAGCCTTCATTATTTACTAATTATTTATTAGCCTGTAAAACATTTCTGTGTGGAAGCTAATGTGATTAGTGACCTGATGTTTCCCCCAAGGTTTGCATGGAGTTCAACAGAATTAAAGGCAAAAATCTAATGCAGGAATTCTAGAAAAACCTGGACAGACACAGTTCATGGACCTTTGTAAAACCAGAAGGGGGTCTCCTGGTCAGCGCTTGTTGAACTTTTTACAGAAAATAAAGGTCAGTAATTATTTTAACATAACTTGAAGGATAGAAACCAAAAACGGAAATCCTCTCATCATTTCCTCACCCGTAGTTGTTCCAAAACCTGTATAAATTTCTTTGTTTTGCTGAAACCAAAGGAAGATATTTTGAAGGAATATTTGTAATCAAACTATTTTGGTGCAGCACTGACTTCCCTAGAATTTCTTTTTAGTATGTACATGTGAGTGGTGCATCAAAACAGCTTGGTTTGGAAAAAAAATTAGGGTGAGTAAATGACAGTATTTATTTTAACAATGTAATTTATTGATTATTTTCTCATATCAGTAATCTTTTATGTATTATAATCTAAAATTTTATTTATATCACATACAAATGCTTAAAATAGATTGAAATTGAGTTTTTTGGCTTTAATAGAATTTCATGTTTTAAAGTCAGCCCAGCCAACTGAGGTCCGAACCCTTGTTCTTCGGGGACTGCCTATCATGCTTGGAGATGATGATTCTTCTTTCTTCCAGTCATGTTTAGTAAGTAAATCTGTTCTTAAAAGGGATAGTTCACCCAAAAATTATTACCCCATGGTTTAATGACAATCAAGCCATCCAATCAGAGTTATAATAAAATTTATCCTGGTTCTTCCAAGCTTTTTAATGAGAGTGAATGGGGGATGAAATTTTGAATCTCAAAAAATTCCATCCATCCATCATTAAACTGCCCAACACGGCTCCAGGGGGTTTGTATCAGTTTGTCTAAGAAAATATCCATGTTGGATTAGAATTAGTGTTTAAAAAAAAAAAGCGGGCATCCTGTTAAACATCCATTGATGATAAACCTTGGATTTCTGATCACAATACTATATTTATACGTCTTTTTTTCACTAGGTACCTGATCATCACAACACTATCCTTGATGTGCCAGTGGGGATCTTATTGGAGGACACTGATCTTCAGTCTTCCAATTCCTTGCGTTTGACTTCTTTAGTTGGAATAATTCTTGAAGGCCAAGTGGTGATGGACAAAGTGCAGGACCTCCCACAGGCAATCTGACTTCTCTTCGGTCTGATATACGCACTACACCTGAATTAACCAAGATCAATTACCAACAAGATTGATTTCATCTGGCGTGTACTAATGCCAATGGGACAGAATGCTCTCAAGCCAAGAGTGCAGTCTCTGGCAAACCAACTTTTGCTTAAGAAATCAATGTGATACTTTAACATTCTTATAAAAATAATGTTTAAATTGTTAAATGCAGAGTTCTACAACTGATGTGTCGTAGTTAATTTGGTATATTGTTACACCTCTGTAGTATGGTTTTGACAGTAATATTTCAGTATTTTTTTTTTTTATGAAATTTTGGTGAAATACACAATATGCTGAGTATGTTTTATTTTAGTTTGCTATGTTTGCACAAAGCTTAAATAGTCAAATGCAATGTTTAAATTAAAATAAATACTTGATACTTGAGTGAAGTATATATGTGACCCTGGACCACAAAACCGTTGCTGGTATATTTGTAGCAATAGCCAAAAATACATTGTATGGGTCAAAACTGTTGAAGTTAAGATCATGTTCCATGAAGATTTTTTGTAAAATTCCTACTATAAATATATATAAATGTAATTTTTGATTAGTAATATGCATTAAGAGCTTAATTTGGACAACTTTAAAGGTATTTTTATTTTATTTTATTTTTTTTGCACCCTCAGATTCCAGATTTTCAAATAGATGTATCTCGGCCAAATATTGTCCTATCCTAACAAACCATACATCAACAGAAAGCTTATTTATTGAGCTTCTATATGATGTATACATTTCAGTTTTGTAAAATTTTTATGACTGGTTTGTGGTCCAGGGTCACATATGTGCATAGAGTTGTACAATTGATGTACTGCACTAGTTTAGCCACCTTAAGGTGTGGCTATAACTGATTTAGATTACAGTATAGTGTTAACTGTATTTTCATTAATATTGTGACATCTTGACAATAAAAAAAAAACAAAGATTAATTATCTTGTTCATTGTTTTATTTCAGTTCGGTGTGTGCACTAAAAATGCAGTCAAAAATAAGTTTCAGTTTATTTCAGTTACTTTCCATGTTGAGTTAACTTAAATATATAAGTGCATTTGAACATAATCGTTTAAGTATATTGAATAAGTACAAAGTTTATTGAACTGAATGATTTAAGTGTAGTCTACAAAACCGCTAAGTTAAATAAACTTAAATATGCAAGTTTTGGGAGACTTCATTACTCAATTAAATTGAGGCAACGAGTTTACTCAATTACTTTAGTCCAGTCAACTTATTAGGGTTTTCAGTGTACAATCTACCTATTCCAATGCAAGTCTAAATTTTTGTCTTTCTCTCTCTTCTCAGTACATTACCGCTGGTGCACTCTGCATTTCTGCAGAAAATAACATTAATTCACCCTCCAGTTTGTGTCTGCTATGTACACAACACTTTACTTTTAAGGGTCCAATCACTGCTGGAAGTACAGAAATAGTGTTCTGTTGTGTTTATGCTGATTTTCTTTACTGGTTTATACTGATTTATTTTTCTTGTCTTTTTTCTGTGCTAAAAGTATATGGGCATCAATTACCATACTTTACAAAGACCCTAAACTATATTTGCCTTTAGCTAAAATAAATTGGAGAAGATTTACTGGACTGTTCTGTATAAGCCACTTTAGTTTTGAAAAGACAAATTTTAACTGCAGCACTTTATCATGCACATGAGCCACTGGCGCTTGGACCCTGATGAACCCAGTTCCAGGTTCTTAACAGCTCAGCGGTAAGAGAAACTTGTAACCCTAGTTTAGGTGGACTTTGAGTAAAGTGGAACTCATAAACTTTTGAATTTAGTGTTGAGAGTCCATGTATTGGGAGTGTGGGTGCAATAATTGTTACATAATATTATTAATATATAAACAAACAAGCAAGAAAGCTGATCATACAGTGTTTTTTTAATCTTGCAGGTACCTTTGGCCAGCAGCTCCTCCATTCAACACCAGCCTGCAGACGCTCCTCCACAATACAGAGAATCCAAATAAATATGAATAAGTCCCTTAAGAAACAAAACATATGGAAATGTATTAGAAAAATAATAAATAATACATTTCCATATATGAGAGACAATACTGCAGTATATTCATATATGGCTATATACTGATAAATGTAAACATTTTCTCTCACTTTATTGTTTGCTTGCGCATTTCATACATGAAAATGTGATGCATAAAAGAAAACTGCACTGAAAACAAATATTAAAGCTAAGTATTTTTGGACTGTTGGACATCTTGTTAAAATCATGACGTTAATGTTTATAATTTATATAGTTGCATTCAGCAGATTAAAATGTCTATAAATTAGTATTTGTCTTAAAACACATATTGTCATTTCATTTCCCAGACTATTTTACTATTTTTACTATAATACGTGAAAGTCCTGGCTGCAGCTTGCAGAACGGGGTGGAGCTGCATGTAGGACAGGGCTACATGTGTCGCCCTGCCCACAAATTATATCATTGGTTAATGACAAAGTAATGACGCCAACACCCTCAGCAGCATCTTATTTCCACTAGTTGGTCGCTGCATTGGTGAGTAGTTGAGCTACGAGTTTTGTCTTTTTTGATTAGTTGTAATGTTTGATTACAACATTGTGTTCATTATGTCACTAATGAGTGATTGTAAAAGGAGATGTGAAGTAGTTAAAATAAGACTGCCCTAGTGTAAAGTCATTCGCTAGTGCAGTGGTTTCCAACCTGAGGCCTGCTCCCCTTTTAGCGCGGGAACTTGTACACGTTTAGAGAAAAAATATGTATGGAATATATATAAACATTTATTGAATTGGTTTCGTGTGTGTATCAAAAACTAATTAAAACAAATTATGCTAAAAATTCAGCTTGTAAAATTAGCTTTTTTATAATGCATATATGTGTAGGTTCAGTAATTTCACTTTAATGGCAATTAAAAGACTATTTATCTAACTAAACTCACATAAGAAGGCATCACACTAACAAAGATGAAACCATTACTCCAGAAAGGCACTTTCAATGTCAGTGCATTGATGAAAATAAGTATTTTTGAAGTTGAGAAGTCTTTTCATGGTCAAGCAACACCCATACATGTCATAAAGAATACTTGGGCCCCAAACTACCGCTTGACATGCAAACTTGATGAGTGCATTTTAAGTTCAGAGTTTGCACACAACAGTGGGATACTGCCTTTTGAATGCTGCCACATCAAGTCACTTTCATTTTGCGCTCGAGTTGATGATAACCCCAAAGTTGAACTAACAGAAGACTGACTCTCTCAGCTAGTGCAGCAGAAGTGGTTTGGTGAAGCAAGGAAAGCCCAGCTGATCCAGTGTGATGGGTAGAATAAACAAAGGGAAGCAAGTGCAGGCCCGCACGCAAGTGGTGACGTGGCGTGTAGCTCCTGTGGTGAATGTGAAGTCCGGTGACGATCGACGACGAATACACATCCAACGGGACAACAAGACACGAACCAAGACAAGGCAGACAGATCCAATATCCAGATTGACTATTGGACAGAGGAGAAGAGAATGAGTTGAGTATATGTAGCAGACGGTAATGAGTGACACCTGGTGTGGGACTGATCAGCAGCTGCGCTGAATGAGCATGACGAACAACATAACGAGCACACAGATCACGAGAGATGAGAACACGGCAGATGCATGAACCGTGACAGTACCCCCTCTCCTAGGAACGTCCCCTGACGTTCCCAGCCTCCTTTACCTGCTGATTGAAGTCATCATTAAGGGAGTGATCCAGAAGGTCCTCCTAGGTACCCAACTACTCATCCTCCGGACCGTAACCTTCCAAGTCCACCAAGTACTGAAATCCGCGTCCCCTCCGCCTTGAGTCCAGAATACGATTAACCGAATAGGTTGGTTCCCCGTCTACGAGTCGCGGCGGTGGGGGAACCGGGGCTGGCGGATTAATGCGTGCAAAAAAAAGGGTTTAATTTTGGACACATGAGAAACGGGATGAATTCTCCTGTACACTGGAGGGAGGTTGAGGCGGCCTGCCACCGGGCTAATGATTTTGGTGACAGAAAACGGGCCAATAAATTTGGGAGCAAGTTTATTCGATACGGATCAGAGAGGAATGTCCTCTCTGAAAGCTACACTTTAGAACCAACGACGTATACGGGAGGCCTAGACCGGTGGCGATCCGCTTTGGCCTTGGTGCGCGCTCCCACCCCGGACTAGAGTCTCACGGGCTCTAGTCCAGGTGCGATGGCACCTCTGGACGAAGGCGTGAGCGGAGGGGACCGCAACTTTGGATTCCAGACTGGGAAAAATTGGTGGCTGGTACCCTATGCTACATTCAAATGGGGATAGGCCCGTGGATGATGCTGGCAAGGAATTGTGGGCGTACTCAACCATAGAAAGCTGTTGGCTCCAGGAGGAAGGATTTCTAGCGACCATATATCGTAACGCTCTCTCCAAGTCTTGGTTGGCTCTCTCAGTTTGCCCACTGCTTTGAGGATGGAACCCCGAAGAGAGACTAACAGTGTCCCCCAGAAGTTTACAAAACTCTCGCCAAAATTTGGACACAAACTGGGGTCCTCTGTCGGAGACCACGTCTGTCGGGAGGCCATGTAACCGAAAGACGTGGTCTACCACTGCCAACGCTGTCTCCTTGGCTGAAGGTAATTTGGGCAAGGGAATAAAATGGACCGCCTTCGAGAACCGGTCCACCACGGTCAAAACTACCGTGTTACCCTGGGAGGGTGGTAGGGTGGTGACAAAATCTAGAGCGATGTGGGACCAGGGTCTTGAAGAGATCGGCAGCGGTTGTAGGAGCCCATCTGGGGGTCTGTTTGAAGTCTTACCAGTGGCACAAACTGAGCAAGCCAAAACAAAACTGCGAACGTTCCGAGCCATAAGTGGCCACCAAAATCGTTGCTTGACCAAATGTATGGTGCGATTAACCCCTGGATAACATGCCACATTGGAACAATGTCCCCACTGGATAACTTCGGACCGTAGACCCTCTGGCACAAACAAACGGTTCGGTGGGCAACCGACTGTAGGCATTACCCCACGTAAGGCTGTCTTAACCTTCGATTCGACCTCCCAGATGAGGGCAGAGACAATAAGTGTCTTGGGAAAAATACCCTCGGGAGTGGACGGGCGATCGGAGCGGTCAAAAATACGTGATAAAGAATCGGGTTTGACGTTTTTGGAACCCGGGCGGTACGAAAGAGTAAAGTCAAAGTGTCCAAAAAAAGTGCCCACTGAGCCTGCCTAGAGTTCAGTCTTTTAGCCGTTCTAATGTATTCTAGATTCTTATGATCGGTCCAAACGATAAAAGGTACCCCTGACCCTTCCAACCAGTGGCGCCATTCTTCCAATGCTAGTTTGACTGCCAACAGCTCTCTGTTACCAATATCATAATTTGACTCGGCTGGCGACATGCGATGAGAATAAAACGCACAGGGATGCCTCTTGTCGTCCATAGGTGAGCTCTGGGAAAGCACCGCACCTACCCCCACCTCTGATGCATCGACCTCCACCACGAACTGATGTGATGGATCAGGGGTGACCAGAATGGGGGCCGAAACAAAGCGGCTCTTGAGGTTGGCAAACGCCGCTTGCGCTGCGTTTGACCACCTGAACGCCGTTCTGGGGGAGGTCAAGGCAGTCAGAGGTGCGGCTAGTTGGATGTAATTTCGAATAAAACGCCAGTAAAAATTGGCGAAGCCCAGAAACCTCTGTAGGGCCTTACGGGAATCTGGACTTGGCCAACCCACCACAGCCTTCACCTTCTTGGGATCCATGCGCATACCCTCGGCCGACACGATGTACCCTAGGAAAGGAACAGACTGTGCATGAAAATCGCATTTCTCCGCCTTGACAAAAAGCCCATTCTCTAACAGCCGCTGAAGCACTCGTCGGACGTGCTGAACATGTTCCTGGAGAGACGAAGAAAAAATCAATATGTCGTCCAGGTAGACATATATGAATTGATCGACCATGTCTCTCAGCGCGTCGTTGACGACTGCCTGGAAGACCCCTGGGGAGTTGGACAAGCCGAAGGGCATGACCAAGGATTCAAAGTGCCCCCTGGGGGTGTTAAAGGCAGTCTTCCATTCATCTCCCCCCCCTGATGCGGACCAAATGATAAGCGTTTCTCAAATCCATTTTCGTGAAGACTGACGCTCCCTGCAACCTCTCGAAGGCTGAAGATATTAACGGCAAAGGATAAGTATTTTTTACCGTAATATTATTCAGCCCTCGCTAGTTAATGCAAGGTCGCAGAGAACCGTCCTTCTTCCCCACAAAAAAGAACCCTGCCCTCGCTGGAGAAGAGGAAGGTCGTATGAACCCCGCTGTTAGAGAATCAGAAATATATTTCTCCATAGCCTCTCTCTCAGGAACTGAAAGTGAGTATAATTTGCCTTTAGGCGGAGACATACCTGGCAGTCTCTATAGCACAGTCATAGGGACGGTGTGGAGGGAGAGAAGCAGCCCGAGACTTACTGAACACTTCCTTCAGGTCGAGGTACTCCGTGGGCACGTTACACAGATCCACCGCCTTCTCCTGCAACACAGAGCCAGAAACAGACGGACAAGCAGACACAAGACAAGACTCATGACATTTAATGCTCCATTCAGACACCAACTTCAGCTGCCAATCAATCTGGGGGTTGTGTTTGTTGAGCCAGGGGTTTCCTAATACAATGGGTGCGTGGGGGGAGTCCAGGATGTAAAAGGGGGTGCTCTCACGATGGTTGCCAGACACCATGAGAGTGATGGGCTCCGTGATGGAGGTGATGGTGGGAAGGGTCTGGCCATTGAGTGCGTGGACGGCGATGGTTTCGGTGAGAGGGTGGATGGGGATATGGTTTAGTTGAGCAAAAGAAGAATCCATAAAATTACCTTCCACTCCCGAATCCAGCAGTGCAGTGCAGTGAAGATCGTGATGCTGCCATCTTAGCCTAACCGGGAGGAGCGTGGAGGTCGAGCTGGACGAGCACTTTGTAGCGGAGACCCCACCCGACAGTAGCCTCATACTTACTGCCGGGCTGACCCTTTTACCGGGTAGCTTAAGGCAAAGTGCCCCGCTGCCCGCAGTAAAGGCAAAGGCCTTGAGATCTCTGCCTCTCCTTCTCCTCCCTGGTAAGTCGAGCCCGACCCACCTGCATGGGCTCGGGATCGTTGAACGAGCTGACCGCGTCAGGAGACAGGAGATCCACGCCCTGGACCCGCAGATCTCAATGGCATCATCGATCTGCCGCTGTGGTGGTTACCCGCTTGGCTTCCCCCTGGGGAGGGACCACCACCGCAGCGGCAGATCAATGATGCCATTGAGATCTGCGGGTCCAGGGCATGGATCTCCTGTTGAACGCAGTCAGCCAGCCCATGCAAGAACATGTCCGCCTGCGCCTACTCGTTCCACTGACACTCAGCCGCCAGGGTGCGGAATGCAATGGAATAATCAGAGACGGATCTCCCCCCCTGTCTGAGATCCGTCAATGCCCGCGTGGTCGAACACCCTTCTCATCTCTGCGGCGAGTGTCAAGAACGAGGCACAACACGGATCCTGATTCTCCCACACCGCGGTGCCCCAAAGAGCCGCCTTCCCCGTTAACAGGATGAGCGCGAACGCTACCTTGCTCTCCTCACTAGGGAACGTGCGGGGCTGCAACGTGAAATGCATGGAGCACCTAGTGAGGAAAGCCCGGCAGAAATTCGGCTCACCGCTGTAGAGCTCAGGTGGGGGAAGGCGGGGCTCCGGCTGATGAGCCGCCCTTGCTGGTTCGAGAGGGGCGGACGGAGCGGGTGGCGTGGGAGGTGTGTGTGGCGCAGGGGACAGCAGCGCCAGCTGTAACCGCTGGGTCAGGTCGGACACTTGCGTCACCAAAGCACCCACGCTCCTATCCTGGGTGTCAGCAGCTGTGCTGAATGAGCATGACGAACAACATAACGAGCACACAGATCACGAGACATGAGAACACGGCAGATGCATGAACCGTGACATCCAGCTGCAGCAACAAGCAAACACTGACGAGACACCTTTGTCTTTTAATGTGACTGTTGGAGGTCAATCAACAAAGTACTTCATTTCTGTATTCGAACCAACAATGTCATATTACAGCAGGATGGGAAGGGTTATGGTGGCTTTTGATAAAAAGAAAAATAACTGGAATTGTCCTTGTGTATAACTGCAGGCATTGCCATTATTTTTCACTGGATTTGGTTATAGGGCCATACACTTACTGCAGCAATTCTGACTGTTATTATTTACAGGCACAGTATGAGGTATGTCATCAACTTTTATATTTACTAGGGATGCACTGAAATTGCATTTCAGTTTCTTGGCTGAAAGAGAAAAATGAATCACACAACATGGTGTACTAAGGTTGGCACCAGTCAATTTACTGGTATTTATGCCATAATTCAATGGCTAAAAAAGTGTGTCTTAAACCAAATGCTAAATTGCGCTGCTTTTGGTATATTGTGTTGACAATTACGGAAGTGAAACGTTGTGTCTGTGTTCTTTATTGAACTTTCCACTTTCATAGAACTGCTTTTAAAAGATAGTGCTCACACACTCAGTTGCCCTGTTTGATATATTAGCCCTAATGTGTTGGCCCTAATGTGTTATATTATATACAGTCAAGCCTGGAATAATTCATACCCCTGGGAAATTCTGACTTAAAGTTACTTTTATTCAACCAGCAAGTTTTTTGACCGGAAATGACACAGGCTTCTCCCAAAAGATAAAAAGACGATGTACAAGACGATAATATATATATATATATATATATATATATATATTATATAATATAATATATATATATATATATATATATATATATATTTAACTTTTATTTACATTTGAACAAAAAGTGGCATGTCCAACATTATTCATACCCTTTCGGACTGACACAGTGGCGGTTCTAGACTACTGTAATTGGGGGGGCTACTTATGCTTTTAGAGGGCACGATAACATTGTTATGATCATTTTTCTAAACTTATAAGCTAATATAACAAGTTCAGCTCAAATTAATGTTCCATTAATGTCATTTATTTGACATCACATTGTTTATAGTCAAAATAACAAGGACAACAATAATAACATTAGGCAACTTTCTGCATCTTAAATGCATATGCATTAATGTAAAACTACCCACAAACATATCCAAAAATCAACTTAAGCAGTCATCTAAACATGAGTCACATTTTCAGGTATTTCCGTTACAAAAAGAAAAACACATGAATTTAAAATATTTCACACAGTGGCGCCTCTAGGATTTTTTGCATATGGTGGCCGAAAGGGGCCAGTAAAAATGTTAGGGTGGCACAAAACAATATATATATATTTATATTTATATTTATATTATATATATTATATATATATATATATATTTTTTTTTTTTTTTTTTTTTTTTGCATGCATAAGTCTAACTGAGGACAATAATTTTTGGCTATGCTGTTATTTCTGGTATAAGTTATAGGCTTCAAAACTTCAGTATTATTCTCTGTATAGAGCAAAATAGTAAAAAAGTCACTTTGCAATTCAACTGCAAGAAGTATCATGTTTATTTGGAGTGCAAATTAATTTCAAATGAGATAAAAAAAGAAAGAAAGAAAGCATAGATGTTTAATCTGCATATTCATAAAAATAGACAAAAGCTTAATACATGTGCAGCCGAGCCCGATGGGCAGCATCGAGCGTGCCTTCAGTGCAGTTTGAAGAGTTGCGCGATCATGCGCGCGCAGTAGCCAAAAGCATATATAGGTTAAACATTTCAACTATAACATATATAATATGCTTGAACTGTTTAATATCTATAGATTTTATTTCAGGCAAGTTGTAGTCATTTGAGAAGCTAAATTGATCAAACATAGGCTATGATCTACTTGCTGGTCGTTTTGAAAATCAAAAACTTACATTTAACGAACAAAAAATGCTCCAAATGCTTTTCTAAATTAACCTATAATAATAACGAAACAAAATATAATCACTTTGCCATTGCATACAAAACTGAACTATGTATGCTTCGCGGTGCGGCTGCGCTTGTGAGTGTCTGGCAGATGTCTGTAAGATGTCAGTTTTACATACATTTTTAGTCATAAACATCTTAAAGACATCTAATAGACGTCTATTTGACATCTGATACTGTAGGAAACGTCCAATAGAGGTATTGCAGATGAGCTAACTATGTCTTGCAGATGTAAATGCAGACGTCAAATAGACGTCTCTGAGATGTACGTGTGCTATCAGGGTGCATATTTTATTAGAATTCTGATTCTTAATAATTAGCACACTTGTTGGCAGCACAAATGTTTTTTTTTTTTTCAGTTTTCCGTTATCTCCCTACAGGATATTGAATCAGAAGTCTTGCAAGTCTTGTGTTTTCCTCTTAACCAATATGTTCCTTCTAAGCTGCACACAGGACACTTGCAAAAAGTTGCGAAAGCTATTTGATTGGCAATAGAGTTGGAGTGGATATAGAGTTAAAACCAGTGAATGTGGTTAACAGTGTAATGGTGTGCAAACTCTACTGTTAGATAACTAAAGTAATTCACATGTTCACATTTTTATGAAAATATTTAGCTTAAATGTTTCTATTTGTTTTCTATTCTATTCTATTCTATTCTATTCTATTCTATCTATTTGTTTTTATATTATAATATATTATAAACCTAATAAAAATTGACCTCAAAAAGGAAATCCAAGCGCAATATCTTTAGCATTCTTTATATTATTAGGGGCCAAGCACTGAAGGTGTGTATGCATCTAGTGTATCCGTGGCCATTCTTTTCTTCTGTTTCTTTTGCTCTTGAGTCTATGGGAGCCCATAGAACCGCTTGCGGGAAAGTTGTGAAATTTGGCAGACTGATAGAGGATAGTCTCAACATTAACTATAGCAAATTTGGAGTCTCTAACTCAAACTCTCTAGTGCCACCACTTGTCCTAAGTTTCACTCATGTTTATGCTAATAACTTTTGAACCGTAAGGCACAGAATCAAAATCAGAATCCTTGGGTAATGCCGAGTCGAATGAATTCCATTTTTTACAAATATTTTTAGTAGTTCGTAAAACCTACTTTTTCAAACTCATCTGATCAGCCTCATCTAAATATTCAACAAAATTGGCTCGGATCATCTTCAGACCATGCTGGCAAAAAGTTATGGAAGTCAAGCTGATTTGTCCAATCGCTCTTGAATAATGCGCAAACGAATTTCACGAAAAGCATGCAAAAATTGATGTGAGGCTATATTTCCGCAATGGTTTGGCAACTTGGTTTGTGTAATAACACGCATGACCTGAGGCTACCTGCAGTGTTTCGGCGCAGTGCCATCTAGTGATCAGGAGATGGCTATTTTTGCTTATAAATTCTCAATGATTTGGCCAAAAATTACAAAACTGGTCTCTTTAGATTCAATGCACCATGCCGAGTCAAATGATACCCAATTTTTTGGGCAACGGCCATTTTGAATTTTTTGTAAAATGCTATATTTTATGAACGCCTTGATGTATCGTTACAAAACTCAGTATGGGTCATCAGCACAATGCCCTGCGGGAGCCTGAGTTGTTTCCAAGCCAGTGCCACCTACTGGTAAAATCAAATATTCACATGCTTATAACTTTGACTGTGGTCGACTTATTTTCACACGGTTCACCTTTTTAGACTCCTGAATCCTTGTCGAGTCCAGCGATACCAAACAAGCCAGGTTTTACCTTATGGTTTGTGCAATGTTACATTTTAGCACTTAAAAAACATTAACGCTTGCTGCCTTGCTTGCCTAGTGCTTGGCCCCGTAATTGCGGCTTGCAGAGTTTTTATTATTATTGTTGATAGTATTTCTTGCCAAGTGATGCTTCACTTTAAAAAATATTTATATATTACACACTTTTTTTTTTCCAGTGTGTGCTGTACAAGTCTGGTATAAAGAATATCTGTCCAATAGAGAAAACATTTGCTCAGCACAAATATTAAAATGTCACTGCTTCAAATTTCGAACATTTTTATTTTGCAAAAATGTGCATTCAACATTCAATTAATTTTAATCAGTAACATTACCAACCAGTTGCACTGTCAATGGCATTTCTAAGCATTCAAATGCACATTAATAAATAAGCTACTAATGCAACATAATTATTGTTTATCATCTGATCAGTTAATCTGTAGACTTTTAAAAGTAAAAAAAAAAAAAGCCTTAAATGATGCACATCAATTTAAACAGAATTTGTTTCATAATCATATCGTTTACCTGTTTTGATTTACTGTGGTTTTGTAGAGGTCAGTTTGAGATTCAGAAACCAGAATGTCCAGCACTGGTCCAGCACCTGCAAACTCTTCAACGTTTGTCATCCAGTTTCAACCACCAACTCAAACAACACCTGTTGCAACAAGTGCAAATGCTGCTGTACCTGTTTATATACAGGTGGCGGTAGTTTCACCTCTTCAAGGACTTCAGGCATTTCTGAAAGGCCAACCGAAAGCCCTTGGGGTGAGAAATGTCTCATAAACACAAATGTGTATATCAAAAGAGCGTGACACACATTAACTAAGCATACATACTTTTTAGCGAAGAATATGGTTATTGTCTTGTTCCTGTGTTCCTATACCCACTTTCTGCAATTCTTTTTGTCTCACAGACGGTCCAGTTAATGATCGGTGTGCTGACTCTCCTGTTTGGCATTGTGATTACAGTTAATGCACAGTCCTTCTTTGTCTTTAGTGGTCTTCCTTACTGGGGATCTCTCATCGTAAGAAACAATTATACAATTAAGTGTTCTGTCTTCTTATAATACATCGTATCTATTCCAACACAAGTCTAATTTTTGTCTTTCTCTCTTCTCAGTATGTTACCGCTGGCGCACTCTGCATTGCTGCAGAACATAACATCAAGTCACCCTCCAGTTTGTGTTTGGTATGTACACAACACTTTACTTTTAAGGGTCCAAGCACTGCTGTAAGTACAGAAATAGTGGCAAAGAAATGATTAGTCTATAGGTTTTTACAGTGAAAAAAATATACATTGATTTGCATTTAAATGAGTGAAATAAGTATTTGATCCCCTATCAATCAGCAAGATTTCTGGCTCCCAGGTGTCTTTTATACAGGTTACGATCTGACTCTCTTAAAGGGAGTGCTCGTAATCTCAGCTTGTTACCTGTATAAAAGACACCTGTCCACAGAAGCAATCAATCAATCAGATTATCAACTCTCCTCCATGGCCAAGACCAACGAGCAGTCCAAGGACATCAGGGACAAGACTGTAGACCTACACAAGGCTGGAATGGGCTACGAGACCATCACCAAGCAGCTTCGTAAGAAGGTGAGAACAGTTAGTGCGATTGTTCGCAAATGGAAGAAACACAAAATAACTATCTCCCTTGGTCTGGGGCTCCATGCAAGATCTCACCTCGAGGAGTTTCAATAATCATGAGAACGGTGAGGAATCAGCCCAGAACTACACAGGAGATGATCTCAAGGCAGCTGGGACCATAGTCACCAAGAAAACAATTTGTTATACGCTACATCATGAAGGACTAAAATCCTGCAGCGCCTGCAAGAAAGCATATGTACAGCCCGTCTGAAGATTGCCAATGAACATCTGAATGAGTCAGAGGAGAACTGGGTGAAAGTTTTGTGGTCAGATGTAAACAAAATCAAGCTCTTTGGCCTCAACTCAACTTGTTGTGTTTGGAGGAGGAGGAAAGCTGCTTATGACCCTAAGAACACCATCCCCACCGTCAAGCATGGAGGTGGAAACATTATGCTTTGGGGGTGTTTTTCTGCTAAGGGTACAGGACACCTGCACCGCATCAAATGGACGATGGACGTGGCCATGTACCGTCAAGTCTTGAGTGAGAAGCTCCTTTCCTCAGCCAGGGCATTGAAAATGGGTCATGGATGGGTATTGCTGCATGACAATGAGCCAAAACACATGGCGAAGGCAACAAAAGAGTGGCTCAAAAAGCAGCACATTAAGGTCCTGGAGTGGCCTATAGCCTCCAAACCTTAATGACTTAATGACAAAATCCCTCCTGAGATGTGTGCAAACCTGCTGGACAACTACAAGAAACATCTGACCTCTGTGATCGTCAACAAATACTTGTTTCACTCTTTAAAATTTAAATCTACATTAACATGTTAACACAATGTTTTGAAGCTCTTGCAAATGTATTAATCTGCTTAATGTTTCTTTCTGCTTGTAGGTGAACGCTTCACTTGGAATGAACATTTTCAGTACTATAACCACAGGCTTTTCCATTATTTTACTTTCACTGGATTTGGTTACATGGCAATACAGTTACTGCAGCGATTATACCTGTTATTATTTAGTGAGAAATCATCAGGTATGTCATCAACTATTATAATCGCTAGGGATGCACCAAATTTTCTTTTTCAGTTTTTGGCCAAAAGAGATTTGAAAATAGAGAAATGTAATTACTGATAAGAAGGCTGTCAGTTTGCCAATAGATCTAAGATGATAAAAGCTATTCTTCACTACTGAGTTGGTTGGTCAAATTTATATCCCAAATGTTTTGCATGTGTATGATAATTCACAGATAAAGGACCCAAATTGTTATTCATCTGTATAATGGAAGCTGGGGGTCCAAAAAGTACAATACAAGTGTTTCCCTTTCATGCACAAAATTATTTAAACAAATCACACAACATGTAAGGGTTGCACCAGTCAATTTACTGGTATTTATGCCATAACTTAATGCATGTCTTAAACCAGATGCTAATTTGTGCTGCTCTTGTTAGATTGTGTTGATAATTATGGAAAAGAAACATTGTTGATTTTTCTCTCAGACTCTCAGTGGAATCAGAGGTGTGTTGTATGTATTCGCTTTGCTTGAGTTTATCATCTCCATCTGTCTGTCAGCATTTTCCTGTAAAGCCAACAGCTGCTGTTATCCTTCTCAGGTAAATAATGCACCAAACCAAGAGTTCTCAAACTTTAAACCTTAAAGTTCGTATCTTATCATAGACTCCTGTCCACAGAAATGTTTGAAATTATGCAAATAAAGCAAACTTAGCACATTGTGTTCCCACTCATTTCTTAAGCATCTCTAATTCTAACGTTACATGTGTTTTTCCAAAGGTGCAGTTCGTTCCACAGGTTTTACCTCCACAGTCCTCTGATTTCAGACCCATTCAGTTCCAGGTTCTTAACAGCTCAGCGGTAAGAGAAACTTGTAACCCTAGTTTAGGTGGACTTTGAGTAAAATGGAACTCATAAACTTCTGAATTTAGTGTTGAGAGTCCATGTATTGGGAGAGTGGGTGCAACAACTGTTACATACTATTATTAATAAATGAACAATCAAGCAAAAAAGCTAATCATACAGTGTTTTTGTTTCTTGCAGGTACCTTTGGCCAGCAGCTCCTCCATTCAACACCCGCCTGCAGACGCTCCTCCACAATAATGCGAACCCAAATAAATATGAATAAGTCCCTTAAGAAACAAAATATAATGAAATGTATTAGAAAAATAATAAATAATACATTTCCATATATGAGAGAGTATACTGCAGTATATTCATGTATGGCTATATAATGATAAATGTTAACATTTTCTCTCACTTTATTGTTTGCTTGCGCATTTCATATATGAAAATATGTGTGATGTATAAAAGAAAACTGCACTGAAAACAAATATTAATGTTGAGTATTTTTGGACTATTGGGCATCACATTTTTGGACATTAAAATCACGATGTTAATGTTTATAATTTATATAGTTGCATTCAGCAGATTAAAATGTCTATAAATTAGTATTTGTCTTGAAACATATATTGTCATTTCATTTCCCAGACTATTTTAAAGGAACCGTATGTAGGATTGTGGCCAAACGAGGTCTTTTTCGTTTCGTAATGTTATACATGTTTAATCCGACACGTTAGTATAGCCGCAGCTGTAACAGAGCTGGCAACCCGTCTCACGAAACTCTACTGACTTCGTGATTGGTGGATAGCTGGAGGGTGGAGCCTCAGACCAAAACACAAAACGACAACAATAACATCAGTTGTGGGCTGCAACTCTCACTTTTAAATGACAATATCCTGGCCGGACCACTGTTGTCAGTGATATAAGTATTTGAAATGAACATGATTTCGTAATGTCTAGTGACATTTCAGGGCCATTTTATGATTAACTGACATAAATTTCTTACATATGGTTCCTTTAACAGACTGTAGTTTGTACACATCTGCAAACAATAAATGAAAAATGGATATTTATCTCAGTCAGAACCATAATTATAAGCCTTCATACTCTTGTGTCTTCGTTCCCTCCTCTTATCTCCACATTCACTCTTGATTCTCAATTCAAGGCACATATGCAACTTATTCTTTCCTCAGGCTGAATTGAATAGTCCTGCTCTAGACCGTATTGTGACTAAATGAGCTAAAAGTAAACTATTATGTGCTCCCGCCCCTCCTTTTTAAATTTGACACTCACACTGGTTGCCAGATTGAAAAACTGGAACGAGTGCAACTGATAATGGAAACTGATTTATCTGCATTTTAATATGCCTGTGCTCAGAGCTTAGTTGGATGCCAAGGGTTTTTAAGTCAAACTCTGACCCAGTTTGTTTGCTGGCTTACATGGCAACAAAATGCTGCATTTTCCACCAACTGGCAACCCGGGGTGTCAACCTACTATTAGCCGCTTTTCCACTGTCGGGCCAGTGCGAGCCAGTGCTAAGAGCGTGCCGGGCGGGGCCAATGGCCTCGAGTCGCAAGCACCAAGACCAAAAGTAAGCTGCGTTTCCACTATCGAGCCAGTAGCCTCGCTGCGCAAACCTAAAGCCCGCCCTTTACACACCTCTTTGAATCAAACGTCACGAAACCTCTCCCCTTTCAGCGGGGAGATTGAAAGTAAGTCACCGTAGTGTGATTATCGAAGGAAGAGAGCCGAAGCGGCTGTTTGCTCCTTTCGGTGTTTTCTTGGTGGAAGATGAGGCAGCGAAAACAAGACGCAAAGACGGAGGCTCAGCAGCATTTAAGGCGAAAGCTTATATTAGCTGCAAGGCGAAAAAGAACAATAAAGCGACGTGGAAGCCGGATACAGCGAATGCAGAAACGTCTAATGTTGGTGATGTCTGTTCTGATGCAAGAAGTGCTCTGCAACAGTTGTTTATGCAGCAGCAATATTTGTAATATATTACATTAATAAATCACTTGAAAAGAAGCTTTGTTTTTATGACCGACACACAAGTCTTTCGTCTAACTTTGTATTACAATCAACTAAATGTTGCATATTATCTACACCCTACTGCGAAAAATAACTACACAGTTGTACTTCTAGTATAATTTTGTATGCTTTTATTTAGGTACAGATACAGGTACAGTGTATGTTAACAATTTATCAAGGTGTGTTGGTGAGTTTCTGTGGGGTTTTTTGGACGATGTAAATAAACTTATACATCAGATCTTATTTGCATTTTTCCAAATTTAGATACGAGTAGATACTAATCAGACAGGCATTTAAATGTTTTCATCACAAATCTGTAACAACAGTTAATAGTGTAACGATTACTGAATAGGACCTGGTTTACACAGGACACAAAAGGTGCCCCATCAGATAACCATTTAAGTAATGTGCCCATCAAAACGGCATTTCCATATAATATCTGCCTAATGTAAGTGTCTTCTCTGGGCACCGCTTTGTCCATTGTGCGTTTTTATGGCTTTGTACTAATACATAGAAGAGCCCTGTATTAGTAATACAGCGAAATGCGCATACCGCAGACACACTCCGCCTTTCACTTTGACCACGCCTCAAGCCCCGGCTGGCCCGCTTTGGCCCAAGGTTTTCGTCGGGCCGAAAAATCCGGGCCATTGGCCCTGAGGAAGCACCGACGAGACACGATCAGGCCCCGGAAGTGACAGTGGAAACGCGACTGGCTCTGGCACGCACTAGCACGCCCGCTTTTGGCCCGACAGTGGAAACACGGCTATTGATTGAACTAGCAGTGGGTGGAGTCACAGACCAAAACAAAAATAGACATTCTGACACAGAGCACAATAACTGGCTGTAGAATTGTTTTTCAGAGAAAGAAGTATGTCAAACATGTTTCCTAAATATCTGCAATCAAGGAACTTTAGTTTAGGCATCTATTTCTTTTTTCAACTACTGTAGCGGCCCCTACCTCTTTTTGTGATAGATTAGTAAGGGGCAGCACCAGGTTCAATAATCTAGTGCCTAAAGGCTAGTTCGCACAGGATTTTAAGCCTGATTTTAGACCAATTCAGCTGGCCCAAAGGTCGGGCAGTAATTGGGGTGATCAGCGCTCGTCAGTCTTTATATGCAAACTACTCAACGATGCATCAAAGAGGCTCGCTGACGAGTCACAGATCAAAAACAAATATCTAGCATGCTAAATATCTGGGCAGATCGGCCGACTCTGCATCACATGATGTCAGGTGTCTCGATGAGCAGCAGCCAATGAGAGAGCACGGCATGGGTTGAGGTCACCGGAAGTAAACAGCACCAGCAACATGGCATCAAAAAAAGGATGGAAAGAACAAATGGAAGAACAATTAATTGATCTGTGGCAGGAGCACGAATGTTTGTATGATATTTCAAACCAGATTTACCACAACCGAGCAGAGAAGGAGAAGAGGTGGACAGAAATCGCCAATGCTCTTCAACAGCCAGGTGAGCTAACGTTAAATACGCTGATTCTGTTGGAGCTAGGGCTGTGCAATTAATTGAATTCAATTATTATGCTAATCTCATGTCCTGACGGTATCGCTGGGCGATAGAGTTGTTATCAGGTCATGTAGTGTGTGACCCCCTGTTGCAGATCATTTACGTTGAGTCACATAGTGTGAACATCACAACAACTTAAAGACAGATAATTAAAGGGATGGTTCGAGGTAGATTTGACTTCATTGTTATGCACTCCGAAGCCCATGTAAATACCCCATCCGAAGTTTTTTTTTTTACCTTAGTCAAACACAGTGTTGGCAGTAACGCCGTTTAAGTATAACGGCGTTAGTAACGGAGTTAATTTTTCAGTAACGGAGTAATCTAATTAATTACTTTTCCCATCGTTGCAACGCCGTTATCTTTACTGAGAATGTAAAGTGTCGCGTTACTAAAATTTGGTTGAATAAAGCGCGAGGTGTCATGCTTTGGCTACCCATCAGCTGCCTGGAGAGAGCAGGGGTGGGGATGATGACACCGTTGCAAATGTGATGATGATTGGCTGGGTGGGCGGTGCCCTGCTCACGCTGTCTCAGTCACTGCACGCTCTGACTACCAACACAAGACAGCGTGAGTGACAATGGCGACGAGCCGGGGAAATTCAAAGGTAGCGTTCGCGAACTGGAAGTACCGGCACTACTTCTCGTTAATTGAAATTAAAGGCATACTGAATATTTAAGAGTTGGATAGTGTTCTGTTTATTGTGCAGTAGGCCTAATATACAGTTACAGAGATTTGAAATTTTACCCAAGTTTACATTTGTGTCTTTATTTTGCACAATATTTATTTTTTATATGTTTTTATTTCTATGCATATCATATAGCAGGCTGCAATCTATTGAGCTCAAATAAATACCAAATGTTCTACAATACTGTATATAGTGTTTTTATTTCTCAATCAGTTAATATAAACATCTTTGATATTAAAGATGTTATAGAACGTAATAGCGTTATAGAACATAAAAAACAATGTCACAGTTACTTTGCTGAGTAACTAATTACTTTTACAATGTGGTAACTGAGTTAC
The DNA here is from genome assembly GCF_049309525.1 of Garra rufa. Lineage (NCBI taxonomy): Eukaryota > Metazoa > Chordata > Actinopteri > Cypriniformes > Cyprinidae > Garra > Garra rufa. Next base: position 35,909,746 of record NC_133364.1, on the reverse strand, counting down.
TAACTCAATTACTTTTTGGGAGAAGTAATTTGTAACTGTAACTAATTACTTTTTTAAAGTAAGATGACCAACACTGGTCAAACATTGAGGGAGATATCAGAGTTTTTCAAATGGCTTGCTACAGCAGTGAATGGTACATGTGATGTATCTCGTAAATTGCACCACTAAACGTGCAAGTAATCTTACCAAACTTGTACAGTAGTGTAAATAGGCTATGTACTCACAAAACGCTGCATAGGAACATTTGTAAGTCCACCACGAGTGTTTTAAAAACAACTGTTACCCGATCCCTATACTAGTCTCAAAAACTACAAATGGCACGTAAAAGTCCTCCTACAAGTTGACATGCACACAGATGTAGTAGGTGGACTTTTACGTGCTTTTCCCAAACCAGGGAAGTGACGTCGACTTGTAGTTTTTGAGACTAGTAGTTCTCGGGTAAAACGTGTTTTTTAAACACTCACGGTGGACTTACAAATATTCCGATGCAGTGTTTTGTGAGTACATAACCTATTTACACTACTGTACAAGTTTGGTAAGATTACTTGCACGTTTAGTGGTGCAATTTACGAGATACATCACATGTACCATTCACTGCTGTATCAAGCCATTCGAAAAACTCTTGATATCTCCATAAATGTTTGACTAAGGTAAAAAAAAACTTTGGATGGGGTATTTACATGGGCTTCGGAGTGCATAACAATGAAGTCAAATCTACCTCGAACCAGGGGCGGATCTACCGGGGTGGCACGGGGTGGCAACTGCCACCCTAAGAAAACGCCTTGCCACCCCATTTGCCACCCCAGCACTAGTGTCCTAGTGTTCTAAAAATCAAAGAGCTTCCTCGGCCGATTAACAGCAGCGACTCTGTATTTTGATCACATGAAAATAGCGTATAGTGTGACGAGCGTCCCAATCATCTATCAGCGTCGCCCTGGAAACCAAGGACGGACACCTGAAAGAGCTAGTCAGAAGCCAAGCGATCCCAGCTGCGGGTGATCAGGCGCCGGCCAGATAAACCGTGTAAACCGTACCCGTAGCTGAGAACGATCAAGCGCTCCAGGCCACTAACCTGTCTCCTACAGATTATTGTCCGTGCACATCCACACTGAGAGTGAGCACAACGCGCACCGGAACTTCGCGAACTCAAAAGTACCAGCACTTGTTTACATATTACCTTTGTTCAATAAAACCACCCTCCGGGATTTGTTCACCTGTATTTCCGTTGTTGCTCTTTATTCCCCGCTACAATACCCATAAATAATAGAACAAAATCTCGTCTTTCTATTAAAGCATAGTCCGAACAAACGACTCTTATGAACTGTTTTGTTTTAGTGAATCAAAGAATGCATCACACACACAAATGACTCAATGTCAATCCGGATCTTTTAACAAACCAAATGAGTTTTTTTTTATATCTTAGCATATATTACTATTTTCAAAAGTACCCTATTACTATTTTTATGCATACTATTTTCAAAAGTATATTGTTCAGTACAGCTTGAATCTTCAAGATTGTCCGAACCTTTGATAACTGTTGTCACGTGACAACAACGCATTTGGCCGTGTCCAGTCCATCATATGCTGAAGTTGACAAACAAATCCAGGTAGGTACTGAATTAAACACTTAACAAATGAATGTTGAATTAAGGTAAAAAAAAAAAAAAACAATTGTAAGTGTTGCCTGAGATAGTTGCTTGCTAGTTAGCCTATATGACAACTAAATAGCAAGTATTTTGAATCAGTTACGTTAGCCTTATTACCTTGTTAGCTAGTCGAAATTGTTCAGTGTAGTGTATGTTTGGAAAGTAATAAAGTCTAAACGTCATACTTGTTGCATCTCCCAGGATACTATGAAAAGAAAGGCTGACATCCAGAGTTTTTTTAAACCAAAAAGAAAAGGAAAATCAGAATCAGATACTGTGGGAGTGGAAGGTACAGATAAGACAGAAAAGGGTACAAAAAAAGTTGTGGAAGACAGAGGAGGGGATGGAGTGTTGGAAGAAAGAAATACAGAAACTGATGACAAAGAGCTAGAAAGAAGTGAAGAAGCAGAAGATATCCAGCATGAAGTGAGTGAAGAAGTGGAAGAAAACAGGTTAAGAGAGGAAGAGAGCTCAGACATTGAAAGAGAGGAGAGAGAGGTTGAAACACCAGCACCCTGTTTGTCAGGTGACCATGGTATGTTGTTCATTGTGCTTTTCAAATGTTTTTTTACATAAATAAAAAATAAGCACAACCTATTTGATTTATTTAACCTATAATCATTTAAAAAAAAAACATAGCTCAATATATGCTTAACTTTGCTTATCTTGGTTACATTTAGTGTTCTTTAATAGATATCGTTGAGATATATGCCTAAAAAACCTTTAGACAAAGGTTGCTGCAGGAGTAGCTCTACATTAACAATTAGGTGTTAAATGTTTTGTACTGTAACATTTTAATATAAGTGATTTTTATTTTACTTTACTTCTAGGTGTATCAAAATGTAGGTCAGAAGGCCCGACCCAGCCAAAACTACATAACTTCCCAAAGAAGACCTTTCCAGGCGGAGTTCGGAGGAGCTTCCGTGCTGATTGGTACCAAACACATCCATGGCTTGAATACTCACAGTCTAAAGATGCCTGCTACTGTTTTGCATGTAGACATTTTTCTCTTCCTGATGCTCCAAAGAGTGTTTTTACCTCCTCTGAGGGGTACAGTAATTGGAGGAAGGCTACATTTAAAGATAGTGGGTTTTCTTCTCATGCCAAATCTGAGAACCATGTAAACGCAATGGTAGCATGGGCAGAGAACAAAAAAATGCAAGACAAAAATACTTCACTGTTGGGTGTCATGGATGAACAATATCAGAAAAAGGTAACAGAGAATCGAAAATACATCAAAACATTGGCCGAAATTCTTGTCCTAACTGCTTCTGAAAATCTAGCCCAGCGGGGTCACAGAGAGTCCCCAGACTCAGACAGACGAGGTGTTTTCCTGGCCATGCTAGATTTGTTGGGCAAACATGATCCCATTGTTAAAAAGAGACTTGAACAGCAAGCTAAAAATGCTAAGTATACAAGTAAAACCATCCAGAATGAAATACTGTCTTGTCTGGCAGAAATGGTAAAAGAGGAAATCATGCAAGAAGTTAAAGAGAGTGTAGAGTTTTCTGTGATGGTGGATGAGACTAAAGATGTTCAGAAAAAAGAGCAAATGTCAATTGTTCTGAGATACTACTACAATGGTCTGATTTATGAGAGCTTTTTAGAATTTCAAGAGGCAGAAAAGCTTGATGCTGCTGGGTTAACTGAGAAAATAATTGGCTGTTTAGAGAAGTATGGTTTGGAGTACATGAAAAATCTTGTAGGTCAGGGGTACGATGGAGCCGCTGTAATGAGTGGGGCCCATTCAGGTGTCCAAGCGAGAATAAAAGCAGTGGCCAAGAATGCATTTTATGTGCATTGCAGTGCACACAGTCTCAACCTGGTCATAGTAGATGCTGTCAAAAATGTGCCAGATGCTGGGAATTTCTTTTCTTTGTTGGAAAGACTTTATGTGTTCTTGTCTGGATCTTACGTCCATCAAAAATGGCTTGAAGTACAGCGGAACATGTATGATGGTGTATCAAGGGAGCTCCAGCGACTTAGTGATACACGCTGGGCTTGCAGACATGTAGCATGTCGCAATGTCATGGATAGATTGCCAGCTATTTTGCAAGTGCTTGAAGAGCTCTCGGATGAGAACAATCCTCAAAGAGCCGTTGAAGCAAAAGGCATATTGGCCCAAATTGATGTCAATTTTGTTGGATGTCTTGTGCTCTTTCGAAAGGTGTTGAGTGACTCTAATATTTTGTCTGAGATGCTCCAGTCTAAATCTGTTGACCACTCTAAGGCTGTTGAACTCATTGACACACTAAAAGAAACACTGACACATTATCATAGTGAGGCTTTTTTTGAAGACCTATGGTCAGAAATAGTTAATACGTGTGAAAAGAGTCACATTTCCACAACATTTCACTCCCGAAAGCGGTCAAAACAGATAGCTACAAAATTTCAGGATTCCATCGTTACTTCCACACTTGGACAGCATGTAGAACCAGACAGCAAGGAGACTTTTCGAGTCAAAGTGTTCTACCCAGTCTTGGACACCATGATTGGGGAAATGAAAAGATGTTTCTCCGATACCAATTGCAACATCATGAAAGGCATTCAGGCTTTAAATCCTTCAAGCTGTAGTTTTTTAAGGGACGAAGATATTGTCTCTTTTGCTAAGGCTTATGAGTCAAGTGTTGAAGATCTCAAACATGAGCTTCAACAGGTAGGAAGAGTCCTAGATAGACTTAAGATGAATGGAAAAGAAAGTCCAACTACTCTGATGGATTTTGTTCATTTTCTGGAACCATATAAGCTTGTTTTCTTTGAGCTGTTTAGGTTGTGCAAAATAGCTGTAGTGTTACCAGTTAGCAGCGCAACATGTGAAAGGAGTTTTTCAGCTCTGAAGATAATCAAAAATCACCTAAGGTCTACAATGGCAGAGAGTAGATTGTCTAGTTTGGCTGTTCTCAGCATTGAATCAAAACGCACCAAGGCCTTGAATTTAGATGACTTTGTTAAAAGATTTGCTGAACAACATGGCAATCGTCGCATTCAGTTACAGTAGGTTCAATTACTTGCATATTCTTTAGATGCGAGTAGCAATGTCTACAACTGTAATGTCAATACTGTATGTCTGCAACTGCACACATGTTCACCAAAGCTGTTTGTGAATGGTTCAATAAACTGCTGGTCATGACCTTGTTACAGCAAAATTTGTTATTTAGTTTTCGGTCCAAGCAAATTTGTTGGTTTGTTAAAAAAGAGATACTTGGACTTAAAGGGACTTTTGTTGCTTTACTTGCACTAAAATTATTAAATTAAAGTGATTTATTTTATTCATTGTGAAGATATTTGTTGGTGATTTAAATGTGGTTTCTGTGTATTTATTATGTGTTTTTGACTTAAGGAAACTTGATCCACTGAGACTTTGTATCCATACGCAGTCTGCATTGTTTGTCATGCTTTGTAAATTAAACTTGGCATAGACTTAAACTCGCTACAGGTTTGCATAGAACTCAACTCCAATCCAGATATCAGGTTCAAGTCAATCACACATCAGCCTTTATTTCATTTTTATAAGACAATGTGTCACAAACGGGACGACCAAGAGTGAGGATCCAAATGCAAGGCTTTATTAAGCAGATCGTAGTCAGACAGACAGGGTCGAAAACACCAGCAAACATGAACAGCGAAGACAATCCAATAGCGTAATCCAATAAACAAGCGTGGGTCAAAATCCAGGTGGGCAGTCCAAATGAAACAATGAAATGAAAACAAGAAACTAGAAAACTAAGACTAAGACTGGGAAAACAAAAACAGAACTATGGCTAGGGAACAACAAGGAGACTAGGAAACCTGAGAGCAATGGAAAACGCTTGGTAGAGTCCGCTGGAGCAAAACAATACTTCGCGATGTGTGTGTGTGATGAGCTGGCTTTTATGTCTGATAAACAGGAAGTAACCATAGAGACAGCAGAGGGAGCAGCAACAGTCAGTGGGGGTAAGGGCTCCCTCTGCTGGCCTGGCGTGACATAGCCCCCCCCCAAGGAGCGGCTTCCAGACGCTCCAAAAAACAACAGGAGGAAACAGTCCAGGGGAGCGGTGGGGGGGCCAGGAGACTGAGGCAGAACAGGTTGGGCAAAGGCCCTCCAGAGCAGGGCAGGAGATTCAGGAGCCCTCCAGGGCAGGGCTGGAGGCAGAGCAGTCCTTTGAGGTGGAGCAAGAGTCTTAGGAGCCCTCCAGGGCGGAGCAGGAGGCTTAGCGACCCTCCGGGGCAGAGCAGGAAGCGTAGAAGCCCTCCAGGGCGGAGCAAGGGGTTTAGGAACCCTCCAGGGCGGAGCAGGAGGCGGAGCGGCCCTCCAGGGCAGAGCAGGAGGCGCAGGAGCCCTCCAGGGCGGAGCAGGAGGCGCAGGAACCCTCCAGGGCGGAGCAGAAGGCGCAGGAGCCCTCCAGGGCGGAGCAGGAGGCACAGGAGCCCTCCAGGGCAAATCAGGAGGCGCAGGAGCCCTCCAGGGCGGAACAGGAGGCGCAGGAGCCCTCCAGGGCAGAACAGGAGGCGCAGGGGCCCTCCAGGGCGGAACAGGAGGCGTAGAAGCCCTCCAGGGCGGAACAGGAGGCCGCATTATGGACTGGGACCTGGGGAGAACAGAGATAGAGGAGGCAGACAGAGCAAGGAGAGAAGTAGAGAGTTCATGGGAGAACGTGGCCTCCATAGCCGTGACCAGGCAGACGAGAACTTCAGGAACGACTTTCGTGGCAGTTCCTGGGCAGACAGAGACTTCTGGAACGGCCCCAGACGCCAAGACAGAGATGACAGGGAACCTAGGCGATGCAGGCAGAGCAGGGAGTCTTGGCGGGGCAGACAGAGCAAGGGACCTTGGCGGAGCAGACAGAGCAAGGAGTCTTGGCGGAACAGGCAGAGCAAGGAGCCTTGGCGGAGCAGGTAGAGCAAGGAGTCCTGGCGGAGCAGATATAGCAGGGAACCCTGGCGGTGCTGGCAGAGCAGGGAGCACTGGCGGTGCTGGCAGAGCAGGGAGCACAGGCGATGCGGGCAGAGCGTGAAGCCTTGGCGGAGCGGGCAGAGCGTGAAGCCTTGGCGGAGCGGGCAGAGCGTGAAGCCTTGGCGGAGCGGGCAGAGCGTGAAGCCTTGGCGGAGCGGGCAGAGCGTGAAGCCTTGGCGGAGCGGGCAGAGCGTGAAGCCTTGGCGGAGCGGGCAGAGCGTGAAGCCTTGGCGGAGCGGGCAGAGCGTGAAGCCTTGGCGGAGCGGGCAGAGCGTGAAGCCTTGGCGGAGCGGGCAGGGCGTGAAGCCTTGGCGGAGCGGGCAGAGCGTGAAGCCTTGGCGGAGCGGGCAGAGCGTGAAGTTCCGCTATGTACGCCACCTCCGAAAGAGGTATAGGCGCAGCGGACATGCCTGTAGATGAGGTCTCCAGAACAAACTTGTGGGCAGACTCATGGGCCGAAGAGGCAACTGGGGCGCAGTGTGCAGCCCACACACTCAAAATGGCGATAGCCATAACAGGTAACACAGTTGGCAGAGGAATGCCCTCCGGGTCATTGGGCGTGGGGCTTGGGAGCGTTGGCTCTGTGTGACTTGGGAGCGTTGGTTCTGCATGGCTTGGCAGCGTTGGCTCTGCATGGCTTGGGAGCGTTGGCTCTGCATGGCTTGGGAGCGTTGGCTCTGCATGGCTTGGGAGCGTTGGCTCTGCATGGCTTGGGAGCGTTGGCTCTGCATGGCTTGGGAGTGAAGGCTCTGGATGCTCAGGGGAGATGTGACTTGGCAGTGAAGAAGTAGCTATGACCTGACTCGTCATGACAAGAGCAGCAGTGACTTGATTTGGCGTGAGAGGGACAGCTGTGGCTTGGCTTGGCTCGGAGGGAACAGCTGCTTGACTTGGCCTGACAGGAACAGCAGCTGTATCTTGACTTGTCCTGGCAGGGACAGTGACTGTGACGTGACTTGACTCGGCAGGGACAGCAGCTGTAACTTGACTTGACTTGGTAGGAACGGCAGCTGGTGCAGGTTCGAGAGAAGCAGATATGACGTTCACAGGCGATGGCTTGGTTGACGTGGCGTGAGCAGACGCTGGCTTGGCTGATGTGGGGTGAGCAGACGTTGGCTCGGCTGACAGTAAGGGACCAGCCGAACGAGCTGACAGCAGTGGTGGGTCCTCCAAGCTAGACATTAGTCTCTGATACGTCCTGGAAGGGTGAGAGTCTGACGCTGTAGCCACCCTGTTAATAACAGCCTCAGGTATGGCGGCCATTTTGTGTGCCAGCACGGGCGTGGCGGTCATCTTGGGTGCAGGCTCTGGCGTGGCGGCCATCTTTGCAGCAGGCTCTGGCGTGGCGGCCATCTTTGCAGCAGGCTCTGGCGTGGCGGCCATCTTTGCAGCAGGCTCAGGCGTGGTGGCCATTCTGACCGGGAACTCAGGAACGGAAGCCATCTTATGAACGTGCTTTGGAACGGCGGCCATCTTGTGAGCAGGGTCTGGAAGAGCGGCCATTTTGCGAACAGGATCAGGAAGGGCGGCCATCTTGGGTGCAGTCTCAGGAAAGGCGGCCATCTTATGAGCTGACTCGGGAAGGACAGCCATCTTGGAAGCAGGCTTTGGGACGGCGGCCATCTTGTGAACTGGCTTGGGGGTGGCAGCCATCTTGTGAACAGGCTTGGGGATGGCGGCCATCTTGTGATCGGGCCTTGGGGTGGCAGCCATCTTGTGAGAGAAGTCAGACGTGGTAGATTTCTTGTGAGCTGGGTCCAATCGGGTGACCATCTTGAATGCGGACTCAGGAAGGATGGTCATTCCGAAAGCTGATTCGGGAAAGGCGGCCATTTTGTGAACAGGTTTAGGGAAGGTAGCCATCTTGTGAAGGGGCTCCTGAAAGGCAGACATCTTATGAACAGGCTTTGAACTAGCAGACATCTTGTGCTTTGGCTCTGGGCTAGTAGACATCTTGTGCTGTGGCTCGAAGCTAGCAGACGTCCTGTGCTGTGGCTCGAAGCTAGCAGACATCTTGTGCTGTGGCTCGAAGCTAGCAGACATCTTGTGCTGTGGCTTGAAGCTAGCAGACATCTTGTGCTGGGGCTCTACTAGAATACCCACAGTACATGGAGAGCCGCATAACGACAGTGCATAGTTCATATAATCCTTCAGTGAGCATAAGGATTTCCCCCCAGGCAACATTGATCTTGTTGGTTCATTCAGCCCCATACGGAATAAGTCCTTAAAGTATACCTCATCAAAAAAATGATACTTTATGCAACAACTCACTGAAACGTTGAACATATTCCTTGATGGGGAGATCTCCTTGTCTGAGGAGCAGAAGTTGGTCGACTGGGTCCATGTTGTGATGCTGGTGGTGAGTAAAGCCGCTGGATCCGGGTGTGGCGAAGTATTCTGTCACAAACGGGACGACCAAGAGTGAGGATCCAAATGCAAGGCTTTATTAAGCAGATCGTAGTCAGACAGACAGGGTCGAAAACACCAGCAAACATGAACAGCGAAGACAATCCAATAGCGTAATCCAATAAACAAGCGTGGGTCAAAATCCAGGTGGGCAGTCCAAATGAAACAATGAAATGAAAACAAGAAACTAGAAAACTAAGACTAAGACTGGGAAAACAAAAACAGAACTATGGCTAGGGAACAACAAGGAGACTAGGAAACCTGAGAGCAATGGAAAACGCTTGGTAGAGTCCGCTGGAGCAAAACAATACTTCGCGATGTGTGTGTGTGATGAGCTGGCTTTTATGTCTGATAAACAGGAAGTAACCATAGAGACAGCAGAGGGAGCAGCAACAGTCAGTGGGGGTAAGGGCTCCCTCTGCTGGCCTGGCGTGACACAATGTAACAATGTGCACCCTAGTGTATACACCGAATAAGAATAGCATTCCTTGAATCCACAAAAAAACATCCAAGGATGCTTGCTTCAGTGTTGCCACCCCTCATAATTTTAATGCCACCCCCTTGCCACCCCATGAATAATTTTCTAGATCCGCCCCTGCCTCGAACCATCCCTTTAAGTCATGTAGTCTGAACAGCACAGCGGTCTGCCGATGTTTTAAGTCATGTAGTATGAATGAGCCTTTAGAGATGTTGTATTATAGGCCCCTCTGGAGTCACTGACTGAACAAATGTATATAAAAAATCACCCTGAATAAAATTGAATAAATATAAAATATTCTTCTTATAAAACTCTTTTGAATAAATAAAACACTGAGGTGAGTAGGAAAATATTTGGAATATAGTTTTGGAAAGTGCGAAATAGACAACAGAATAAAGTTGTAGAGTAATTAGTAATAAATCTGGAATTTGATACAAATTTAAACTCATACGGGAAAGGTTACAGACAACTGAATTTCTGAAATGACTAAAACGTCAAATACACTGAATTAATTGAGCAAGTAACACACTTGAAAATTAAAGTACCAACATAATCACTTTGGGTGTCAGGATATCCCCTTAAGTATTTACAATTTCTAAGCACGCTGAATAACACTGACTGTATAAAACTGAATTTAAGCACTTGTGGGCCCACACACACAGTCATTCAAAACACACCCCGTTGCAGGCCTGGGTCATAGCTCGTGTTCACGGTGGCCAGAGAAACTGATAATTTGCCTCTTCACGCTCTCTCTTGAGCAGAAATAAAATCAACAATATACCTCAATTTCGTGTGCGATGCAAACCCGCGATCGATCGGGGATCCCGCCCCAGATAGCACACGTACATCTGCAAGATGTCTGTTAAAGATCTCTTGATCTGGAAAGCATCTGCTGTGTACAAATGTCTGGCAGACGTCTGTAAGATGTCAGTTTTACCTACATTCTGATTCAAGAACATCTTAAAGACATCTAATAGACGTCTATTTGACATCTGATGACATCTAAACGTCTAATAGACGTATTGCAGATGAGCAAACTATGTCTTGCAGATGTAAATGCAGACGTCAAATAGACGTCTCCGAGATGTACGTGTGCTATCAGGGGTGTCAGACCTCCAGCAGCTCCTCGTCCTGCGTTGTCTCTGTCAGCCGATGTGGGTCACACTCCAGAGCAGCCAGAGGAACCCCAGACCTCATGGTGGCGCTATCTGGTCTCCCTCAGTCCGATCCCATGACGAATTGGCGTTGATTTCTGTCCTTCTGTTCTTCCTTTATGTTATTTTTAGGATAACTAAGCGCAGTCAAAGACTATAGAATACCAAAGACATGTCACTCGTGTAGTTTTGAATGGGGAAAAATGCAACAGTCATCATGGCCGCGAAGCTCCGCTCGTTTACCAATCGTTGATTAGTAAAGTCAGCGCGTCACTGCAGCTGCCGTTAGAAGTTCCGGTTGCTATAGAAACAATCGGCGCTCTAGACGTGCGCTCAGTACTGCGCATGCGCACTGGCTCATCTAGCCGAAAAAATAAGCGTTTTTTAATGCTATTAAAGCACAAGGAACTATATTTATGAGGCAGTTCTTGTTGGATTTTTTTTGGAGATTTCAAATATGAAATTTAATCTTAAGTTTGGCGAACAGTTTTGGAGAATTTGATGTTTCCCCATACAAATAGATAGGAGCTGCACTTGGAGAAGTGTTTCAAAGATGGCCGCCGAGTGACATGACTTGTCTTAAAAGGACTTTGACGCAGTCTGTATAAACGCTGTTTACTAGCGAATGACGTAACCACGGTGATGGAAAAACATTCACGGAGAATACGAAAACAAACGATGTAACAAACTCAACAACCCGTGTATACACACAAACTACTGCTGCGTCCCAATTCGCCTACTTATACTATGCCCTTAAAGTATGTACTCTTTTTGTGAAGAAAAAGTACATACTTTTGAGTATGTAGCAGAATAGTAGGCAAGCTTTGGGACATACTAACAGACGCTCTGTTGCTTAGTTGCCTGAATCCTGTCACTGTTTAAACTGCCCTGTCAGTTAATATCATCTACATTTCGTTTAATTTGATTTCCTACCCTTTCAGAGAGAAATGAAGAGGCACATTCGTATGTGAGTCTTTTATGCCGAGAACTTTGCTCTCGTGTATGCATAATGATCATGCATTTAAAAGTTAATGACCAAACCTATCATTATAAAAGTTCATAATGTTCTGCACATGAAATATACCATGGATAACATTAATAAATATTTTTTATTAGGTTACACATTGATTATCACTAAAACCCCTTTCTCTACCTGTCCGTTGGTCGCGCATATCCGCCATGTTTGTAGTTTTTTAACCATTTTTATGCGTGTTTGTAGTTCTAATCGAATCCTCGTTCACCGCGCATGTGTTGTGGGCAATATTAGCCGTTATTAGACTGTGCATTGATCCGCACTTCGAATTCTGAAGTTAAGTAGTAGATCATCCGGGAAACTTTGGAATACTTTTTTAAACATACTATGATTTGGGACATACTAATTCTGTTTTCGAATACTATTTAGGACGGATAGTATGCGAATTGGGACGCAGCATATATACACTTCAGATGATTAATACGATGGTTTATCGATTAATAAAATGTAATTACAGCTCAATTGGCTCAATCGGTCTGATTAGCTCTCTCGTTCACCTCTCGGCCCGCTCTCTCCTCTTTCCCATTAACCACTCAAAATTTTCCATTTTTAACACCACTTTTAAGCCAATGAAAAATACAAACAACCTAACTTGTAGAGCAAAACCACGTTTTTCCCATGTACACACCACGGCATTCTTAAGGGACAAGCACACATATTTTGTGACTGAAATATGAAACGTTAGGCCATGTTCACACTTGGCGTCTCTTTTCAAACTGCCAGTGTCTGTTTTACATTATAATCCTATGGAGTAAACCGTCTTTTCAAAAAAGCCCTGAGCGCTATTTTTAAACGCCACCGCTGGTGTCTTTTTCTGCAGCTCAGAGCATCTTTTCAAGTTGAAAAAAGTTGAACTTTTCTGAAGAAGACGCCCTACGTCAAGCGCTTTTTCCAGAGCTGACCAATGACAAGCGAGCAGCTAGACCTGTCGTTTCCATAACAGCAAGAAAAAATAGGAAAGGTGCCGTTATATAGACTTTTATTTTATTTGTTGTGAACCAGATTCGTCTCCCCGTTAACTTTAAAAACCGACTTGCAGCATTGCTAGCTTCTTGAGCCGCACATCGACATGTACAGTAACGTTAGAGCCGTTGCGCTTCGGGCGTCCCTTTTCCGAGTCCCGGCTTGCAGACCTTTCCCGATCCTGTCCCTCGCTCTCTCTCTCCCACTTCGCTTTCTTTCTAAATACTGTCCTATCAAAAAGAGAAAAGAGCCAGCTTCCTTTTCTATCGACATTTCTGCACCACACATAGGCTACTGTTGCAGCTGTTGTTATAGCAACAAAAAGACGCCCTCTGCTGCAATGCTTCCGGATTTTTTGTAACTAAAAAAACGCCCTTGTCAACTTTTTCTAGTCAAAAAAGACGCCAAGTGTGAACACGCCCTTAGACTCTTATTAACATTTTAGCTCTGAATGAGAGGCTAAATTAAATAAACACAGAGAATAAAACAATATAACCCACAACATACTAGAATTACATTCTAGTGGGTTACACTACTATCCTTTTTTTTTTTCAGAAATTGCGACAATGTTCAAAAACAACATTGCCTAACAATCTGCCTTTCATCAGGGAAGAAATTTTTGTGTGTGAAATTGCCAGGAAGATGGTTTCAATGTTTCCACCCCAAGATGATGAGAGTATCCAAAGTATCCAGGTGAAACTGAGGAGACTTAGAAATGTGCACAAGAAAAATTGAAGAACGTGCAAAAAAAAAAAAGCAGAAACATCAATAGTTTTAAAATTTTCAATGGTGGCAGCTTTCTACACTCAGATAAGAGAGTTTTCAGATAAGAGAATGCCCTGTTTTGGTTAAGAGTGGCCATACCTATTAGAGATGTGTGGGTTAATGGCATCAAAAATGTTTGCCATTCCTTGACTTAGTACAGATATCAAGCGAAAAACGCGGGGCAACAACCAATTTGAAGAGAACTGGGTCCCGTTCTTTATATGGTGCTTAATACATCTGAGATTATTTGAAAGTTTCCAGATCTTCTAATCCTGATAACTGATCTCTAGATAATTTGGTTCTTCAAACTGGATTAACCTGGATTAAGTTTTCTAGATGACTGCGCGTTCTTGTGTTTCCCAAAAAGAGGCTATGTGTCGATACTCGAAACCACAATCAGCAATGCAGCGATTGGCTGGAAACAAAACAACAACGTAATGACAAGATATAATTAAAAAAGACGAAAAAAAAAAAAAAACTCTGGACCTTTTTAAGAAAACAGCCAAGTGAACTAAACTACATGAATGGTATAACAGACACGTGAAATGGGCACTGTTTTTACAGAATTCCTAATTATTTATATTCAGGATTTCTTGTAATAAAGCAGCGGTGGCTGGGACAGATTTTAAATATCAATTCTAAGTACAAAATATAGCTGCAAGAAGTGATTACAGAGCACCACTCAGTTGACAAACATTCAACAGACTCCAGAAGAGAATCTCACAGACATTTGTACACAGTAGATGCTTTCCAGATCAAGAGATCTTTAACAGACATCTTGCAGACGAGTGTGTGCTATCTGGGACAACACACAAACAGACACACACACACTGTCCTGTCCCACCCACTTCTTAAAAGAAAGTTACGCCACTGTATAAAACCTAATTTCTCAACGCTGTAAACTAAAGACTGCAAGTTCTGTCTTCTAACGGTAAGTCCTGTCTGTCCTTGTCATAATATAATGCTGTCATATAATATTAGATGTGTGTGTTTGTGTGTTTGGTACTTACCCTGATAGCACACATACATCACAGAGATGTTTATTTGACATCTGCATTTACTGGAAGACATTTTTTTTACAGTGTTTGCTCATTTGCAATACGTTTTCTTTAGATGTCTATTAGATGTCTTTAAGATGTTTGTTAAGAACCCAGATAGCACACATACGTCTGCAAGATGTCTGTTGAAGATCTCTTGATCTGGAAAGCATCTGCTGTGTACAAACATCTGACAGACGTCTGTTAGATGTCAGTTTTACATTCATTCTAATTCACAAACATCTTAAAGACTATGTCTATTTGATAGGAAACGTCCAATAGACGTATTGCAGATGAGCAAACTACATCTTGCAGATGTGAATGCAGACGTCAAATAGACGTCTCTGAGATGTCCGTGTGCTATCACTATATATTTGTATTCAAATTCTGATTCTTAATAATTAGCAGCACAAACGGTTTAAAATTTTTCCCGTTATCTCCCTACAGCGGCTATTGAATCAGAAGTCTTGCAAGTCTTGTGCTTTCCTCTTAACCAATATGTTCCCTGTAAGCTGCACACAGGACACACGCAAAAAGTTGAGAAAGCTATTTGATTGCGAAATGATTGCAATGCTTGGCAATAGAGTTGGTGTCGATACAGAGTTAGAACCGGTGAATGCGGTTAACAGTGTAGTAGTGTGCAAACTTATTTTAAAAAATACCCTAATAAATAACTGACCTCAAAAAGGGAATTCGAGCACAATGTTTTCATAATGTTTTATATTATTTATATTTTATTATAATAAGCTCTTTCTGGTTCTGATAAAGAATTGAACTGTCCTGCATGAGAGTTTTGTTTGGTTTTCTATAGTATTTCTTGGCAAGTAACGCCTCATTTTAAAAGTGTTTATACACTGTATGCACTGTACAGGTCTGGTATAAAGGATGTTTTTGCTCAGCAAGAATAGTAAGAGAGGAAACATTGCTCGTAAATTCAAAAATGTTTTTTTGAATACAAATACAAATACAAATCATTTTAATCAGTAGCATTACCAACCAGTTGCATTGGTGATGGCATTTCTAAGCAATCAAATGCATGTTAATAAATAAGTTTAATAATGCAACATAAACACTGTATAACATCTGTTAAATTAATTTGTAGACTTTTAAAAGTAAAAAAGCCTTAAATGTTGTGGATAAATTGAAACAGAATCTGTTTTATAATCATATCGCAAATCTGTTTTGATTTACTGTGATTTTGTAGAGGTCAGTTTGAGATTCAGAAACCATAATGGCCAGCACTGGTCCAGCACCCACCAACTCTTCAGCATTTGTCATCCAGTTTCAACCTCCAACTCAAACGACACCTGTCACAAGGGTGGCCAATGCTTCAGTGCCTGTTTATATCCAACAGGTGGCAGGAGTTTCACCTCTTCAAGGACTTCAGGCCTTTCTGAAAGGCCAACCGATAGCCCTTGGGGTGAGAAATACAATCATAAGTCCATAATTACAGCTGTTATAAATGTATATTGAATATTTTATATTGTTCAACTATATTAAAGACTCTCTCCTTACTTCTTTTTGTTCCTCACAGACGGTCCAGGTAATGATCGGTGTGCTGACTCTCCTGATTGGCATTGTGTCTACATTTAATGCAGAGTCCATCTTTGTCTTTAGTGGTATTCCTTACTGGGGATCGCTGATCGTAAGAAACAATTATACCATTTGTCTTCCCTAATACAATCTACCTATTCCAACGCAAGTCTAAATTTTTGTCTTTCTCTCTTCTCAGTACATTACCGCTGGGGCACTCTGCATTTCTGCTGAAAATAAGATTAATTCACCCTCCAGTTTGTGTCTGGTATGTACACAACACTTTACTTGTAAGGGTCCAAGCACTGCTGGACGTACAAAAATAGTGTTCTATTGTGTTTATGCTCATTTTCTTTACTGGTTTATACAGATTTATTTTTCTTGTCTTTTTTCTGTGCTAAAAGTATATGGGCATCAATTACCATACTTTATAGAGACCCTAAACTATATTTGCCTTGAGCTAAAAGAAATTGGAGAAGATTTACTGGACTGTTCTGTATAAGCCACATTAGTTTTAACAAAGACAAATTTTAATTGCATCACTATATGCATCTACATGCATATATGCATCTATATGCACTATATGCATCACGCAGCCGTGGCCTAATGGTTAGAGAGTCGGACTTGTAATCCAAAGGTTGCAGGTTCGATTCTCAGGTCCGGCAGGGATTGTAGGTGGGGGGAGTGAATGTACAGCACTCTCTCCACCCTCAATACTGAGGTGAGTCCCTTGAGCAAGGCACCGTTCCCCCAACTGCTCCCCGGGCGCCGCAGCAATGGCTGCCCACTGCTCCGGGTGTGTGTTCACGGTGTGTGTGTGTTCACTACTGTGTGTGTGCACTTGGATGGGTTAAATGCAGAGCACAAATTCCTAGTATGGGTCACCATACTTGGCCTCACCTCACTTCCTTTCCTTTCCTTTTCCTTTCCTATATCAAGCACATGAGCCACTGGCGCTTGGACCCTGATGATTGGTGCTTGAGGCTATGTTTTATTTATTTACAGTGAGGGCAAAAAGTATTTGATCCCCTGCTGAATTTGTACATTTGCCCACTAACAAAGTGAAAAAATCCAGAACAAAGTTATAAATTATTTTGCATTTAAATGAGTGAAATAAGTATTTGATCCCCAATGAGTCAACAAGATTTCTGGCTCCCAGGTGTCTTTTATACAGGTTACGATCTGACTCTCTTAAAGGGAGTGCTCGTAATCTCAGCTTGTTACCTGTATAAAAGACACCTGTCCACAGAAGCAATCAATCAATCAGATTCCAAACTCTCCACCATGGCCAAGACCAATGTGCAAGACCAAGGATGTCAGGGACAAGACTGTAGACCTACACAAGGCTGGAATGGGCAACAAGACCATCGCCAAGCAGCTTGGTGAGAAGGTGACAACAGTTGGTGCGATTATTCGCAAATGGAAGCAATCTCCCTCGGTCTGGGGCTCCACTCAAGATCTCACCTTGTAGAGTTTCAATGATCATGAGACCACTAGAACTACACAGGAGGATCTTGTCAATGATTTGAAAACAATTGGTAACACACTACGCCATGAAGGACTGAAATCCCGCAAGGTCCCCCCTTCTCAAGAAAGCACATGCACAGGCCCGTCTGAAGTTTGCCAATGAACAACTGAACGATTCAGAGGAGAACTGGGTGAAATCGAACTCTTTGGCATCACTGTGTTTGGAGGAGGACAAATGCTACTTATGACCCCAATGTCAAACATGGAGGTGGAAACATTATGCTTTGTGGGTGTTTGTCTGCTAAGGGCACAGGACACCTGCACCGCATCAAATGGACGATAAACAGGACCATGTACAGTCAAATCTTGGGTGAGAACCTCCTTCCCTCAGCCAGGGCATTGAAAATGGGTTGTGGATGGGTATTGCAGCATGACAATGAGCCAAAACACATGGCCAGGGCAACAAAGGAGTGGCTCAAGAAGAAGCACATGAAGGTTCTGGAGTGGTCTAGCCAGTCTCCAGACCTTAACTCCTTAGAAAATCTGTGGAGGGAGCTGAAAGTTTGAGTTGCCAAATGTCAGCCTCGAAACCGTAATGACTTAAAGAGGATCTCCTACAAGAAACATCTGACCTCTGTAATTGCCAACTAGGGTTTTGCCACGAAGTACTAAGTCATGTTTTGCGAAGGGGTCAAATACTTTAATTCAGAACTTTTTTTAATGCGTTTTTTTGGATTTTTTTGTTGTTCATCTGTCTCTCACTGTTCAAATAAACCAATCGTTAAAATTATAAACTGATCATTTGATTGTCAGTAGGCAAACTTACTTATTTTTTTCCTCACTGTACGTAAAGTATAGTGTATTTTTTTTTATCACACTCTATATATTTTCCTATCTTCATTAGCATCAATACAATGTTTTGAAACTCTTGCAAATGCACTAATATGCTTTGTGTTTCTTTTTTGTCTACAGGTGAACGCTTCACTTGGAATGAACATTTTCAGTACTATAACCGCAGCCACTGCCATTATTTTACTTTCATTGGATTTGGGTATACAGCGATACAATTTCTGCAGCGGTTATAGCTGTTATTATTTAGTGATAAATCATCAGGTATGTTGTCAACCAGTCAATTTGCTGGTATGTATGCCATAACTTAATGCATGTCTTAAACCAGATGCTAATATGTGCTGCTCTTGGTAGATTGTGTTGATAGTTATGTTGATAATTATGGAAATGAAACATTGCGAACTTTCCACTTTTAATAATGTGTTAATGTTGATTTTTCTCTCAGACTCTCAGTGGAATCAGAGGTGTGTTGTTGGTATTCGCTGTGCTTGAGTTTATCATCTCTATCTTTCTGTCAGCATTTGCCGGTAAAGCCAACGGCTGCTGTTGTCCTTCTCAGGTAAATAATGCACCAAACCAAGAGTTCTCAAACTTTAAACCTAAAGTTCGTATCTTATCATAGACTCCTGTCCACAGAAATGTTTGAAATTATGCAAATAAAGCAAACTCAGCACACATTGTATTCCCACTCATTTCTTAAGCATCTCTAATTCTAATATTACATGTGTTTTTCCAAAGGTGCAGTTCGCTCCACAGGTTTTACCTCCACAGTCCTCTGATTTCAGACCCATTCAGTTCCAGGATCTTAACAGCTCAGGGGTAAGAGAAACTTTTAATCTTAGTTTAGGTGGACTTTGAGTAAAATGGGAAAAAAGAAAAGAAAAAATCATAAACTTTTGCATTTACTGTTGAAAGTCCATGTATTGGGAGTGTGGGTGCAACAACTGTTACATACTATTATTAATAAATGAACAATCAAGCAAGAAAGCTGATCATACAGTGTTTTGTTTCTTGTAGATACCTTTGGCCAGCAGCTCTTACA
>NC_133364.1:35835257-35889940 GCF_049309525.1 Garra rufa | reverse complement strand
ATCCGCCAGTCCCGCAGGGTAGGGTTCCCGGCCAGGGCGCGCCAGGAGACCATCAGCAAGTCTAGGCCGTGCCCCAGTCGCCGAGGCCGCCAGCCCCCGCCCCCGCCCCTTCTGCGTTCAGCCGAACGTCAGCCCGCCGCTTACATCCTTAATTGCAACTCCACAGCTTCTTCAAGTCGCTGCGTCAGCGCGAGCCTTTTCCACAGCCCGTGCCTCACCACACTCCCCTTTCCTTCCAATGGACGGCAGCGCCGTTATCACACTCCAGCGCGAGTATCCCTCCACTAACAGCGCAAGCCCCAGCGCCCACTATTCCTCCCCTCCTCCCTTTTTCATCCTTTACAGGGATTACGTCTAGCTCGTGCATGCCGCCGCTAATGACGTTAGCCCCAACGCCCGCTATTCCCCCCCTCCTCCCCTCTCTGTCATCAGTCCCAGGTATTTTGCCCCAAGCTTGAGCATGCCTCCGCAAACAATACATGCAGCCACTTTTCCCTTCTCGCTAGCTTCAGCGACACCCCTGCCAGTTCCCAGAAACGCTTTAGCTCTGGAACCACCCCCGTACCCATCTCCATCAAGAACCAGATCCTACCAGTTGCAGACATAGACCTATTTTCACTTCTTTCTCCCATCTCTCCCACATCTTCCGACCGGCAAATCAATTGCGGCGATTTTTCAGTCACTCTGAAAAATTCTAATCCCAATCCATCACGCATTCTATCATTTGCCGAATTCACCATTGCCTTCACCCACTACTCCAAAGTAATCTGCACTGTTTTACCCCAGAGAAGACGCAAGCTCAGCGACTATCTCACTATAATTGCTGAGCTCGCATTATCATACGGGGGGTCTCATTTCTACACATACTACAAGCTTTTTGCAGCCAAGTGCGCCATCCGGGTCGCCTAGTCCTTATTGGGGGGCTCTAGATCCCGAACTCCATAGCAGAGTATTTTTAGGCTGCCGCAATATTACATGTGCAGTCTGTAGTTCCTTTTCTCACTCCACCGTCACTTGGCCTTTCGTCAATCCATCCATCCCCCCGCCCCTAACCTTCCCAGCCTAAATCCAACAGCTACGTCCCGCGCCTTATGGACACCCCCGCCGCCCCCACTCCCTCATTTTGCTGCCGTCCTTCCTCCACCGACAGCCAGGTATGCGCCACCTTCAACAATGGCAGGTTCACAAGGCAGCGCTGCCGGTACATGCACATATGCAATGTTTGTGGCGGTGCACATGCCCCCGTGATTTACCTAGTTCAAAATGCTGCAAAATGCTGATTCTCAGATTACAGATTATATTTTAACAGGTCTCTCACACAGCTTTCACCCAGGTGTCGAAAGTCTCCCCTCTGAAAGCCTTATCTGCCCCCAATCTCCAATCTGCCTTAGCCGAACCCGAATCAGTCGACCTCCTAATTGAAAAAGAATTAGAGGCGAACTTCATGATTGGCCCCTTCTCCGTCCCTCCCTTCAGCGTTTTTCGGGGTCAGTCCCATCGGCATAGCTACCAGAAAATTTTCAGGTAAAAAACGGTTAATAATCGATCTGTCATCCTCGCATAATTCCCCGTTTCCAAGCATTAACAGCCTTATCCCGCTCGATGAATTTTCTCTTCACTACCACGACATCGACCAAGCCATTACCCTGATTAAAAAGCAGGTCGCGGCGCTTGGATGGCCAAAGTCCTTTAAAGTCATGCCCATCCACCCAGATTTTTGGTACCTATTCCGCGTCCGCTGGCAGAATAAATTTTATTTTGCCGTCCGCCTCACTTTCGGCTGCAGAAGCAGCCCTAAAATTTTCGACATGTTGTCCGAGGCAATTTGCTGGATCCTCTCCAATTCCATTCTGGTTAATCTCCTAGACGACTTTCTGATCATCTCGCCCCCCGACTCTTTCCCAGCTGCACATCTTTTGACTACCCAAAAGCTTTTCGCAAAGCTTGGGATTCCCCTCGCCCAAGACAAAACCCTAGGCCCCAGCACTTCTATCGAATTTTTTTGCATCAACTTGGATTCCAAAAAATTCCAGGGCTCTCTGCCCAAAGAGAAAATCGACAGGACGATACTGGTAACTTCCTCTCTCTTAACCAATCCAAGCTGTTCCAAGCGCGAACTTTTATCCGTTTTAGGCCATTTAAATTTCATCTCCCACCTTCTCTCACTCGCATTCTCCGCCCATGCCCTAGAGGACCAAATATCCCTAACTGACCCGTGCCGCAATGAACTCAGTCTATGGATATCCTTCCTTAAACAATAGAACGGATTATCCTTCTTCTATAACAACCTGATTTCTTCTCCAATCGATATCCAACTGCTTACAGACGCAGCCCCCTCCATCGGTTTCTGATGTTTTTTCCAAGGCCGCTGGTTTGCATCCACATGGCCCCCCCAGCTGGCAGATTTGCCGCATCAGCCATCATCCTCTGCGCAATTCGAACTATATCCTTTAGTCGTTGCAGCTTTTCTATGGGGTAAAGAATGTTCCGCCACTAGCATCCTCGTCCATTGCGACAACGAAGCTACCGTGCACTGCGTCAACAAAGGCCGCTCCCATTCCCCCACTCTAATGCCTTTGTTAAGACGCCTGATTTGGATTTCGGCTTGCGACCAATTCATTATCACCGCAAAGCACATCCCTGGGTCTAAAAATCCAATAGCTGACTCTCTTTCTCGGTTTTTCTTCCAGAAATTCAGATCCTTGGCGCCAGAGGCGAACCCGCTCCCGACCCCAGTACCTCCCTATTCAGAGCTGATATTCCCATGAACCAACCCCGAGACCTCTCCTCGAAGCTTCCCTAAATTCCATTCTCCGAGCCGTTTCCCCCAGAACCTTCAAGTCTTATATAACAGCATGGAAGTGTTTTAAAACATTCCACATAGCTTACAAGCTATCGTTTCCCGACTTCTCCCTGCTAGCCATTACCTCCTTCATCTCCTATCTCAACGCCATCAAAAACCTCCAAGTCAGCTCCATTAAAGGATACCTTAGCGGGATCCAATTTTTTCATAAACTTTCATACGGCTCACCTTCGGCCCAACTTACTAATTCCCAGACTGCCCTACTCATCAAAGTTTTACAAAAAACCCACCCCACCCGCCAACCTATAACGTTAAAAATATTAACCAAATGCATCTCCATCCTCCGCAAAGGCTACCAATCCATCCACACCGCCCGTACGCTAGACGCCATGTTCATCCTGGCTTTCTTCGGCTTCCTTAGATGCTCCGAGCTCGCTATCACATCCAACTTTAACCCAGCCATCCACCCAACCATCTCAGATCTAGCAGCATCAGGTAACGAAACCATCTCCTATTTTATTAAACAAAGCAAAACAGACCAGTCAAAGAAAGGCCATTTTGTGTACATTTTCAACCTTCAGTCGCACATTCAACCATTTCAAACCCTCCTAGCCTTCCTCTAGCTCAGGAAATCACAATCAAAAAACCCATCCGACCCCCTTTTTACAGACGACTCCAACCGCTCCGTCACCCGTTTCTGGTTTCAGAAGCACCTCAAGTCTGTAAAAGCAGTCTGGGAGACCAGTACCCACTTCCTTCCATAGGACTTTTCTTTCCTATTTACCCCAGCTGTACCCGCAAGAGCTCCGCCCTTATCTCCGTCCATGCACCAACGCCCGCAACTATATCAAAGTCATCCGTTTCTGGTTTCAGAAGCACCTCAAGTCTGTCATACTCCTATCTGGCACCCCCGCTGATAACTTCTCCAGCTATTCCTTTCGAATACAGCAGCCCAAAAAGGCCTCTCCCAGCAGAAGCCTCTAGCCCTCTTCCCCGCACCACAGTGCCAGCTCCCGCAGGAGCCTCACCCACCTTTTCATAGTTACCCTCTGCCGCAGCAGTCCCCCCTTCCATAGGACTTTTCTTTCCTATTTACCCCAGCAGTACCCGCAGGAGCTCCTCCCTTATCTCTATCTATGCACCAACGCCCGCAACTACAACAAACGTCCAGCATCCCTTAAGTCCAAGCTTTTTGGGGGTCTATTTGGCTGCTGTCCTGCGATTAATTACTAGCCTTTTGGGGAGCGCTTATAGGGTTCGGGCCAGTGCTGAGCTTGGACCCCTCCCCCTGGGCGGGGGAGAGCCCCAGGCTCGGGAATTACTACAGAGCTCGAGGCCCTCTCCCGGACAGCACGCCAAATACGCACAACTTTCCGCTCAGTTTATTATCTGTAAGAGGGAACTCGTGAAGTGAAGTTTTATTAACAAGTTTTGGGAGGAGCTCACACAGATAATTAACACGGCCAATTCACCCTTAGCAATCACTCTCCCTATCCAATCAGCACAGGAAAAACCCTATAAATAACACAACAATCCTATCTTCATCATCTCATGTTTCGTCAACGCCCCTCCTCCACCCCGTCTCCTCACCTTCAGCCCATAGGGGGAGAGCTTATACTGTAGGGTTCGGGCCAGTGCTGAGCTCGGACCCCTCCCCCTGGGCTGGTGGAGAGCCCCAGGCTCGGGAATTACTACAGAGCTTGAGGCCCTCTCCCGGACAGCACGCCAAATATGCACAACTTTCCGCTCAGTTTATTATCTGTAAGAGGGAACTCGTGAAGTGAAGTTTTATTAACAAGTTTTGGGAGGAGCTCACACAGATAATTAACACGGCCAATTCACCCTTAGCAATCACTCTCCCTATCCAATCAGCACAGGAAAAACCCTATAAATAACACAACAATCCTATCTTCATCATCTCTTGTTTCGTCAACGCCCCTCCTCCACCCCGTCTCCTCACCTTCAGCCCATAGGGGGAGAGCTTATACTGTAGGGTGCGGGCCAGTGCTGAGCTCGGACCCCTCCCCCTGGGCTGGTGGAGAGCCCCGGGCTCGGGAATTACTACAGAGCTCGAGGCCCTCTCCCGGACAGCACGCCAAATACGCACAACCTTCCACTCAGTTTATTATCTGTAAGAAGGAACTCGTGAACTGAATTTACTGGATTTGTTAGAATGGTAGTTCAAAAAAACATAAATTATTCGGTCTATGTGGAAGCATCTGTAGGAATCGGTTGTTTTATTTCAGTGCGTCATTGTGTGTGATATATTCATTTCGCTTTTTCGCACTCAGTATATTTGAAATTTCCAGCCCAGAAATACTACAGGAAAAGGAACCACATGACAAAACTAAAACCATGACTATGACAGAATAGACGTCATGAAAACAATTAACATGACAAAACCCAAAACCAGCATGTCATTTAGACAATGTAGTTCCACACTTGCAGAATTTTTCTGGAGGGATATTTTTCTAGTACAATCATAAGTCCAGCAGAAAATAAATGTATATTGTATATTTTATATTGTTCAACTATATGAAAGACTCTCATGTCACCTTTATTTATATAGCGCCTTTTACAATACAGATTGTGTCAAAGCAACTGCACAGTATTTAAACAGCACAATAGTGTGTAAGTAACGCATTATTGTAACAATCAATTTTCAGTTAAAAGCAGTTCATCAATGAATTCAGTGATATCATCGTCAGTTCAGTTCAAATAGTATACGATATCGCTGGAAAGTGTCCCCAACTAAGCAAGCCAGAGGCGACAGCGGCAAGGAACCAAAACTCCACATGTGACAGAGATGGAGAAAAAAAAACCTTGGGAGAAACCAGGCTCAGTCGGGGGACCAGTTCTCCTCTGGCCAGACGAAACCAGCAGTTTGTACCAATGTCCAATTGTATAGAACTCATCAGGATCCTGTGGTGTAGCGACGATGGCCGTCAAGGTTGGCGAGGTCTTTATTGATGATCCGCCTTGGAGCTCATCTGGTTGACATCCACGGCTATTGAAGTCATCTCTAGGTGGTGATCCATGATCTAAGCTGGGTACGGACTGGATCCGGGGGACTGGAGTGACCATCGTACTCACACTTTCTGCATTCTTTTTGTTCTTCACAGACGGTCCAGATAATGATCGGTGTGCTGACTTTCCTGTTTGGCATTGTGTCTTCAGTTTATGCACAGTCCATCTTTGTCTTTAGTGGTATTCCTTACTGGGGATCTATCATCGTAAGAAACAATTATACAATTAATTTTTTCTAAAACAATCTACCTATTTATTATTATATTCTTAATTTTTGTCTTTCTCTCTTCTTAGTACATTACCGCTGGCGCACTCTACATTTCTGCAGAAAATAACATTAATTCCCCCTCCAGTTTGTGTCTGGTATGTACACAGCCGTTATTACTTGTAAGGGTCCAAGCACTGTGCTGGACGTACAGAAATAGTGTTCTGTTGTGTTTGTGCACAACTGATTTTCTGTACTGGTTTATACCTGTCTTTTGTTTACCCTAGAAGTATATGGGGATCAGTAACCATAATTCATAGTAGTGCTGGGCAACAATACTCACGATAAGACCAAGACCGGTCGCCCACTGAAGCTAAGCAGGGTAAAAAAGGTGATTTTGTACCTGTTTAGAATGGCACAATAATGCACTGTTAACTTGCAGAACATAAGCTTCTACAGTAGAGGGCATATAAGTCTGAGGTAGGTGGTGTTTTTGTAGGCAAACATTAATGCCTTGAATTTTATGCGAGCAGCTATTGGTAGCCAGTGCAAACTGATGAAGAGTGGTGTGACGTGCGTTCTATTCAGATTGTTGAAAATCAGTTTTGCAGCCGCATTCTTAATCAGTTGTAAACGTTTGATAGAACTGGCTGGAAGACCTGCCCAAACAACTTTGCAATAGTCCAGCCTGGACAGAACAAGAGCTTGAACAATGAGTTGTTAAACATGTTACGAAAGAAAGTGCCTGATCTTCTTGATAATGAATAAAGCAAATCTGCAGGACCGGGCAGTTTTAGCAATATGCTCTGACAAAGTCACCAGATCATCAATCACAACTCCAAGGTTTTTAGCTGAGTTATGGTTGATGTGCCTAACTGGATGGTGAAATTGTGATGGGTTTGGTAGAACCACAAGCAGTTTTGTCTTGGCAAGGTTGAGTTGAAGGTGATAGTCCTTTATCCAGCAAGAAATGTCTGTTAGACAAGCTGAGATGCGAGCAGCTATCATCGGATCATGAGGATGGGATGAGAGGTAGAGTTGAGTGTCATCAGCATTGCAATGAAATGAAAAGCCATGTTTCTGAATGACAGAATCTAGTGATGTAGACAGAGAAGAGAATTGGACCAAGAACTGAGCCCTGAGGTACTCCAGTAGTTAGATGTTGAGACTTGGATACTGTACCTCTCCAAGATACCTTAAAGGATCTATCTGAGAGGTAAGACTCAAACCACTGTAGTGTGGTTCCCTAGATTTGATTTTTGTCAATAGGGTTGAGAGAACAGATCTGGTGGTTAATGGTGTCAAAGGCAGCAGACAGATCCAGCAAGATAGGTGTAGAAGATTTGGAAGCCACGCTTGCCAGTCTTATGGCTTCAACAATTGAGACCAAGGCAGTCTCAGTTGGATGTCCACTTCTGAAACCAGACTGATTGCTGTCCATGAGGTTGTTCTGTGTGAGAAAGGCTGAGACTTGGTTGAACACAGATCGTTCAAGTGTTTTTGCAATGAAAGGAAACCGGTCTGTAGTTCTCTAATAGAGGTAGGTTAAGGCTGGGTTCCTTTAGTAGATGGGTTATACGAGCTTGTTTAAATGTAGAGGGAAAAACACCAGTGTGAAAGGATGTGTTAATGATGTGAGTGAGTGCAGGTACAATTGCAGGAGAAATGGCTTGAAGGAGATTAAATGGAATAAGATCAAGTAGACAAGTAGTGGGATGATTAGAAAGGATGAGTTTGGAGACTTCAATTTTATTACCGAAGTACATGCAGTCGTCAGCTTTCGTCAGCAGTTGATGGAGGAGGAGGAGGAGGACAAAGGAGGGAGGAAAATGTTTTAAAGAGCATGCATGCAAGAGTTAGACAAATTCAATTAAGTTTGTTGTGTAAGTATGTCCTTTTAGCAGTAGAGACATTAGCAGAGAAGGAAGAGAGGACTGAATGATACACAGTAGCATATACTTTTCTATCTACATTAACATGTTAACACAATGTTTCAAAGTTTTCGCTAATTTATTAATCTGTTTTATGATTTGTTTTCTGCCTGTAGGTGAACGCTTCACTTGGAATGAACATTTTCAGTACTATAACCGCAGGCATCGCCATTATTTTACTTTCACTGGATTTGGTTATATTTCCATACAGTTACTGCAGCGGTTATAACTGTTATTATTTACAGGAACAGTATGAGGTATGTCCTCAACTTTCATAATTCACTAGGGATGCCCCGAAATTGCATTTTTGGTTTTTGGTTCAAAGAAAAAAATGGCGGAAAATACAAGCCAAAATATTAACATTTGTTCAGTAATTACTGACAACAACGCTTTCCGTTTGACAATAGATCTAAGATGATAAAAGCAATTCTTTACAACTGAGTTGGTTAGTCAAATTTATATCCCAAATGTTTTGCAAGTGTGTGGTAATTCACAGATCAAGCACCCAAATGGTTATTAATGTGTATTATGATAGCTGGAGGTCCAAAAGCTACAATTTCAGTTATAGAGTCATTTTAGCATTATGAAAAGGACAGTTATTTTTGTGGCTAACATTACTACATTTGTAAGAGTTTCCTTTTCAGGCTCAACATTATTCAATCACACAACATGATTTACTAAGGTTTGCACCAGATGTTGCAAACCTTTTTCTTTTTTTTTCTTTCAGACTCTCTACAAGGGAATCAGAGGTGTGTTGTTGGTATTCACCTTGGTTGAGTTTATCATCTCCATCTGTCTGTCAGCATTTGCCTGTAAAGCCAACGGCTGCTGTTGTCCTTCTCAGGTGACTAATGATCCAAATCAGGGTTTTCTGAACTTCTCTACTTAACATTGTGTTTCATATTTGTCAGATATTTATCATTAAAACACATTTTCTTGTAGAACTCAGTTCTTACGCATCCCTAAATATCTTTCCAAAGGTGCAGTTTGTCCAACAGGTTTTACCACCACAGTCCTCTGATTGCAGGCCCATTCATTTCCAGGATCTTAACAGCGCAGAGGTAAGAGAAACTTGTAACCCCAGATTAGTTGGACTTTGAGTAAAATGGTAAAGAATAAAACATTTTTGAATTTAGTGTTGAGAGCCCATGTATTGGAAGTGTGGTTGCAATGATTCTTACATAATTATCAATAAATAAGCAATCAAGCATAAAGCTGATCATACAGTGTTTTTTTTATTTATCTCGCAGATACCTTTGGCCAGCAGCTCTTCCATTCAACACCAACCTGCAGACGCTCCTCCACAATACAGAGAATACAAATAAATATGAATACGTCCCTTATGAAACAAGATATATGGGAATGTATAAGAAAATATTTGATATACAGTTGTCATATGTAGCCTTATGTGTCTTGCCTTTTGCCTTTGTTTTGCACTGTTTGTCATTTGGTTTCATTTGTCATTTGGTCTTCCCCCGTCTGTTTATAATGATTTGGTTTAGCCCTGTGATAAGTCCTTGTTTATTCATTATCTGTATCACCTGTGTTTCTTGATTAGTTTGCCTTTATAAGTCTGTCTTTGAGTTTAGTCTTTTGTCGGTCATCGAATATAGTACGTGTGTGGTTATCTCCTGTATTTCCTTTCAAGATCAAGATTAAAAGTGTATTATTCTAGTTCTGACTTCTGTCTCGTTGAACCAGCATCAGTCTATGACAACAGTATTAATTTCACTTTATTGTTTGCTTAGTTACACATTTCATATCTGAAAATATTTAGGATTGTATAAAAGAAAAGTGAACTGAAAACAAAAATTAAAGTTTTGTTAAAGCTTTGTCCCATTCCCTTTATATGAATTATTGAAATATTATGAACTCAAGTTCAAAAGACACAATCAGATATAGAGGCAAATGTACAGCATGCAAACCATTGACTTTGTATTGCAGGAAGCTGACTCCTTGACATTTTCTGAATTATATAAAAAAAAAAACAATGTCTAAAAGCTACTTTGAGACAAGGGGCTCGTTCTTCGTACGTCGCTAACTAAGTTAGCTGGATTTGATTGTTGACGATTTTGCGTGATCTTGGATCGCTCGGTTCTTCGAAGCTCATCTGGGACTTGCTGTCATAGCAACAGGTGCGCAAACTTAAACCTGCTCTGGAGCAGGTTTATTTCATGTAAACAGGATTCAGGCTGCGCTCCTGGCGGGTTATGATTGGTTGAAATGGCGAGGTCACATCTGATTGGTTAAAGAGCACGACTGACGCGGACTGACTCACGTGGGAAAAGAAAAGTATTATAAGTAAAGTAAATTAATAATTTTATTCACCAAGGATGTATTAAGTTAATAATTAAAAATGTATTAAAAGTTAATAATAAATAATTTACATTGTTATATATATATATATATATAACAAACAAATCACAGGTTCCAAAAAATATTTGGCAGCACAACTGTTAATATTATCCAACATTTATCATTCTAATAATAAATCAGCATATTAGAATGATTTCTGAGGATCATGTGACACTTAAGACTGGAGTAACAGCTGATAAAAATTCAGCTTTTCATCACAGGAATAGATTCTATTTTAAAGTATGTTAAAATATATATATAAAAAAAAACATTATTTTATGTTGTAAAAACATTTTGCAATATTACTGTTTTTTTTCTGTATTTTTAATCAAATAAATGCAGCCTTGATGAGCATAAGAGACTTCTTTAAAGACTATTACAAGTCTTACTGACCCCAAACTTTTGAACGGTAGTGTATAAAAGATAAAAATATAAATAAAATAACATATCAAGGAAAAAACATGTAACATGGGCAGCATTAACGCATTTAATTTGTTCACTACTTTTTGCCAGCCCTCTCTCCTTGCTTTTCCAGCCTTTGCAGTTTTCCCTTGCGTTTTAATTAAACTCTGAAACTCCTGAAATCCCTCAATCAAGAGTTCTTGCTCTGCTCCAGAAAAATACTGAGCGCGCTCCTTCGTCATGTTCGCCGACCAATCAAAGAGTTGCTGATCAATGTTTCACCCAGTGATCTCAAATAACTTCATCCAGCTATACCAATCATCAACAACAGGTGCGTTCGGAGAACCGGAATAGCGAGCTCATAGTTAGTGCGATGATTTGATCTTGGATGTGTCATTTGATCTTGGATGTAGTAAGCGAGGTACGAAGAACGGACCCCTGGTGTACAGTAAACAATCTAAAGAACACAAACTACATTTTTATAAGCTGTCGAGCCAGAAAAATTAGTGTTAAGGACACAAATAGTTGTAGATGTCAGGGTATTTCATTATTTGTTTCAGTGTGTATTTGGCTTAACGTTGGGAAAACGTTTTCAAGATGGCGCCGACCAGTGTTGTGGCTTGCCGTCGCTCCTCTATGTGTTTTAGTTTGTTTGTTTTTTATGTTCTTTTATATGTTTTATTTTGCCCATGCCAGTCACTGTGGGTTTATGACCACACTACCCTGCTTCAGATTCGGTCGCATGATGTGGACTTGTCAATAAGCAGTGTAAACAAGTGCTCGTTTCCCCACCATACGCTGCCATCGTATCTACAGCGTTCTCTGGCTGGATGTGCGTGCCGCCGGCGGGAGCGGCGTCGGCGACGAGGGAGGCGTGCAGGCGCTCACGTGAAGCAGAGATTCCTGCGGAGGTCTCCTGTTGTGCAGTTTGCAAGAGATGACGGCAATATGGATCGCGCTGCGGATCTTTGGGGCTGGCGATGTTCTTGTTTGTTGCCAGTGTATCCGGATGGAGGTTTGTCAGCGCTGCGGTTTTACCAGGATGAAAAGTTTTCATCACATGTCAGAGGTGCAGTTTTGAGCAATTTGATCTCTCCTAAGACAGTGAAGTCGGGCCTTACTACAGCTGCCCCCACGGTTTTACAGATTTTACAGATGTCGCTTGTAAATGCGCGCTCGATTTCAAATAAGACATTCATCTTAAATGATTTTATATTGCACAACGGCTTGGACTTCCTATTTATCACAGAGACATGGATTAATGGGGATGAGTGGAGTCCATGTGAGGAAATTTGTCCACCAGACTACATTTTAATTAATACAACGAGACCAGTGGGTCGTGGTGGGGGTTTAGCTACTGTCATTAAAAACAGCAGTATAAATGTCACCGTCTATCGACTGTATGTTACTCGAGCTTCGAGGTTCAGTTGTTAAGACTTGAGTTTTATAAGTCTGTCTTGGGAGTAGTTGTTTATCGACCTCCAAAGTATAGCCAAGTTTTTATTCAGGAATTTTCTGATTTCTTATCCACTATTTTGTTATTGTCTAATCATATTTTACTTGTTGGGGATTTTAATATTCATATCTGCTGCCCTGGGAAGCCTTTAGAGAAGGAGTTTTCTGATCTGATGGACTCATTTAATTTTATACAACATGTTCTTGGTCCTACACATGAAAAAGGACATACGTTGGACCTTGTTTTTTCTTTAGGTCTGTCTATTTGTGATGTTGTTGTAAATGATGCCTGTATTTCAGATCACATGCCTGTCACTTTTAATGTAAATATGCAAATTGAAATGGTGGAGCATCAGCGCTCTTGTTTACGCTCCCGTACAATCACTCAGTCTACACCTCAGGCATTTGGTGATATTTTCAGTACTCTTTCTGATGTATCATGGCTGGAGTCTGCAACTATTACGGCTGATCCAGATGAATTACTTATTGTTTTTAATTCGGTGTGTTCTGAAGTTTTGGACTCTGTTGCTCCATATAAGATCAGGTATAATAAGGTTAATCATCAGCCTTGGTTAAATGAACAAACTCGGGCTCTTAGACAGCAGTGTAGGCGAGCAGAACGGGCCTGGAAAAAGGATAAACTTATGATCTCCCAACAGATTTTACGAGATTCACGTATGGGATATCAGAAGGCTGTAAAGGATGCTAAATCAGCCTTTTTTTTCAAATATTATATCACAGCATTCAAAATCACCTAAAATTTTGTTTCAATCTATTAATAGGTTTTTAAACTCAAATACTGTCTCAATATTTCCATCTACAGAGTGTTGTGAGAAGTTTTTAAATGTTTTTTTAGAAAAAGTTAATACAATTAGATCAGGTTTTCGTGATTGGAATGGCTTGACAGGTGATATTCTTAATAATGTCAGCACGTTTGACAAATTCGATTTGGTTTCAACTAAGGATATCAGTCTTATTATTGGTAAGTTAAAATGCCCAGCTGCTAGTTGGGATATTTTGCCATTTGATTTGCTGGCTGCGACATTTGATTACACTGGGCCTTGTATTACTGCTATTGTTAATTGCAGTCTTTATACAGGCATTTTCCCTTTAAGTTTTAAGCAGGCGGTTATTCAGCCCCTTCTTAAAAAGCCTACTCTTGACCCGTTGGATTTTAAAAATTATCGGCCCATTTCAAAGCTGCCTTGTATCTCTAAAATATTGGAAAAGGTAGTTCTATCTCAGTTGAACTCTTTTTTGGCTAAAAATGAGGTGTTAGACGCTTTTCAGTCTGGTTTTAGGGCAGGACACAGTACTGAATCAGCTTTACTGCGAGTTTCAAATGATTTATTACTCATTGCAGACTCATAGAGGAGCTCTAATCATGCTGGATCTTAGTGCAGCTTTTGATTTAATAGATCATAATATTCTTATTAATCGCTTGGAATATGTTGTGGGGCTGAGAGGGACGGTCTTGAAATGGTTTTCCTCTTATTTAAAGGGGCGTTCAATTTCTGTTAGGGTTGGGGATTTTTCCTCCAAGTCAGTTTCTCCAACCCGTTCTCATCAATTTGCGTATAAATAACACGACTTTACACTTTCCAATTGCGTGTAATACATACGCCAAAGTCCAATTTCGCGTGCATATGATACGCCAGTCCTTCCCATTAACTTCTGTGGAGAGCAGATGCGTACAAATAGCACGCAGCATCTTCTACGGCAGTGACGTCACCAGCGAGGCTCGGTTTGCCCCGTTCACTTGATGCATATACACCTTTAAACAGGTAAGAAGGGCAACAATCTTTTCTTTTGTAATGAGATCATTATTTTAATTGTTTCGGTGCTTCTGCGTCTCTGTATGTGGGGTCATGTGTTAAAATAGAAGCGTGTGCGTTCAAATTAGTTAGAACAGTCGGCTGCTGCGTTAGCACAGCTGCTAATATTAGCCTAAGCTAACTAATAACTGTTGCTGATTTGAAATAAATAAATAAATAAATTAAACCGTTTTAATCAAATTCACGTGG
Source organism: Garra rufa (assembly GCF_049309525.1). Lineage (NCBI taxonomy): Eukaryota > Metazoa > Chordata > Actinopteri > Cypriniformes > Cyprinidae > Garra > Garra rufa. The sequence goes on along the minus strand of NC_133364.1, from coordinate 35,875,738 downwards.
CTGATGACAGCTTTACAAATCAACCAAACCAGTATCACGTGATAAGCGCGATCATGTAAAAGTCCGCACATTTACCATATTTTTACCATAGTAACTGTTGCTTGACCATATTATGTGTAGCCAATGCACAAGTCACATCGCATTATTTACCTCAGTGTCCATAGTTTTACTATGGTATTTGTAGTTAAAGCACACAACATTTACCATAGTTTTACTGTGGTATTTGTAGTTAAAGCACAAAAACCACAATATTTACCATGGTTTTACGACTGTAAGCATAGTTTTACTGTGGTATTTGTTCTCAAAGCACAATAACCACAATGCTTACCATAGTTTTACCTCAGTAACCATAGTTTTACTGTGGTATTCGTTCTCAAAGCACAATAACCACAATGCTTACCATAGTTTTACCTCAGTAACCATAGTTTTACTGTGGTATTTGTAGTTAAAGCACAACAACCACAACATTTACCATGGTTTTACCACTGTAAGCATAGTTTTACTGTGGTATTTGTTTTTAAAGCACAGTAACCACAATGCTTACCATAGTTTTACCATAGTTTTACCTCAGTAACCATAGTTTTACTGTGTTATTTGTTTTTAAAGCATAATAACCACAATGCTTACCATAGTTTTACCTCAGTAACCATAGTTTTACCTCAGTAACCATAGTTTTACTGTGGTATTTGTAGTTAAAGCACAATAACCACAATGCTTACCATAGTTTTACCTCAGTAACCATAGTTTTACTGTGGTATTTGTAGTTAAAGCACAATAACCACAATGCTTACCATAGTTTTACCTCAGTAACCATAGTTTTACTGTGTTATTTGTTTTTAAAGCACAATAACCACAACGCTTACCATAGTTTTACCTCAGTAACCATAGTTTTACTGTGGTATTTGTAGTTAAAGCACAATAACCACAATGCTTACCATAGTTTTACCTCAGTAACCATAGTTTTACTGTGTTATTTGTTTTTAAAGCACAATAACCACAATGCTTACCATAGTTTTACTGTGGTATTTGTAGTTAAAGCACAATAACCACAATGCTTACCATAGTTTTACCTCAGTAACCATAGTTTTACTGTGTTATTTGTTTTTAAAGCACAATAACCACAACATTTACCATGGTTTTACCTCAGTAACCATAGTTTTACTGTGGTATTTGTAGTTAAAGCACAATAACAATAACACTGTAAACGTAGGTTTACCTTTAATTGTGATTTTACGGTGAACTATTTGTAAAGCACAGTAATTATAATGCTTGCCACCTTTTATACATTTTTTTTTATTTAATTATATAAATTAATTTTATAATTATTGTAAATTATTGTAAATATTGTAATTTAATATATCTTTTTTCTGTCTTGCAGTTACATCAGATCACTTACTCCAGCAGCTCTTTAAAGAAAACAACTCTTGTAAATGCCATCACTTGTTCCTATTTTTCCGAAATGTAATCCCTAATTAATTTACACATAGTTTTGCTCTCTCTCTTTATGTGGTCCATCATGACATTTTCATTATCTCATAATTTTGACCAATTCTGTCAGAAAGCTGCTAGAATAAACAGGGAACTTAAACTCAAAGCTCCCAGTGCTGATCTTGAAGAAGTTATCAAGGAGGCTGAACAAGTCCTTCAATGATTTAACATTTCACAGTAACGTTGAAGACATTTAGCTATAACTGATTTGATTTAATGCACACATCCTTATTTTATCTGTTTATAATAACTTGTATATATTTCTCTTTGTTTCGGCTGAAAGGGAAGACCAAAGGAGGCCAGTCATGGGATCTGAATTGGGCCATATTGTGCATTTATGGAAAAGACCAAAGGCAAACATTTCCAAAGGTATGTCAATGTCAGTCTGAGCATCTTGACTGAACTGTAGCATCTAGCATCTACACCAACAGACGATTACATTCTGTTTACTGTTATACATACTGCACTTACAGTATGTTGTTGTCTGCCATTGTTGTCAATGTGTTTGTTGTTCATTCAGCGTGTGCTGCAGTGATGTTGTCTGCATATACGTGCTCAGACTATTTACAGTCTGGTGGATTTTGATTGGCTGTCAATGTTTTTATTTTTCATCATCTAGAAAAATTTGTTCTGAAAGAGATTCCAACCAAATTGTTTCTCTGTGTCATTTCATGTTAAATAGCTGCGGTTGTCAGTAGGTAATCATATTTAAAGAATTCATATTAGCTTGCTATTAAAGAAAAAATTCTAATGCTGCTTTCCTCTCACTCTGTTAAACTTGCAGACAAAATTCTTCTAAATGTTTCTTCCTCTTATTCCTTTGCTTCCTCACTTACTTACACATTCTTTTGTGCTCTGTTGTAAGGTAGAAACTGAGAGTTTGCATGATGGTCTTTTCTCAGACTCTGAATCTGATGTGTACAGATGAACTCAGGAGCCTGCTGGAGTTGCCAGGGAACTTGAGCTTGAAGTATATAATTATAACTGCTTATTTTGTGTTTCAACAACAATAACAATTAAACATGTGGTCAATAAACATTTTCTTGTTTTACAGCTGGAGACCAAAAACGCAAAGAAAATCAGTCACAGCAAGCCAGTCAAACCAGTCCTGATGAATGAGGAAAGAACATGGTCTTCTTGTGCCCAAATAGAAAAGGCAGATTTCCACTGGTATGTATGTATTCAAGCAATGTAGTTATATGTATTTGATGTTGATCTCTCAAAAGATAACGTCATTGTTTTTCACATACACCTTTTTTTTGAGCTCCTAGAATTAGCAAATCAACTGTGTAATCGCCTCTGGAATTTGGGCAGGAAATGACCGAATATGGTGAGTACTGACACCAGCACCTGTGATCACCAACACTATTTATCTGTTGACTTATTGTTTTGTCTGTTTGTTTGAAGGAGGATGAAGCCAGTTGATGAAGAGATTAATTCAATGGCCATCAGGTATCTGCTGTGAAGACTGCATTGGTGGACAGCTCTACTGTGACCGCTCAGATTTTACGGTGTAAAACAGTAAACTTCAAAACTGAACAACAAGAGTTCTTTTGGCCCATACCTCCAACAAGAATCAATGGTAAGTCCAATGCAACAACTATAAATTCAAATTCTATATATTGTTTATTGATTTACAACATTTAATACTTGTTTTGTCCCTCCAGGACATCTAGATCAGGTGGTGTGTGAGGAAAGCACAGAGGACCATCAGAGACTCCAGCCAACTGCATGGATCGCTCTCATTGTTACCATCAGGCAGAAGTTATTGCAGGACCTACACCAGCAGACTGTGAGACAAATTCTTTCCACAGACAATCAGACTGAACTGAACTCGTACCAGTAACACCACACACCACATCATGTACTGCACTCTAACAGTTACACTGTCTGGACTCTGACTCACTGTTATTCTGCATCCTGACATTCTGTTTGCACTAATTCATACCATTCTTATCATCCTTGTTTATCATTGTTTTCATTTTGTGCTCACTGTATAGCAATTTTTACCATATATTGTGCTCTGCATGTACTGAATCCCTTATATATGCAGTATATGTATATGTGTGTGCGTTGCATATTTAATATTTTTCATCCATACTGTAATGCTGCAGTTTGCACAAAATTATTTCACCTGTACGCTTTTGTTTATGGTATTGTGACAATAAAGTGATTTGAACTGGTCATTTCTTTTGTTCATCACTTGTACTGTAGTGAATGAATGAATGAATGAATGATGCATTTATATAGCGCTTTCGTTGTGTATTGCCGTACACCCAAAGCGCTTTACAATCATATGGGGGTTCTCTCCTCAACCACCACCAGTGTGCAGCATCCACTTGGATGATGCGTCGGCAGCCACAGTACAACGGCGCCGGTGCGCTCACCACACACCAGCTACAGGTGGAGAGGAGAGAGTGATATAGCCAATTCAATGAAAGGGGATTATTTGGAGGCCATGATTGACTAGGGCCAGTGAAGGGAATTTGGCCAGGACACCGGGGTTACACCCCTACTCTTTTTACGAGAAGTGCCATGGGATTTTTTATGACCACTGAGAGTCAGGACCTCGGTTTAACGTCTCATCCGAAGGACGAGACTGGAAAGTGTGCTGGATAACAACTGCAAATTGTTTATGACATGGAAGAAGTTTATGGATAAACAAGTAAGAAGAAGAAAACCAGGAGAGCTCAGATGATGAGCAGGAAACTTAATGTGATTCCATGATGCTCAAGAAATTTGACCCATGACATAACCCATGTTTATTTCTCTTGAATATCATTTGTCTTTATAATCCACTTTAGTTGTCTTTATGATGTATTCTCCAGTAAAGTATTGCACATGATGTTGGAATAAAAAAGTATGGTGAGTATTCTGTATTAGGGATGGTGTTTGGTGAAAACACCATTTAATTTAGTAAACAATACACCTAACTATCATGAGTGTTTTAATTAAGGCATGAACATTTGGTCATATTAAAGACATTCAGTTACCTGAAGGGAAGCCTGAAAGATGAATTAGAAGAGACTGCATGGACCATATTGCTACAGACACTTCATGCACAACTGAGGGTGATGGACCAGGGAAAGATCAATACTCAATACATAGATGTGAATCTAATATTGTATTATAAGCAAGATGAGCATGACATTACTGATGCTTCACATCAGAGAAATAATAAAATAAAGAATATTTGACAGAGACACAAATTAGGTGTTTTACATTATGATTGTTTGCATTGCATTAATTGTATCTCCTGGGAATTGCATCTCCTGGGCAAGGATGAGCTTCAAGCCTGCCAAGCCCAGGTCTCTGGTCCTAAAGAAGGGTAAAGTGTCCGACTGAAAAACCAGTCAAGAGCCTTCATTAGAGCTGGGCAGAAGGAACAACACCAACGGCCTAGGCCTACAGGGGGACTCCTCTCCATCGCTCGTGATTGGCAGCTTCAAGTCGACCTAGGAAGACAGCTCAAGTTCCCAGGCAACATCACAGCCACTTCTCTCCGCCCAGATATGGTGCTAACATCTGAGTCTACCAAGCAAGTGGTCATTCTGGAACTGACAGTCCCCTGGGAAGACCATATTGAAGAGGCCCACGAGCGGAAGACGGCTAAGTATGCAGAGCTCAGCTTGGAGTGCCGTAACAACGGGTGGAAAGTTCACTGTAAGCCAGTTGAGGTCGAGTGCCGAGGCTTCGCAGGCCACACACTGCTGCGAACCCTTAAACTCCTTGGAGTGAGAGGACTGCTATTGATAAAAGCCACCAGAAACATCTTAGAGGCTACAGAGAAGATCTGCAGGGGGGATCCGTGGAGCGACAGGCCACTTGGACACAAGCCGGGGACTGATCACCCCTGGCTGGGTCGCCCGGTGAGGGTTTATGAAGATTAAAGACCCAAAACACCCTATGACCCCGGGTTCTTCACTGATGACGTGTCCAAGTAGCACCAGAAGGTGTATTCAAATCCGTATGGCTTTTGCACCATAAACACACACTGTCTGTACCTTGTCTTACTGAATGACACATTGAAAGTGTGTGATAGTACAATGAAGGATCACAATATGTATTTATTTATTTACATTTGTGTCTTCATTTAGTGTCATCGCTGTATTCTTGTTCCTGATTTAATGAAATCAGTGGAGCCCCTTTCAAATGGGAACTGTCTAATTGTTATACTAAAATAACCATGACTTGCAACTTACATATTGGCGAGTTGCTGAAAAGAAAATCTCAAAAATGTGACTCAGCACAGTGTGTTGTCTATGACGAGAAGAGATTTGTGCACATTTTAACTGCCCTTCCATCTCCAGGGGCCCAGTAGAGTCCCCTGGAAAAGCAAAATAAAATAACATTTCAAATGGCTGTAAATCAGTGTCTGATTATAATGACAAAGAAAAAACTGGCAGGACAAGTACTTTTGCCATGTTAACTGCATAATGTTTTAAAACTTATATGGAAAGGTGGTATAAAGGTGTTTTAAAAAGTGGTCTAAGTAAAATAGCTAATTTCAGCCTGCCTCTTGAATATGCCATAGATGTTTGCACAATGAACATGTTTAGATAAGCTTTGTTCAAAAAAGATCGTATTTTCTCCGATTTTATAATTAAACATTCTAAACTACATTACCCATAAGCCTCTGCCATTCTATCGATGGAACGCGAAAAAAGATGGCGCTGTTATTTGTAGTTTAAAGAAGATATGCTTAGGGTTAGGGTTACAATCTCTGTAAAGTGGCAATTACTCACAACATAGCAACACTGTATTGTTAACTGAGGGTATTAAAGACGTAATAATAACTGCAAAACGGACTTTGCAACACCAAGCGTTTTTTTTTTTTTTTTTGGTTTAAAAGATAGTCCAATTAGTGCCACAGGAACTTTCAAGGCCAAGGGCAACCCAGCTGAGCGAGGCATCACACTTACTTGTCCATATATGGTCATTTATGACAGGATCTTTCGGGTTCTTGTGGGGAATGGATAGATAATAAGTTGAACAATTTATTTGTCGCCACTACATATAAAACTGTGGAGTTACCCTGATGCAGCAATAGATTTGTTGATTACAGTACATATAAGTATATATTTTTATGGTATACATTGTGTACACCAATATTAATGTACAATATCTAAAGTAAAACATTTGCATATCCTGTTTGAAAAATAAATCAAAATGTAAAAAAAAAATAATTAGTTAAACATGCAGTATTTTTCTACTATTCAATTTAGCTTCTGTAACATTTACAGTGTATTTATAGTGTATTAAATAAATAGTTAACCATTTCTGTTACCTGGAAATGGTCCTTCTTATATCTGCCAGTTTAACTATAGGAATGATAATAATAATAATAATAATAATAATAATAAATCATGAAATCACACATTTAGTAGTTATATCCAATGTTTATTGATATGTCAAACCTTTCCCAGATAAACAGCTGTGTCATTATGAAAAAAATTAAAAACAAAAACAAAACAAAAAACCTGCCGATTATACAATTGTACAACAATCAAAAATTCAAGGCTTCAGTTGAAAATATATTTTCTTCCCTTTAACAAACAATTAGGCAAAAATGATTAAGAACAATATTTCAATATTTTACAATTATTACCTTATATGATATATTTCATGTTTCCTTTCATTATTGTTTGCTTCTATTGTGACTAAATGCAAGACAAATGAATGATTAATAATTATAATTTCATAGTTAGTTGTTAGTGGTAGTTATAAATCACTAAATATTGACAGGAGTGCCCACAGTAGAGATGGGAGAGAGTGTTGACTGTAGAGGAGAAATTAAAAAATAATAATAAGTAGACATGCAAAAACTGGAAGACGGCAGTAGAGTACTGAGAGCAGATGTGCCACATGAGAGAAAGCGATGTGGAAGATGTTGGAAGGGCTGATATTGTGGAGAGCTGATGAAGAAGGACTTAATAGTCTGTGAGAAATCCTGCAAGACAGGAAGAAAGTGAATTAATCACATGATGAACAAAAAAACATTGACAAAAACAGATGGCAGACAACAACATACTGTAAGTCCAGCATCTATAACAGTAAACAGAATGTTATCGTCTGTTGGTGTAGATGCTAAAATAGTTATCATAGCTCTTGTTCATGGTGTGACCAGCTTTAAGTTTAAGATATCATGTACTGTTAGACAGTGGCAATTTGTAAAAGTTAATAAAGAAAGAACTAAATGGACTTAATATAAACAAACACTCAATGACAAAATTAGCATGAGAGTTCAGGCAATGGCCAGTGACAAAAGTACAGGTGAAAGTCGTAGAATTTTACATAACTAGGCTTGTACAAGATGATATAAATTTGCTGATAATATTATGAATGAGTTCGACATGACACTTTGTTGGTTTTTCTTTCTGATAGGGCTGTGGAGCAAGCTGTGCAAAATGTAACTGCACTACAGTTCAGTCAAGATGCTCAGACTGACATTGACATACCTTTGGAAATGTTTGCCTTTGGTGTTTTCCATAAGTGCACAATATGGCCCAATTCAGATCCTGTGACTGGCCTCCTTTGGTCTTCCCTTTCAGCTGAAACAAAGAGAAATATATACATGTTGAGACAATGTGCTAAAAATAAGTTGGAAATCATCAACTGGCTTCATCCTCCTTCAAACAAACAGACAAAACAATAAGTCAACAGATAAATAGTGTTGGTGATCACAGGTGCTGGTGTCAGTACTCACCATATTCGGTCATTTCCTGCCCAAATTCCAGAGGCGATTACACAGTTGATTTGCTAATTCTAGGAACTCAAAAAAAAGATGTGTATGTGAAAAACAATGACGTTATCTTTTGAGAGATCAACATCAAATACATATAACTACATTGCTTGAATACATACATACCAGTGGAAATCTGCCTTTTCTATTTGGGCACAAGAAGACCATGTTCTTTCCTCATTCATCAGGACTGGTTTGACTGGCTTGCTGTGACTGATTTTCTTTGCGTTTTTGGTCTCCAGCTGTAAAACAAGAAAATGTTTATTGACCACATGTTTAATTGTTATTGTTGTTGAAACACAAAATAAGCAGTTATAATTATATACTTCAAGCTCAAGTTCCCTGGCAACTCCAGCAGGCTCCTGAGTTCATCTGTACACATCAGATTCAGAGTCTGAGAAAAGACCATCATGCAAACTCTCAGTTTCTACCTTACAACAGAGCACAAAAGAATGTGTAAGTAAGTGAGGAAGCAAAGGAATAAGAGGAAGAAACATTTAGAAGAATTTTGTCTGCAAGGACCACATAAAGAGAGAGAGCAAAACTATGTGTAAATTAATTAGGGATTACATTTCGGAAAAATAGGAACAAGTGATGGCATTTACAAGAGTTGTTTTCTTTAAAGAGCTGCTGGAGTAAGTGATCTGATGTAACTGCAAGACAGAAAAAAGATATATTAAATTACAATAATTTACAATAATTATAAAATTAATTTATATAATTAAATAAAAAAGTATAAAAGGTGGCAAGCATTATAATTACTGTGCTTTACAAATAGTTCACCGTAAAATCACAATTAACGATAAAACTACGTTTACAGTGGTAAAACCATGGTGAGCATTATGGTTATTGTGCTTTAACTACAAATACCACAGTAAAACTATGGTTACTGAGGTACAACTATGGTAAGCATTGTGGTTATTGTGCTTTAAAAACAAATAACACAGTAAAACTATGCTTACAGTAGTAAAACCATTGTAAATGTTGTGGTTGTTGTGCTTTAACTACAAATACCACAGTAAAACTATGGTTACTGAGGTAAAACTATGGTAAGTGTTGTGGTTATTGTGCTTTAAAAACATATACCACAGTAAAACTATGCTTACAGTGGTAAAACCATGGTAAATGTTGTGGTTGTTGTGCTTTAACTACAAATACCATAGTAAAACTATGGACACTGAGGTAAAACCATGGTAAACGATGTGACTTGTGCATTGGCTACACATAATATGGTCAAGCAACAGTTACTATGGTAAAAATATGGTAAATGTGCGGACTTTTACATGATCGCGCTTATCACGTGATACTGGTTTGGTTGATTTGTAAAGCTGTCATCAGCCACGTGAATTTGATTAAAACGGTTTAATTTATTTATTTATTTATTTCAAATCAGCAACAGTTATTAGTTAGCTTAGGCTAATATTAGCAGCTGTGCTAACGCAGCAGCCGACTGTTCTAACTAATTTGAACGCACACGCTTCTATTTTAACACATGACCCCACATACAGAGACGCAGAAGCACCGAAACAATTAAAATAATGATCTCATTACAAAAGAAAAGATTGTTGCCCTTCTTACCTGTTTAAAGGTGTATATGCATCAAGTGAACGGGGCAAACCGAGCCTCGCTGGTGACGTCACTGCCGTAGAAGATGCTGCGTGCTATTTGTACGCATCTGCTCTCCACAGAAGTTAATGGGAAGGACTGGCGTATCATATGCACGCGAAATTGGACTTTGGCGTATGTATTACACGCAATTGGAAAGTGTAAAGTCGTGTTATTTATACGCAAATTGATGAGAACGGGTTGGTTTCTCTGGATTGTGGAGTACCTCAGGGTTCCATTCTGGGACCTATTCTTTTTTCGCTATTTTTGCTGCCTTTAGGCCTAATTTTTAAGAAATATGGTATATCTTATCACCTATATGCTGATGATATTCAGATTTATTTACCGATTAGAGCTGGAGGATCAAGCCCTAATCTATCTTTGGTATCATGCTTAAAGGAGGTGACTAGCTGGTTAGAGCAAAACTGCCTGCAGTTAAATGCTAGCAAGTCTGAAGTCATGGTTTTTGGGATGAATAAGGATGACAGTGGTTTAACCGATTTTTTAGGTATGTGGGAAACAAATGTTCAGCCTAAAATAAGAAATCTAGGTGTAATTTTTGACTCTGCTCTTATGTTTGACCATCAGGTTAAAAATGTGGTAAAAAATTGTTTTTATCAGTTAAGGACTATTGCGAAAATGAAATCCTTTTTGTCTGTTCCTGATCTAGAAACAGTAATTCATGCATTTATTTCTTCACGCTTGGATTACTGTAATGCTCTGTATGTAGGAATAAGTCAGTCTCTTATTTCAAAACTGCAGCTGGTTCAAAATTTACATTTATTTACATTTATTCATTTAGCCGACGCTTTTATCCAAAGCGACTTACAATTGGGAATACAACAAGTGATTCATCCTAAGGAGGCAGATCAACATAGGAAGTGTTCAAAAATACCATATATCAGGCGTTGTTAGAAGAGTGCAGGCTAGAAGGAGAAGATCAAGAAAGAGAGGAAAAACAGGCTAGAAGGGAGGATATTTTTTTTATTTATTTATTTTTTTTTTTATTGAGTCAGATAGTGTCGAAAAAGATGGGTTTTCAGCAGTCGTTTGAAAGCTGTTAAGGAGTCTGCATTCCGGATAGGGGTGGGAAGATCATTCCACCAGGCAGGAACGTTGAACGAGAATGTTCTGGACAGTGATTTCATGCCTCTCTGTGGTGGTACAATGAGGCGTCTTTCACTAGAGGATCTCAGTCTTCTGGAAGGAGTGTAGATGTGTAGTAGTGAATGGAGGTAGGCAGGTGATGATCCGGTGGCTGTCCTATAGGCCAGCATCAGTGTCTTGAATTTGATGCGTGCTGTAACCGGTAGCCAGTGCAGGGATATGAAGAGAGGTGTAACATGGGCCTTTTTGGGCTCGTTGAAGACCAGTCGTGCTGCTGCATTCTGAATCATTTGTAGAGGCTTGATTGTACATGCTGGAAGACCAGCTAAAAGAGCATTGCAGTAGTCCAGCCTGGAAATGACCAGGGCCTGGACGAGGAGTTGTGTAGCATGCTCTGTTAGGAAGGGCCTGATCTTTCTGATGTTGTACAATGCAAACCTGCAAGATCGAGCGGTCTTAGCTATGTGGTCTTTAAAAGTCAGTTGGTTGTCAAAGATAACACCCAGATTTCTGGCTGAAGTTGATGGGGTAATTGTTGATGAACCTAACTGGATGGAGAAGTCATGCTGTAGAGATGGAGTGGCAGGAAAGATAAGGAGTTCCGTCTTTGCTAGATTGAGCTGTAGATGGTGTTCCTTCATCCATGCAGAGATATCCGCTAGGCAACCTGAGATCCGTGCAGCTACCGATGGATCGTCTGGTTTGAAAGAAAGATAGAGCTGTGTGTCATCAGCATAGCAATGGTAGGAGAAGCCATGTGCCTGTATGATGGGGCCCAGAGATGTAGTGTATATGGAGAAGAGGAGAGGTCCAAGAACTGAACCCTGAGGAACCCCAGTGACCAGTTGATGAGTTTTGGATACCTCGCCTCCCCAGGCCACTCTGAAAGACCTACCAGAGAGGTAGGATTTGAACCAGCGAAGTGAAGTCCCTGTAATACCCAGCATTGAGAGGGTGGACAGGAGGATCTGGTGATTCACAGTGTCAAAAGCTGCAGATAGGTCCAGCAAGATGAGTACCGATGATTTGGACTCAGCTTTTGCCGTCCGCAAGGCTTCAGTGACAGACAGTAGCGCAGTCTCAGTTGAATGGCCGCTTCTGAACCCTGATTGGTTAGAGTCCAGTAGATTGTTCTGTGAGAGGAATAAGGATAGCTGGTTGAAAACAGCCCGTTCCAGTGTTTTTGCTATGAATGGAAGGAGGGAGACAGGTCTGTAGTTGTCTATGAGTGAGGAGTTAAGTGTAGGTTTTTTGAGCAGTGGGGTTACCCGGGCCTGCTTAAATGTAGTGGGAAAAGTGCCTGTGAGAAGAGATGTGTTGATGATGTGTGTGAGCGCCGGTAGGATTGTAGGGGAGATTGCTTGGAGAAGGTGTGAGGGGATAGGATCTAAAGGACATGTCGTCGGATGGCTGGAGAGGAAAAGTTTGGTTACTTCTGCCTCCGAGCAAGGACAGAAGGAGAAGTGGGGGGTTCCAGCCGGGGACAGAAAGAAGAGTGAAATAAAGGAGAGGAGTACTTAAGTGCGTTGTCGGTGTCGTTGCTCGGAGAAGTCGCGCAGGAAAAGTCGCAGTCTTTACTCTCGTCGGTCTTCACGCGAGGAGGCTGAACGCTTCCGCTGACGCTTCAGCGTCAGCTGTTCTGACGCAGTTAAATAGACAACCAAACAGTGCTTCAATGATAAAAGCTAGGGACGCCTCCTAGGCTCAGTGAGCCGCGAATGTCTCGCCCGCACGCAAAATGGCTCAATCGAAACTCAAAAAGCAACAGCTTCGCACTTGTAATAGCTCCAGAAGGGAACGATATGACAAAAACAAAAGCTTCCCTTGGCCGTACGCTCAGTTATCAATTTTAATGATTGCAATAAAAACGTCCCAGGTTACGTATGTAACCCTGGTTCCCTGAGGGAACGAGACACTGCGTCATCAACGCTCTGGGGAATGCCATTGGCGAACCCGCCTCTGAATCAGTCTGTAACCAATAGAACGACGGGAGTGACGTCACCGGCGCGGTGACGTCAGCGACCAGGAAGTATATAAGCACGTGCGTTTCAAACCGGCTTCAGCTTCCAGGAATGAAGCGAAGCGCGGCAGGAATGCGGGAATTATGGTCAGAGACGCAGTGTCTCGTTCCCTCAGGGAACCAGGGTTACATACGTAACCTGGGACGTTCCCTTTCGGGAACTCCACACTGCGTCATCAACGCTCTGGGGAACGATATACCAACTATCCATAATTCCAAGTTCCTGCCCAGTGGTGTTTGTCTGGGAAAGGAAAAGGAAAGCGTTGCTTCTGGTGGATCAGGCCAGGAAGAGCTCTCTGCCTGGGGTTACCAGGACAAGAGAGACAATATCCCTCTGTCTGGGGGACCAGCCCAGAACGAGAGGGCAGTGCCAGAAGATACTTACCTGAGGGGCACTGATGGTTCTCCGCCTGGGAAACTGCCAGGACAGGAGAAGTATTACACCTCTGTCCGGGATAAATGCCAGAGCAAGAGGGAGATGGTATATACCTCGGCCCTCGGGCTCACGAGGAAAGTGGTCGCTCAGTCTGGGGAAACCAGCAAAGAGGGACCAGAAGAACTCCGCCTGGAAACTGCCAGGACGTGAGTGTGATGACATCTCTGCCTGGGACGCACCCAGCGAAGAGGAAGAGAGATGAGAACCTCGGCCCTCAGGCACACGAGGAAATAGTCCAAAACTCCGTCTGGGGAACAGCCAGCACAGGAGGGACTGGATTGGCTCCGCCTGGAAAACTGCCAGGACGCAAGCAGTATTACATCTCTGCCTGGGAAACTCCCAGCGAAGAGGGATCTGATCCGCCTCGGCCCTCGGGCACACGAGGAAAGGAGTCCACCTCTGTCTGGGGACCAGCCAGACGTAGAGGGACAAGAGGTGTCTGGGGGTACCGGAACACCAGGTTGCTTCGCCTGGGAAACTGCCAGGACGCAAGCGGTATTACATCTCTGCCTGGGACGTACCCAGCGAAGAGGGATAAACCTCGGCCCTCGGGCTCACGAGATTTTGGTCATACACCCCAGTCTGGTCACCAGCCAGAGAGGGGGTTCTCCTCGGCCCTCGAGCACACGAGGAGAAAGGATGGTCCTTTGTCGGGGCTTACCCGGATCAAGAGGGACCCAAGTGGTGCCTGGAAACTTCTGGCCAGAGCACTGGAATGGCTCCGCCTGGAAAACTGCCAGGACGCGAGTAGAATTACATCTCTGCCTGGGACGTGCCCAGCGAAGAGGGAATGCAAGAACACCTCGGCCCTCGGGCACACGAGGTGGAGGCCTCTGTCTGGTGACCAACCAGACCGAGAGGAAGGAGTCGTCCTCGGCCCTCGGGCACACGAGGAGACAATAGTCCTTTGTCGGGGCGCACCCGGACAAGAGGGACACAAGTAGTGCCTGGAAACTTGTGGCCAGGGCACTGGCATGGGCTCCGCCTGGGAAACTGCCAGGACGCGAGCGAAATTACATCTCTGCCTGGGGGGTACCCAGCGAAGAGGGAACTTCTACCTCGGCCCTCAGGCTCACGAGGTATAACTCCTGTCAGCTAGGACAGAGGAGCCTGGAGTGGCTCGTAGGTCTAGCTCGTAGAACCTAACGAAGGTCAAAGGTGTAGACCAACCCGCCGCACTGCAGATGTCCTGGATAGGGACACCTGCCATCAGAGCTTTCGAGGCCGCCATGCCTCGGGTAGAGTGAGCCTTGATGCCCATCGGTGATGGGAGGCCAGAGGACTCATAAGCTGTAGTTATGGCATCTACGATCCATCTACTGATAGTGGGTTTAGTTGCAGGGAGCCCCCTCTTAGGGGGACCGTAGCAGACCAAAAGTTGCTCTGATTTTCGCCACAGGGCAGCTCTGTGGACGTATGTGTCCAATGCTCGCACTGGACACATACAATTATACTTCCGATGGTCGCTCTCCACGAATGGAGGAGGGTAAAAGGCCTGCAGGGTGACTGGCTGTGGTACTGCTGTCGGTACCTTCGGTACGTACCCGGGTCTAGGGTAGAGGAATGCTTTGGCCAAACCGGGCGCAAAGTCAATGTAAGAAGGGGCCACTGAAAGGGCCTGAAGGTCTCCTACTCTCCTCAGAGAAGTAAGAGCCAACAGCAGCGCCGTCTTAATAGTAAGGAAGCGGTCTGAAATCTCCTCTAAGGGCTCGAATGGAGGCCTACAGAGGGCTTCAAGCACCACAGCGAGATCCCACGTGGGGATTCTGGGGTTCACCCGAGGCCTCAACCTGAGTGCACCGCGAAGGAACCGTATGACCAGGGGGTTCCTACTCAAAGACAGGCCACCGAGAGGGGCGTGGAAGGCCGATAAAGCCGCCACGTAAACCTTCAGGGTGGAGTGGGCTATCCCGGTGGAGAAGCGAGACTGCAGGAACTCCAGCACTGTACCAACTGGGCAGTGGACTGGGTCAGCGTGTCGCTCTCTACACCATGAAGTAAAGAGTTTCCACTTCAGGTCATAAAGTTTCCTTGTAGAGGGAGCTCTAGAGTGAAGGATGGTCTCCGCAACCTCAGTTGAGAGACCCTCACTTATGAGATGCGCCCCCTCAGGGGCCACACCCATAGTTTCCACTTCTCTGGGTGGGGGTGGCAAATTGCGCCCCCAGCCTGAGAAAGAAGGTCCCTCCTGAACGGAATCTCCCAAGGAGAGCCGTCTAGGAGGGCTATGATGTCCGAGAACCATACTCGGGTCGGCCAGTATGGGGCTACTAATAGTAGACTGACTCCGTACCGGCGTACTCTTTCTAGAACTCCCGGGAGCAGAGTGAACGGGGGAAAGGCGTACAGACGGAGCCTCGGCCACGTCTGTACCATGGCGTCCAGCCCAAGTGGAGCTGGAGGCACTAGAGAGTACCAGAGGGGACACTGCGAAGTCTCTTGAGTCGCAAAGAGGTCCACCTGAGCCTGGCCAAACACTCTCCATATCTGCTTCACCACCTGCGGGTGAAGCATCCATTCCCCGGGCTTTACTTGCCCCTGCCTCGACAGGACGTCTGCCCCCACGTTGAGATGTCCAGGAATGTGAACTGCACTCAGAGAGAGGAGTTTCTCCTGGGACCACAGAAGGATATGGGACGCCAGCTTGCATAAGGGGCGTGACCGCACACCTCCTTGGTGGTTGATATAATAAACCACCGCTGTGTTGTCGGTGCGGACCAACACATGGCGGTTTCTCAGGTCTGGGAGGAAGTGCCTCAAAGCCTTGAAGACCGCCAACATCTCCAGGCAATTTATGTGCCATGAGAGGTGCTGACTGGTCCACAGGCCGGAGGCCGAGCGGCCACTCATGACCGCTCCCCACCCGGAGAGGGATGCATCCGTCGCTAGCGTGACGCGGCGACACGGTGCTCCCAGAACCGGGCCCTGAGACAGAAACCAAGGTTTCTTCCACATGTTCAAGGCACGAAGGCATCGCCGCGTGACCTTGATCTTGCGGAAAGGATTTCCCCTCGGGGAAAAACCCTTGGTCTTGAGCCACCACTGTAGCGGCCTCATGTGCAGCAGGCCAAAAGGTATTACGTTGGCTGCTGCTGCCATAAGACCTAACAGTACTTGAAACTGTTTGACAGTGGGTGACAGGCCTAGCTTGACCGCATTTACTGCAGTAAGGATCGACTCGATCCGAGCAGGAGACATACGTGCCTGCATCGTGGTCGAATCCCATACGACACCTAGATAAGTGGTTCTCTGTAAAGGAGACAGCACACTTTTCTTGGTGTTGAGTCTCAACCCCAAAGCTTCCATGTGAGCGAGAACAGCATCTCGATGCTGGACTGCTAACTGTTCTGAGCTGGCTAGGATCAGCCAGTCGTCTATGTAGTTGAGTATACGGATGCCCTGGAGTCGCAGAGGAGCCAGAGCAGCATCCATACACTTTGTGAACGTTCGGGGTGAGAGTGCTAGGCCGAAAGGAAGAACTCTGTATTGGTAAGCTTTGCCCCTGAAAGCGAACCTGAGAAACTTCCTGTGCTGAGGAAGGATGGAGACGTGAAAGTACGCATCTTTGAGATCTATCGTGACAAACCAGTCCTCGGACCTGATTTGAGACACGACCTGTTTGACAGTTAACATACTGAACTTCAGTTTTCTGACTGAGCGGTTCAGCTGTCTGAGATCTAAGATGGGCCGCAGCCCTCCATCCTTCTTGGGAACAATGAAGTACCGGCTGTAGAACCCGGATTCTCTGAACTGAGGAGGGACCACCTCGATGGCCTCCTTCCTCAGAAGAGAATCTACTTCTTGTTCCATTACCAGAACCTGCTCGGGGCCTACCGTAGTAGGAAATACCCCGTTGAAGGGCGGCGCCGGGGCGCCGAACTGAATTTGATACCCTCTTTCTACAGTACGCAGGACCCATGGAGACACATTCGGCAGTAGTTTCCACGCTGCCAGAAAGTGTACTAAGGGAACCAGCCTCTCGAGGCTGGTTTCTGGTAAATTTTGAGGAATTAATTCGGTGGCCTGTAACAGCTGACTGGCAGGCGACACCTGAATTAACTGCTCTGAGGACCCCCGTGGGGGTGACAAACTTACTGGGTCCGCTACGTTGCCGGGCGGGACCACCAGCAGAGGTCTGTGCGAGACTGTCGCGCCCTGAAACACTGGCAGGGTTAGCTGACTGGTCTCCTGAGGGCCCCGAGGAGAAATGGGCACCATATGATGTGGTGGACCCCATTTCCCCCCGAGAGGGGCTGCCCTCAACGGCCCTGAGCCACAACAGTCAGGGCCGCTTAGCCGAGGACCTCTTTGACTGAAGCACGACCCTCAGGTCGGGCCTAGTCTTGGAGGCCCCCGACTTGGAGCGCTGCTTACCCCGTCCCCTTGGTCTGGGAGGGGTGCGGGTAGCAACGCTCGCTTTCTGCGCCTCGCGGCGTGAGGAGCTGGTACGCGGCTGGGGCTGCTCCCGTCCAGCAGCCCCAGAGGAAAAGACACGGCGAGGGAGGTACTGCTGAAAGGCTGCAGTTTGTCTGCGAGCCTCCTGGTACCTGCTGACGACCGCATCGACTGAGTCGCCAAACAGGCCAGGAGACTGAATTGGGGCGTCCAGCAGGAGGGCCCTGTCCTTTTCCTTCATATCGGACAGGGACAACCAGAGGTGCCTCTCCGCGACCACAAGGGCTGCCATAGACCGCCCAATAGCACGGGCGGTCTCCTTAGTGGCGCGGAGAGCGAGATCTGCTGTACGCCGCAATTCTGACACATTCACCTCCCTGCCGTCGTCTAAATCCTTGAGCAGGTCGGCCTGGTATGCCTGCAACACAGACATAGTGTGCAGACATGACCCAGCCTGACCCGCTGCCGCGTACCCCTTGCCCAACAAGCTAGATGTTAGTTTAAGAGGCTTGGTGGGCAAGGTCGGAGCCTTCAAAGATGATGCCGCTGCAGGAGACAGATAGCTCGCGAGCGTCTGTTCAACTGCTGGCATCATCTTGTACCCGTGCTCCTCGACCCCTCCCACGTTACCGTAGTAACCGGAGGAGGGGGTGAAAACACGGGCCGAGAATGGTTTCTCCCATGATCTCGACAGCTCACTGTGGAGATCAGGGAAAAACGGAAGGCTCCGCCCTGGAGGTGGCTTGCGTGTCCGCAGAAAGCGTTCATCTAACTTGCTTTCTGGCGGCTCATGGGTTTGCTCGGCGGGCCAGCTGATGTTGAGTCTGGCTACCGCACGAGTTACCACCTCCAGGAGCTCCTCAAATTGTGGGGATTTCGTAGGCGGTTGAAGAAGATCAACACTCTCTACATCAACCTCCTCGGAGGAAGATAAGAGGAGTGTTGAGACCTCCTCCCGGGGGGAAGAAACCGCAGTGCGGGCTTCCGCATCCAGGAGGAGATCAACCGATCTGCTGGGTGAGGAAGGAGATAGGGGATCACCCGTCTCCATACCCTCCAACAGATCGAGCTGCGAACCCCACGAGTGCAGCTGCCGCTCCGCCTCGGCGGAAGCGGGGCCAGACCCGCGAGGAACGCTGGTGAAGGCTCCCTCCTCGAAGAGAGCCCTCCGGGAACGAAGCACCCGCAGTGGAAGACGTTCACACTGCGGACAGCCAACCCCCTCAAGGGCTGACTGAGCATGCTCCGCTCCCAAGCAGAACACACACATCCTGTGTGTGTCCCCACCAACGATGAATCGCTGGCAAGGAGGAACACACATTCTGTGTGGCTGCTGAACCGCCTTAGAAATATCTAATTTCTTTCCCCTTTTGGCAGACATTGCTCAAACAAAAGCTGTGCAAACTGGCACAAAAAACAGCAATGAATAACCAGACAAACAGACCAACATAGAGCGCTTCGCTGAATGACAAAAGCTGAAGCCGGTTTGAAACGCACGTGCTTATATACTTCCTGGTCGCTGACGTCACCGCGCCGGTGACGTCACTCCCGTCGTTCTATTGGTTACAGACTGATTCAGAGGCGGGTTCGCCAATGGCATTCCCCAGAGCGTTGATGACGCAGTGTGGAGTTCCCGAAAGGGAACTAGAATTTAAAGCAAAAACAATCGCAGGACAAATAACAGAAGAACACTCCTTTTCTAACAGTGAATAGATGTAAATAAAACAAACGAATAATTAAATAGAACAACAGAGTACTTTAAGAAGCAGCTCAAAATTAATATTAACGAATAAGTGAATAGAAACTACAGAGTGCGTTTTAGAAGCAGCTCAAATTTAATATTAACCAATAAGTAAATAGAAACTACAGAGTGCGTTTTAGAAGCAGCTCAAATTTAATATTAACCAATAAGTAAATAGAAACTACAGAGTGCGTTTTAGAAGCAGCTCAAATTTAATATTAACCAATAAGTAAATAGAAACTACAGAGTGCGTTTTAGAAGCAGCTCAAATTTAATATTAACCAATAAGTAAATAGAAACTACAGAGTGCGTTTTAGAAGCAGCTCAAATTTAATATTAACCAATAAGTAAATAGAAACTACAGAGTGCTTAAGAGAACAGCGGCTTAAAATTAATACTTAGGAATAAGTAATTAAACAGAAACGACAAAGTGCTTTTAGCAGCAACTCTAAGTAACGACCGCCTAGTGAAATAGTATTAAAGTAGACACTTACGCACCGTCGTTCTTTCTCGTCTGAGGACTGAACTCACTTTCAAAATGCTGCTGCGAGACTCCCCATGGTACTAAGAAAAGGGAGCATATTACACCAGTTTTGGAAAGGCTCCACTGGCTTCCTGTGAAATATCGAATACAGTACAAGGTATCGTTGTTTGTTTATAAAGCTGTTCATGATATGGCCCCGGGATATATCAAGGACTTGGTGCTTATGAATTCTGGTAGATCACAAAGGTCTTTTAATTGTTTACTGCTCTTTGTTCCGAGAACTCGTCTTAAAACTAAAGGGGATAGAGCTTTTTCAGTCGTTGGCCCTAGACTGTGGAATGCGCTTCCCCCTGATATAAGATCTGCACCATCAGTTGATGTTTTTAAAATTCGTGTGAAAACGTATTTGTACTCTATGGCTTTTAATTCTTGATTCTGTCATTGCATGGTATGTGGCTTGTATGTTTGTTTTTTTGTTTTCTTTTAGATGTACAGTCCTTTGGTCTACGTTGTAGTAGAAAGGGCTATATAAATAAATAAGACTTGAGACTTGAGACTTAAGAGCAGGAGTGTTTTATAATGAATGCTGGTGTTTTCAATTACTCTAAAAACAGAATTTGTCATACAAAAAAATGACACTTGTTACACACAAACCATTGTCCTATGTAAATTGTACCATTGACATCTATTAAAAGTTTTTAAGATGTTTATGAATTAGATTGCATGTAAAACGTCTCGGGTTACGTATGTAACTGCGTCATCAACGCTATGGGGAACGCCATTGGCGAGCCTCTCTCTGAATGTAGTCTACCAACCAATCAGATGACGGCAGTGCGCGGTGACGTCATCGACCGGGAAGTATAAAGCACGTGCGTTTCAAGCCGGCTTCCAGGAATGAAGCGATGCGCAGCAGGAATGCGGGAATTATGGTCCATGACGCAGCGTCTCGTTCCCTCAGGGAACAACGGTTACATTCCTTCCGGGAACTCAGTGGTGTCATCAACGCTATGGGGAACGAGATGCCCACGCCCCCATAATTCCAAGTCCCTGCCTAGTGTCTGCTGGGACAAAGGTGGAAAGAGTTGTGCCTGGTGAATCTTGCCAGAACACAGAAAAAATCTCCGCCTGGGGAATTGCCAGGACGTGAGTGGTAATATACCTTTGACTGGAGAACCTCCAGAACATGAGGGAGAAATATACCTCGGCCCTCAGGCACATGAGGAGAAGGTAGTACTCCTTTGTCTGGGAACAACAAGAGGGACACAAGTAGTGCCTGGTGAACTTGCCAGGACACTGGAATGTCTCCACCCGGGGGAGATTGCCAAGACGCGAGTGGTAATAAACTAGTGGTGGGCTGTTATCGGCGTTAACGAGACTTTTATCGGGCGATAAAAAAAATATCGCCGTTAATCTATTCTCAAAATTGGGTTGGGAGCTGGGTCTAAACTACGCAAGCTATGGTGACTTTCACCTTGATAGTTTAACGCGGATGTATACCAAAGACTATAGAATATAGTCACGCGTTTATGTCTCCTCTGCCAAAACACAGACGGGATCACGTCGTCCTCCATTCATAAAAACCAAATCTACTATAGCGCGAAATGCCACGTAAATTCGTCGTTTTTTTGGATTCATAAATCAAATATGGTCTGTCACTTAATTCAAATCGCGATATGGACTAGTGTCTGTGAAAACTGAAATGCAAAAAGACCGTTTTAATATGAATCCGGTATGTTCCGTTTGCCTGGCTGTATGTATGAAATTCATACTATGAATGGTGGAGACGCGCTTTTACTACACGCATACTGAAACACACGTGACGCTCCCGGTAATTTCTGGCATTTGCATCTCACATGAACAGATAAACTCAATCTCCAAAACTGCTGTGAGTGTCACTTATACCGTTTCATTTGAGAAAACTCGCATCATGTCATACTGTATACACAGAAACTTCACGGCAACCTGTCAAAATAAAAGTACGGTGTAACATGTTTAGTCATTATTTGGGTAGCACACATATTCTGAATGCCTTCAGCAGAATTCAAATTAGCCATTTTAATCTAGATTAATCTAGATTAAAAAAATTAATCTATGCCCACCCCTATAATAAACCTTTGTCTGGAGAACCTCCATAACAAGAGGGAAAAATATACCTCGGCCCTCAGGCACACGAGGAGAGATATTATACCTCGGCCTGGAAAACAGCCAGGACACAAGAGAAAAATTGTATCTGTTACTCAAGAACAGAGGAGAATGGAGCGGCTCAGAAGGAAACATATGACAAAGGGGTTCCTACCCACTAACAAGCCACCGAGAGGGGGCGTGATAGGCCGATAGAGCCACCGCGGATACCTTCAAGGTGGAGTGTGCTAACCCTGCTGAAAATGAGATTGCAAGAACTCCAGTACTATACCAGTCGGGCAGTAAACTGAGTCTAATGGGTAATCACTACTTAAGCCATAAGGTTTCCTTGTGGCAGGAGCTCTGGATGAAGAAGGGTCTCAGCAACCTCGGTTGAGAGACCGGATCCTATGAGTTGTGCCCCCTCAGTGGGTCACACACTTTCCAGAACTCCCGGGAGCAGAGCGATCGGGGAAAAGCGTACAAACGAAGCCTCAGCCACGTCTGTACCATAGCGTCCATTCCTAGAGGAGCTGGAGGCACTAAGGAGAACCAGAGGGGACATTGCGACGTCTCTCGAGTCGCAAAGAGGTCCAACTGAGTCTGGCCGAATTCTCCGAAACTGCTTCACTACTTCCTGGTGAAGCATCGATTCCCCAGGCCTCGGGCCCCTGCCTCGACAGGACGTCTGCTCTCGAGGACCAACCCGCAGCACTGCAGATATCCTGGTTAGGGACACCTGCTAACAGAGCTTCAGAGGCAGCCAAGCCTCGAGTAAGGTGAGCCTTGACCTCCAAGGGTATTGGCAGGCCAGAGGGCTCATAAGCAGTAGAAATGGTATCCACGATCCATCTACTGACAGTGCTGTTTCGAAACAGGGTACCACCCCCCTCAGGGGGAGATACCAAACAGCAGTGCTCTGTTTTCCGCCACCTATGTGGACGTATGTGTCCAGTGCTCACACTGGACACATACAGTTATACTTCCTAGTCGGGCTCCACGAATGGAGGAATAAGTGCACCGCGAAGGAACCGCATGACCAAGGGGTTCTTACCCACTGACAGGCCACCGAGAGGGGCGTGGTAGGCCGATAAAGTCCCCACGTACACCTTCAGGGTAGAGTGGGCTAGCCCTGTGGAAAAGCGAGACTACAGAAACTCCAGTACTGTATCTATCGGGCAGTGAACTGGGTCTAATTGGTGGTGCTTGTTTCCATTTAAGGCCATAGTTTCCTTGTAGAGGGAGCTCTGGAATGAAGGATGGTCTCAGCAACCTCAGTTGAGAGACCAGCCTCTATAAGTTGTGCCCCCTCAGGGGCCACACCCATAGTTTCCAAATCTCGGGGCGGGGGTGAAAGATTGAGCCCCCGGTCTGCGAGAGGAGGTCCCACCTGACAGGAATCTCCCATGGAGAGCCATCGAGGAGGGCGATTATGTCCGAGAACCATACTCGGGCCGGCCAGTACGGGGCTACTAGTAGCAGCCGTACTCCATACCGGCGTAATCTTTCCAGAACTCCGGGGAGCAGAGCAATCGGGAAAAAAGTGTACAGACGAAGCCTCGGCCACGCCTGTACCATAGCGTCCAGTCCCAGAGGAGCTGGAGGCACTAAGGAGAACCAGAGTGGACATTGCGATATCTCTCGAGTCGCAAAGAGGTCCAACTGAGTCTGGCCAAATATTCTCCAACTTTGCTTCACTATTTCCTGGTGAAGCATCGATTCCCCGGGCATCAGCCCCTGCCTCGACAGGACGTCTGCTACCACAATGAGATGGACAGGGATATGAACAGCTCTGAGTGAGAGGAGTTTTCCCTTGCGTCCACAGGAGGATCCGGTACCCCAGCTTGTATAAGGGGCGTGAACGCAGACCCCCCTGACGATTGTCTCTATGTAATAAACACTGTAGTGCTGTCGGTGCGGACGAGCATGTGGTTTCTCAGGTCCGGGAGGAAATATCTCTAGGGCCTGAAATACGCCAGCATCTCTAGGCAACTCATGTGCCGCGAGAGATGGTAATCTCTCCACAGACCGCGGGCCGAGCGGCCACCGCTCCCCAGCCGGTGTGGGACGCATCTGTCCCTAGCGTGACGCAGCGACAAAGAGCTCCAACACCTGGCCCTGGGATAGAAACCAAGGTTTCTTCCACATGTCCAAGGCACGTAGGCATCGCCGCGTGACCTTGATCTTGCGGAATGGGTTCCCCCTCGGGGAAAACCCCTTGGTTTTAGACATCACTGTAACGGCCTCATAAACAGCAATCCAAGAGGCATCACATTGGAAGCGGGTGTTATTAAGCCTAACAGTACTTGAAACTGTTTTACAGTGAGTGACAACCCTAGCTTGGCCGCATTGGCTGTAGCGAGGACGACTCGAGCAGGTGACATATGTGCCTGCATCATGATCGAATCCCACATGACACCTGGATAAGTGATTCTCTGTAATGGAGAAAGCACACTTTTCTTGATGTTGGGTTCTCAACCACAGCTCTCTATTTTTGCAAACAAGAACAACACCTCGATGTTGAACCGCTAACCACTGCTAGGCCGAAAGGAAGAGCTCTGTCTCTGTAAGCTTTGCCCCTAAAAGCAACCCACAGAAACTTCCTTTGTTGAAGAAGGATGGAGACGTCTTTTTGATCTATCGTGATAAATCAGTCCTCGGACCTGATTTGAGACACGACGTAACTGACAGTTTGAACTTCAGTTTTTCTTACTGAGAGGTTCATCTGTCTGAGATCTAGAATGGGCGGCAGCCCCCCATCCTTCTTGGGAACAATGAAGTAACGGTTCTGTAGAACCCGGACTCTCTGTGTTGAGGAGGGACCACCTCGATGGCCTCCTTCCTCAGCAGGGAGTTTACTTCCTGTTCCATTACCAGAGCCTGCTTGGGGCCCACCTCGGTGGGAAACACCCCATTGAAGAGGGTTCTTAGATATAATAACCCTTCTTCACAGTACGCAGGACCCATGTAGATGTTTTCGGCAGTAGTGTCAACGCTGCCAGAAATTCTACTAAGGGTACCAGCCTCTCAAGACTGGCCTCTGATTTACCCTGAGCTTTCAGCTCGGTGCCCTGTAACGGTGAACCGGCAGGAAACACCTGAACAGAAGGGAAAGGAGATAGGGGGTTAGCTGTCTCAATTCCCAACAGACTT
Organism: Garra rufa; assembly: GCF_049309525.1. Classification (NCBI taxonomy): domain Eukaryota; kingdom Metazoa; phylum Chordata; class Actinopteri; order Cypriniformes; family Cyprinidae; genus Garra; species Garra rufa. The sequence goes on along the minus strand of NC_133364.1, from coordinate 35,850,446 downwards.
AGCTGCGACCGAGTGCAGAAGCCGTTCCGTCTTCTTATTCAATAACCAGACCCTGCTGTGGGCTTCCAGTAGTAAGAAACGCCCCATATGCAGGACCCATGTAGATATATTCAGCAGTAGTTTTTACGCTGCCCAAAGGTCTACTAAGGGAACCAGCCTCTCGAGACTGGTTTCTGGTGTTACTAGAGATATTGATTCGGTGCCCTGTAACAGCTCGCTGGCAAGAGACACCTGAATCAACACCTCTGAGGACCCCCGCGGGGGTGGCGAACTCTCTAGCTCCGCTACGTTTCCGGGTGGAACAACTAGAGAACAATGTTCGCGGGAGATTGCCGCGCCCTGTAACACTGGCAGGGTTAGCTGACAGATCTCCTGAGGGCCTTGAGGAAGAACGGGCACCATGAACTGTGGTGTACACATGCTCCTCCCCGAGAGGGGCTACCCTCATTGGCCCTGAGCCATAGCTGTCAGGGCCGCTTAGCCGAGGACCTCTTAGGCTGAAGCACAACCCTCAGATCTTTGAAGCCCCCGGCCAGGAGTGTTGCTAATCCCACCCTCTAGGTCTCACCGGAGGGATACGGGCTGCAACGCTCCTATTATGAGCCTCTTATGTAAGGAGCTGGTACATGGCTGGGGTGACATACTGCTCTCGTCCAGCAGCCCCGACACATGTACAATTTGCCCATCGAGCCTGAAGTTATCATTAGCTGGCTAGCGTCTGTTCGACCCGCAGCATCATCTTATAACCACTATGCTCGTCCAGCCCCCCCAATATTACCATAGTAAACTGAAGGGGGGGGGGGTGAACAAGCGGGCAGAAACTGGTTTTTCCCCACGATCTAGACAGTTCAGCGTGCAGATCGGGGAACAACAGAAGGCTCCGTTTTTGGAAGTGCTGACTGAGTCCGCAGAAAACAAAGTTTGCTTTTCTGTGGCTCATTTTCTTATTCAGCGGGCCAGTTAATGTTGAATTTAGCTACCACATTAGTCAGCATGTCCAACAGCTCCTCATACTGAGGCGATCCGGGGGGCAGTTGAATACTTTTGGCAACATTCTCCACATCAACCTCCTCGGAGGAAGACAGGAGAAACGTTGAGACCTTTTCCTGGTAGGAAGTAACCGCAGTGCGGGCTTCCTCATCCAGTAGGAGATCATCCGATCTGCTTGGTGAGGAAAGAGATAGGGGGTTACCCGTCTCCATACCCTCTAACAGATCGACTGCGAACTCCACGAGTGCAGCTGCCGCTCCGCCTTGGAACGCTGGTGAAGGCTCCTTCCTCGAAGAGAGCCTTCCGGGAACGGAGCACCCACAGTGGAAAATGTTTCACATGCTCCGCACCCAAGCAGACCACACACAGACAGTGTGTTTCCCCACCAACAATGAACGTTGGCAGGGAGGAACACGCTGTCTGTGAGGCTTAAAAAAAATTATTTTAAACTTCTTTCCCCCTAGGTTGGTTAACATATCCACTCAAATAAAAGTTGTGCAACTGGCACAGAAAAACAGTGGAAATGTAACAGACAGACACACACAGAATGCTTCGCTGAATGACAAAAGCTGAAGCCGGCTTGAAACGCACGTGCTTTATACTTCCCGGTCGATGACGTCACCTCCCGTCATCTGATTGGTTGGTAGACTACGTTCAGAGAGAGGCTCGCCAATGGCGTTCCCCATAGCGTTGATGACGCAGCCGAGTTCCCGGAAGGGAACTGACATCTTACAGACGTCTGCCAGACATTTGTACATTTGACTGTTTCAGCTGTAGGTGCGGGCAATTGAGGGAGCGGAACGTCAGTGATGCTCTCCATATCCGCAGCGGTACTGCAGGGGGTCCACTTGTGACACTGTCACACAGGACACATGTTTTAACCTGCTCGATATATTATGATTTTATGTATATTTGAGTTTTAATAGGTTTTCATGTTGTCTTAGCCATTTTATTCCTCTTAACCATTTTAATGTGTGTATGTCTTTAAATGAGTCTGGGTCTGCCTGTCATGTGATCAGTCACATGACAGGAATCAGGAACTAAACAGTATAAAGTTGGCAGACGTCACTTCCTGTTTGTCCTAGCACGCACCTTGAGTTGAAGCTCCGTCGAGTCAAATTAATATTTTCTATTTTTAAACCTAAAAACAATTCTATACACCATCATTTTTTGTTTTCCATAACATGTGAATATACCCGTCGTGTTGTACAACAAAAACAATCGGAACGCCTTGTTATCATTAGTTTTTATTTTTGCTTTCCCGAGTCTGCTACTAAGCTAGCTTATAACCCGTTTAGCTTTGCCAGCGTGGTCGCGGCTAATCTTGCATGCATCGTTTATTCTCTATTCACAAACACTTAAACTGTTTACTCACTGCTACTTGCTTTAATGGCGAATTTGTGTCTACCTTTGAGTGCAGGTGAAGACACGTTCGAGCTGCACTCTGTTCTGATGGAGCTGGAGGCAGTGGAGAAGCAGATCCAGGAGCTCCAGGCGAAACAGATTGAGCTGCGAATCCGAAAGGATTCACTCGAATCTGTCCGGGTAAGTGTACAGCTCAATCCTAACACTCCCATAACCTCTACTCCGTGTGATTCTCTGCACAGATCCGCCGCACCCAGGACGCGATCCTCCCAGATGTCGTTCACTCCGGCGCCGGGACACCACGGACCCTGGGTGCAGCAGCAGAGGAAAGCGCGAGCCAGACCCCGAGCCAGGACCTCTCCCCCTCCGCCGCCCCCGGTCTTCGAGATCTCCACCCGGAACCGCTTCGCTCCCCTCCGCGAGACGGAACGCGACGCTGTGATCGTCGGAGACTCCATTGTCCGGTACGTTCGTGCTAACTTAGCTAACGGTAAAGTGCACACTCGCTGTCTACCAGGTGCTCGCGTTCTTGATGTCTCTTCACAGATACCTGCCATCCTGAAGGACGATGTGAGCGTCGGCGCGATCGTCCTGCACGCGGGGGTGAACGACGTCAGGCGGCGGCAGACGGAGGTCCTGAAGAGGGATTTCAGGAGCCTGATCGAGACGGTACGCAGCACAGCGCCCGCGACGAGGATCATCGTGTCAGGACCGCTTCCCACGTATCGACGTGGACACGAAAGGTTCAGTAGACTTTTTGCTCTAAATGAATGGTTGTTGTCATGGTGTAAAGAACAGAAACTGCTCTTTGTTAATAATTGGAATCTTTTCTGGGAGCGCCCTAGGCTTTACCGCGCTGATGGCCTGCACCCCAGCAGAGTCGGAGCAGAACTCCTGTCGGACAACATCTCCAGGACACTGCGCTCCATTTGACTAGTAAGCAATTCTTCAAATAGTTGCGATGATGGCTTTTGTCATGCACATTTAAACGATAGTATTGGTGCTGTCCAACCTATAAAGACTGTGTCTGTTCCTCGAATTGTGAGGTCAAAACTAAAATTTAATGCAGGATCTAGAACAAATCTAATCGTTATTAGACCAAAAAAATGCACAATAAATGAACAAAATCAATTTTTAAAGCTTGGGCTCCTAAACATTAAATCACTCGCACCCAAAGCACTTACTGTAAATGAAATAATCACAGATAACAGTTTTGATGTACTCTGCTTGACTGAAACTTGGCTAAAACCAAATGATTATATTGGTCTGAATGAGTCTACTCCACCAAACTACTGTTATAAGCATGAACCCCGTCAGATCGGCCGTGGCGGTGGTGTAGCAACAATTTATAGTGATATTTTCAATGTTACCCAGAAAACAGGGTACAGGTTTAATTCATTTGAAGTACTTCTACTCAATGTTACTCTGTCAGATATGCAAAATAAATCTCTCCAATCTCTTGCTCTGGCTACTGTGTATAGACCTCCAGGGCCGTATACAGATTTCCTAAAAGAATTCACAGATTTCCTTTCGGACCTATTGGTTAATTTTGATAAAGCATTAATTGTTGGAGATTTTAACATCCATGTTGATAATACAAATGATGCGTTAGGACTTGCGTTTAATGACCTGTTAAACTCTTTTGGAGTCAAACAAAACGTCACTGGGCCCACTCATCGTTTTAATCATACACTAGATCTAATTATATCGCACGGACTTGATCTTACTGATATAGATATCGTACCTCAAAGCGATGATGTTACCGATCATTTCCTCGTATCGTGCATGCTGCGTATCACTGATGTTAACTATATAGCTCCGCGCTATCGTCTGGGCAGAACTATTGTTCCTGCTACCAAAGATAGATTCGCAAATAACCTGCCTGATTTATCTCAGCTGCTCTGTGCACCCATAAATAAACATGAACTAGACAAAATGACTAGTAACATAGGCACTATCTTCTCTAATACATTAGAAGCTGTTGCCCCAATCAAGCTAAAAAAGGTTAGAGAAAAACGTACTGCGCCATGGTACAACAGTAATACCCATTCTCTCAAAAAAGAAACTCGTAATCTTGAGCGTAAATGGAGAAAAACTAACTTAGAAGTTTTTAAAATTGCATGGAAAAACAGTATGTCCAGCTATAGACGGGCTTTAAAAGCTGCTAAAGCCGAGTATATCCACCAACTCATAGAAAAAAATCAAAACAATCCAAGGTTTTTATTTAGCATAGTGGCTAGATTAACAAATAACCGAACACCTCCTGACCTGAATATTCCTGCACAGTTTAACAGTAACGTCTTTATGAATTTCTTTACTGATAAAATAGACAACATTAGAAATACAATAACTAATATAGATACTACAGCAACTGATACTTCAACATTAGTCATTACACCGGAAGAAAAACTCCAGTGCTTTACAACTATAGAACAGAAAGAATTAAATAAACTTATCACCACATCTAAACCAACAACATGCCTATTAGATCCTGTACCCACTAAATTACTAAAAGAGTTGTTACCTGTAGCAGAAGTACCGCTTCTTAATATTGTTAACTCATCGTTATCTTTAGGCCATGTCCCAAAACCATTCAAACTAGCGGTTATTAAACCTCTAATTAAGAAACCACAGCTAGACCCTAGTGAACTGGCAAATTACAGACCCATTTCTAATCTTCCATTTATGTCTAAAATCCTAGAAAAAGTTGTGTCTGCTCAATTGTGCTCCTTCTTGCAAAATAATAATATCTTTGAAGAATTTCAGTCAGGTTTCAGGCCCTACCATAGCACAGAAACTGCACTTGTAAAAATCACAAACGACTTGCTACTTGCGTCAGATCAAGGCTGTGTCTCATTGCTAGTTTTACTTGATCTTAGTGCTGCGTTCGACACTATAGATCATGAAATACTCATAGATCGATTACAAAACTATACAGGTATTCAAGGGCAGGCTTTAGGATGGTTCAGATCATACCTGTCCGATCGCTACCACTTTGTTTATTTAAACGGGGAGTCATCGCAGCTAACACCAGTAAAGTATGGAGTGCCACAAGGATCTGTCCTAGGTCCTCTACTATTTTCAATTTACATGTTACCCCTCGGTAATATTATTAGGAAATATGGGATTAGTTTCCATTGTTATGCTGATGACACTCAACTATATATTTCAACAAGACCAGATGAAACTTCTAACTTAGCAAAGTTAACAGAGTGTGTTAAAAATGTGAAAGACTGGATGACCAATAATTTTCTACTGTTAAATTCAGATAAGACTGAGATATTACTTATTGGACCAAAAAACAGTACACAGAATCTCTTAAACTGCAACTTGCAACTAGACGGATGTACTGTTATTTCCTCTACAGTCAAAAATCTAGGTGTTATATTAGACAGCAACCTGTCTTTTGAAAATCATATTTCCTATGTTACAAAAACAGCATTCTTTCATCTTAGAAACATTGCTAAGCTACGGAACATGTTACCTGTTTCTGATGCAGAAAAGTTAGTTCATGCATTCATGACGTCTAGACTGGACTATTGTAATGCACTACTAGGTGGTTGTCCGGCTTCTTCAATAAATAAGCTACAGGTAGTCCAAAATGCAGCTGCTAGAGTCCTTACCAGGTCAAGAAAATATGATCATATTACCCCAATTTTACAGTCTCTACACTGGCTACCTATTAGGTTCCGTATCACTTACAAAATATTACTTCTTACCTATAAGGCCCTTAATTGTTTAGCTCCTGCATACCTAACTAGTCTCCTACTACGCTACAATCCCTCACGCTCCCTAAGGTCGCAAAACTCTGGACTTTTAGTAGTACCTAGGATAGCAAAGTCCACTAAAGGTGGGAGAGCCTTTTCTCATTTGGCTCCCAAACTCTGGAATAGCCTTCCTGATAACGTTCGGGGTTCAGACACACTTTCTATGTTTAAATCTAGATTAAAGACTCATCTCTTTAGCCAAGCATTCACATAATGTATCTCATAACGTTGAAATTTCAGTTACATCTGATCAAATGCACATTAATATTCCTCAGCTTGGGCTAAACCATCATTTTTGTTTGGTCGGAAGTTGGAACAGCAGCTACGCTAATTATTTCTCTGTTTCTCTGTTTCTCTGTCTTTGCGGTAACTAGGATTTACACAAGATTCAGCCCGGATTCAGATGAAGAGATGATGCCAACCCCTCAGAGGACCGCAGATGATGCCAGCCTTGAAACAACATACAGCACTACATAATTTTCCTACAAGTTTAATTACAGCACATAACCATTGCAATTAGTGTTCATCATCTGTTTAATTACACAGTTACTGATTTAATATTTATATCATATGTACATCGACTCAACATACAGTATTCACCACTAATAAGCTACTAAATATATTGTAGTAGCCTAAAACTTTTGTGCAGCTGCTCTGCAACAATCTGTATTGTAAAAAGCGCTATACAAATAAACTTGAATTGAATTGAATTGAATAAAGGAGGCAGCATTGCAAACAATCAGAGTCATTGACCAAACACTGGATTGTGGAGTTTCTTTTAAGGACTTACCATTCCAGCATCACTTCTATTGGACTACACTTCTTTGGATTGTATATACACCGGTGGACACTTTTTACTTGGAGCTTTCAACCAACTAGGATTCTTAAGGACTGTTTTAGGGTATGATTTGAATGGACAATCTGCTTTTAACAGCCTAAGTTATTCTGGTTTTACTGTGTTGTTTTAGTTCCTTGTGAATATTGTAAATACATTTATTTACTCACTTTACTTTTGTCGTTGTCTTATCTTTTTAAAACACTTACAGTATTTTACCTCACACAGCCTAATCTGACCCCTTTTAAATCTAAGTAACATCTACCAATAAGGCTTAATGTTGGATCATTAAAAACATCAAAGATAAAATATAAAAATGTCAAATTATTATAATTATTACATTAACAGTTTTACTAAAACCATTGCATCCATGTGCATTCACGTTGATTTAAAATACATCAAGTAGACTGAGCATGCTAAAAAAAGGAGCAAGCTAATTTGAAAACGCTATGCTACTATAAAATTTTACTCGGTAGAATGGATCTTTTTATAACATCTACACCCCGAGTAACGTTAAGTTACTCATCCGCCTCTTCAAAAACAGCTGGTGCAAGTCCAGATGTGGATGCTATAAACCCGCTGCAGAAGCCCCGGCCAAACGCAAAATGATGTTTGATTAAACAAGGTTCAGGAGGAGCACGATTAGATAATCAACCCATTCGGCACAGGTGCAACCTGTTTAACCAATCATTCAATCAGCGCATCCTCTATATATTACCAGCCGTCTTACCTCCATCCAGCGATAGTTTCTTGGCATTCGGTTTGGCGTTGGTCAAAATATTACAGTCAAAGACTAAACCTGTACCGGGGTTTTTGGATCATCCGTTGCAATCTGTCGGCCTTAGATTGACTTCGCCTCGCTCGACACCACTAGTACCGCACGAGACCCGGCTTTCGAGCGTCGCATCGACAAGCCTCAGACCAGCCTGGGTCGCGCCCTACTTCTCACCGCAGCAAACCCGACTCGCTTCCCGCTTTGGTTCAACTATTCACCGCTGCCTTTTCCGGCCGCAGCGCTTCATGTAGTCAGACCACCAGCTCTCGTAGCAGTCGCTAGCGAGAGACGGGCCGTGTTGTTAATTATTTTTAGGTAAGTTTAGTGGACGGTATACGGTGTATACCCACTATTTAAAACCCCTTTTGATGTGCATTATTCAGTAACGTTAGTGTTCCGCATTAGCCAAAATCATGACAGTCTACCACATCCAGTCATATGTGAATAAATGTAAATATTCGCTAAAGACAGTGATAATGCAGCCAGGACCGTGGCGCCGGCTTGCTATGAAATGTATTTGATGATTGCGCCTAATACGCCCGCTCCCTAGTCATTTGAATCACTACAAAAACAACACCTTACAAAGGAAACTAGTAAGATTTTTACGATCAAACGTTTCTTAAACCAGCGAACCCTTGTAAACATTTTAGTCCAAGGATCCAGTAATGCGTTCAAATAGAAAGTTAAAAACAATTCATAAATGAAGCGTATGGCCACTTCTCCAGGCATTACTACACCACTTGTTAAGCCGCTAAAGGCAGTCAGTTGTTGCTAAAAGCCGATAAACAATGCGATGCATAATTTGTTCATGTCATTTCGTAACCAGAACACAAATGAAATTATTAAACTTTTCTGTGCGTGATGTTTCAGTATTGTAGCTGGGTTTTTAAATTACACATTGTACTCCGAGATAAATAAGATAAAGATTATAGAAAATACGTTAAACTGTGTTCTTAAATTAACAATTTTGAAGTGGCAAACTAACAACTAAGGCGCATCATAAGGCAACCATTAATATTTTTGTTGAGTTCAACTATAGCAACCTACCGGTATTTAGACTTTTTCACACACACACAATCTCAAGGTAAAGTTTGTTCCGCTACAGGTCTGCACCTGTCGTATGCCCTCGTTTAAAATAATGCCTCTTACCTTTTCTGTTTTTCAAAGTGTTGTTATCAACAAAGACACGTTTTACTAGTTTGTAATATATATGTTCATTCAGGCTGCTGACCGCTGACAAAATAATATGCTCAATAGCGCCAGCTGGTTTCTGTTTTCAAACTCTGGTCAATTTGAGCGTGTTTTCTCAATTTACTCCGTTAAATTATTACAGCATTTATATCCAAATGCACATTTTTCCAAAGAATAAATTATACTTCTCCTGTCGATGCATAAATTTAAGAAATAAGCTTAACAAATTGTATTATGATTTTGTCATGTTTATTCCTGGGCGCATTATTCAACGTACATTCACACTGTCACGTTAATAATGCGAAGGAGAGCTCGTACTATACACAATATTTTAATAATAATAATAATAATAATAATAAAAAAAAATAAAATAAAAAAAAAGTCATAACGCACAGCCAGCACAAATAGACAGAACGGTAAATAATGTACTTGATTATAAGCACCCATGTTCAGAATTAATAGACACAGTATCTATGATGACCCAAAGCCGACAACGTTTTAGAAGAAATGTTTGCTCTTTGAAGAAGTAAAACATCGGTATGTATCATAGCACCACAAACCACTCCCCTTTCCCGTGACCCAAAGCTAAAACAGCGAAAACAAACATAAGGCTGCCTCCGCAAGCTGTAAAGGCTGCACAGACTCTCCAGCATTTTCTTCCGCACATCTCAAGCTTCAGTGACCTACAGCTACAGCAGCCGAAACAAAAGCGAAGTTGCTTCCGCTTGCAACAAGCCTTAACATCTCAGTGTTTTCCTCCCGTTACTTCTAATCCCTTTTCCTTTTCAGTGGCCTACAGCTCCCATTGCAGACGCTAGTGCGAGGCCGCTTTCACTTGCTGTGCAGGCTACACAGGCTCTTCAAGATGTCTCAAACCGTACTCGCTTCCCAATGAAGGAGGCATGAGGCTGTCTGTGTTTGCAACTTAGGCCCACACATCTCAGATTTTTCCTCCTGTTACTAATAACCTCTTTCTTTTCAGTGGCATCCAGCTCCCATAGCAGACACTAGCCCTATTTAAGTATGAGGCTACCTCCCTGACAATTGCGGCACATGCTCCTCTCCCTCACAGCTTTCTACTTCATTCAAAATAATGTTGTCTTTCTCCAGGTCAAGTTCTGGCTCTTAAGCATCAGGATGAAGCAGGTCATCAGCAAGCCTAGGCCGCGCCCCAGACTCGGCCACTCCTCACACTGCACGCTATCATGGCTTTTTCTCCTATATTTCCCATGCCTTTCCTTCTATCTCCTGCAGCAGACGCTAGAGTGAAGCTGCCTCCGCTGGCCGCTCAAGACCTCTTACTCTTACCCTCCTGCTGCTCCTTTTCCCTATCAGTAACCAGGGGCTAATCCATGCGTGAGGCTGCCTCCACAAACTGTTATGGCACCGCCCTATCTTCATTCTGATCCTTCTTTTCAATCTAAACCTTGGTACACTTTATTCACAGCAGTCCCACTACTTACTCCACTGAATGCTGTCGCTCTGGAACCACCCCCTGGGCCTAATATCATCAAGTTCCAGATTCTTGCAAAAATTCAGAGCACTGGATCTGGAGGCGGGCCAATCGCCAACCCCAGTACCTCACTATTCGCAACTCATATTCCCATAACTCATCCCTTGAAACCGCTCCTTGACACGTCACTCGACTTTATCCTCCAAGCAATTTCTTTGGCTTGGAGATTTTCGGAAACCACAATAACGTCTAAATTCAACGGCATCAGATTTACCCATTCTAGATAACGAAATTATCGCTTCTTCGATTAAACAAAGACAAACCAAGAAGAAAAGGCTACTACATTGACATTTAACCTCCTTTCTCTAATTTAACTTTATCACACCCCTTTTATTACTTTCAATTTGGGGACGCGCAAGCTAAATCTGCACTGTATCCTCAATTTGTCGTCGACTCAAACCACCCCGTTGTATGTTAAATTTAATCATTGTCACCACCAGCCGTCAAATTCAATTTCTTATTTAGCATCGGACGGGGCTCCCCCTTCCGGTGCAGCAGGGCCGCGGCTCCCTTCGGTCACGGCGTGAGCCCTCCGTCTGTCATTCGGGTTACGCTGCCTACTCGACGGCGGATGTGCTCTCCCTGCCGGTGCAGCAGAGTCGTGGCTCCCTTCGGTCGCAGTGGGAACCCCTCATCCGACGCTCGTCGCCTCGCAAGGGGGTCTCTCCCTTCCGGTGCAGCAGAGCCGCAGCTCCCTTCGGAAGAAGTGAGAGTCCCTCCATCAATCGCCTATTTTATTGCCTATCCAGCATCGGACGGGGCTCCCCCTTCCGGTGCAGCAGGGCCGCGGCTCCCTTCGGTCACGGCGTGAGCCCTCCGTCTGTCATTCGGGTTACGCTGCCTACTCGACGGCGGATGTGCTCTCCCTGCCGGTGCAGCAGAGTCGCGGCTCCCTTCGGTTGCAGTGGGAGCCCTCCATCCGACGTGCCTCGCAAGGGGGACTCGCTCTTCCGGTGCAGCAGAGCCGCAGCTCCCTTCGGAAGAGGGTCCCTCCATCAATCGCCTTATCTTTATCGCCTATTCAGCATCGGACTGGGCTCCCCCTTCCGGTGCAGCAGAGCCGCGGCTCCCTTCGGTCGCAGCGTGAGCCCTCCATCCGACGCTCCCCTCAAGGGGGACTCTCCCTTCCGGTGCAGCAGAGCCGCAGCTCCCTTCGAAAACAGTGAGAGTCCCTTCATCAATCGCCTATTTTATTGCCTATCCAGCGTCGGACAGGGCTCTCTCTCTTCCGGTGCAGCAGGGCCGCGGCTCCCTTCGGTCGCAGCGGGAGCCCTCCATCCGACGCTCCCCTCAAGGGGGACTCTCCCTTCCGGTGCAGCAGAGCCGCAGCTCCCTTCGGAAGCAGTGAGAGTCCCTTCATCAATCGCCGATTTTATTGCCTATCCAGCGTCGGACGGGGCTCTTCCGGTGCAGCAGGGCCGCGGCTCCCTTCGGTCGCAGTGTGAGCCCTCCGTCTGTCACACGTTACGCTGCGTACTCGATGGCGGACGGGCTCTCCCTCCCGGTGCAGCAGAGTCGCGGCCCCCTTCGGTTGCAGTAGGAGCCCTCCATCCGACGCGCCAACCCCCGCCTCGCAAGGGGGACTCTTCCTTCCGGTGCAGCAGAGCCGCAGCTCCCTTCGGAAGCAGAAGGGGTCCCTCCATCAATCGCTTTATTTTTACACATTCAGCATCGGAATGGGCTCCCCCTCCCGGTGCAGCAGGGCCGCGGCTCCCTTCGGTCGCAGTGTGGGGCCTTCCGTCTGTCACACGAGTTACGCTGCGTACTCGGCAGCGGACAGACTCTCCCTCCCGGTGCAGCAGAGTCGCGGCTCCCTTCGGTAGCGTGGGGGCCCTCCATCCGACGCACCTCGCAAGGGGGACTCTCCCTTCCGGTGCAGCAGAGCCGCAGCTCCCTTCGGAAGCAGTGAGGGTCCCTCCACCAATCGTCTTTATTCATAAATAAAAAAAAAAATAAATAAATAAATAAAAAAATAAATAAATAAATAAATAAAAATAAATAAATAAATAAAACAAAACCCGCCTCGCAAGGGGGACTCTCCCTTCCGGTGCAGCAGAGCCGCAGCTCCCTTCGGAAGCAGCGAGGGTCCCTCCATCAATCGCCTCATCTTATTGCCTATTCAGCATCGGACTGGGCTCCCTCTTCCGGTGCAGCAGAGTCACGGCTCCCTTCGGTCACAGTGGGAGCCCTCCATCCGAGGCACCTCGCAAGGGAGACCCTCCCTTCCGGTGCAGCAGAGCCGAAGCTCCCTTCGGAAGCAGTGAGGGTCCCTCCACCAATCGCCTCATATTTTGCCCATTTCAGGGTCGGACTAGGCCCCCTCCTTCCGGTGCAGCAGAGTCGTGGCTCCCTTCGGTCGCAGTGTGAGCCCCCTATCCGTCGCTCGAGTTACGCTGCGTGCTCGACGGCGGGTGGGCTTTCCCTCCCGGTGCAGCAGAGTCGCGGCTCCCTTCGGTCGCAGCTAGGGGGCCACATCCGACCATCGAATCGTTTATATATTAAAAAAAAAAAAAAAAAAAAAAAAAAATTGGCACTCTCCTCCTTTTCCTTACATAAATTTAGTTCTACGCATATTTTGGGGGGGCTACCTAAATTTCTTGCTTTGTGGCAGCTGTCCTATGCATAAAAGCTTCTTTGGGGAGTTCTCTGGTTCCGGCCTGTATTCCGGCCCGGAACCCTTCCCCCGGACAGCACGCCAAAATATGCTTAATGCTCGCTCAAGCATATTAGATGTAAGGGCGAACTCGTGAAATGATGTTTGATTAAACAAGGTTCAGGAGGAGCACGATTAGATAATCAACCCATTCGGCACAGGTGCAACCTGTTTAACCAATCATTCAATCAGCGCATCCTCTATATATTACCAGCCGTCTTACCTCCATCCAGCGATAGTTTCTTGGCATCCCTCCTCCACCCCTACTCCCCACTTCTAATCTGTTTCGATCCTACACTAGCAGGGGGAGTTCTCTGGTTCCGGCCTGTATTCCGGCCCGGAACCCTTCCCCCGGACAGCACGCCAAAATATGATTAATGCTCGCTCAAGCAGATTAGATGTAAGGGCGAACTCGTGAAACAAAAATAAGTCCAGAAAGTACTCAGATACAAATCTAAAGCTTGGATTTACTTATAAGGACATGGGCATTGTTGTGAGTTATTTGTTCAGCCGTACTGTCAAACGAAAGCATGAAATCATTGAAGCTGCAATATCGATATTCCCCAGAAAAAAAACAGCCTTTGTGTAACTCGTCAGTCATCTCATTAAAGACCTCTTAAAGTTAAAACCGGGGCGTCCCTAGACCGCTTTTACTGGGGCACGTTCCCCTATTAAAAATATGCTGTGCCCCAGTAAAATCTCAAATTTTAGTTATAATTTACTTTGATAATCCTGAAATAAAGACATTAAACTATATGCAACAACTGAATTAACACTTCTAAAGCAACCCAGTTTAACCGAAGACCACAAGCAGATATCCATGCGCACACACGTCTGTGTATTTAACTGCAACGCGCACGTCACGCAGTCTTTCACGCAGAAGTGCATGTAGTTGAGGTAGGCTATGAAAAATGACGAAACCAGTGGTCAAATGCGGCCTGGTATGCACCTGTACGCACTTTTAGCAGCACTGTGCCCTGCATTATTTGCCTTAAAATGGTGAGGATCCTTATTTAAGCATCTTCATACTTCACATATGTTCATAAAGCATTAATGTATACATAAGTGCTTGTTGCAGTGTAGGAATAGTTGGTTACACAAGTTAGTATAGTTAATTGTGTTGTAAATGCAACTGTCCCTAAAAAAGAAAAGTGATATGAGTTATGGGGGTCCTGTGGCCAAGTAGAGCTTTAGATCTAGCAATGCTGGTTAAAACTGATTGTCAGGTACTGTAATTGAACTCCTGACAGTGATATTAACATGTAAAGTTCTATTAAACTTTAAGCTGAAGGTTATGTAAATGTATAATTATCTTCCTGAGAGTAATATTTAATTTAAAGTTCTATTGAAATTAAGGCTGAAGTTCATGTAAATGTTTAATTGTCCACCTGACTAAAATTAAACGTAAAGTTCTGTTAATTAAAGGTGACATTCTTGTAATTGTATAATAGTCCCCCTGAATGTATAATGAAAGTGCATGAAACTTTAAATAATTAAGACAACTGTGAACAACTTAATAAATTGTAGACAATGAGGCACGTACAACAACAACAAGTTCTGTCTTAAAATGATATAACTAGCATAATATGATTAATATCAGAGGCTATGTTTCACACATTTTATATCAGGGGGTCCCTGCCCCATGTCTCTATCATCATAGGGGTCCTTGACCAGAAAAACGTTGAAGACCCCTGCCCTAGTCAATTTCAAATGTAAAAACATTCAATCTACTACACTTTACCGCAGTGATGAAGTTTTAAATGTTTAAATTTAAGGTTATTTTCATTCAGATAGAGGTCAAGCTGTGGTGTTTCGATCTCCTTTTGGTCACAGTGAGTCACGTAATACGATTTCGCAGGTTAGTATTCACCAAGCTTGAACTTTCAAACGCAGCGAAATTCGCACTGGCTTGCGTTTCCGGTCTAACGCATTTGCATGCGTATGAATGGAAGTCAATGGAATGAAAAGTGCAGTGTGACCGAGCCTTAAGCCTCACGTGAAGAAGCGAATGTGTTGTTTTTTCGGTGCCCCTTGATACTGTGGTCGTGCTGGTAGTGGCACTCTGGTGATTGTCGTTTTTATATGTATTCTTTAGACATG
>NC_133364.1:35808444-35834757 GCF_049309525.1 Garra rufa | reverse complement strand
TTGGAGCTTTCAACCAACTAGGATTCTTAAGGACTGTTTTAGGGTATGATTTGAATGGACAATCTGCTTTTAACAGCCTAAGTTATTCTGGTTTTACTGTGTTGTTTTAGTTCCTTGTGAATATTGTAAATACATTTATTTACTCACTTTACTTTTGTCGTTGTCTTATCTTTTTAAAACACTTACAGTATTTTACCTCACACAGCCTAATCTGACCCCTTTTAAATCTAAGTAACATCTACCAATAAGGCTTAATGTTGGATCATTAAAAACATCAAAGATAAAATATAAAAATGTCAAATTATTATAATTATTACATTAACAGTTTTACTAAAACCATTGCATCCATGTGCATTCACGTTGATTTAAAATACATCAAGTAGACTGAGCATGCTAAAAAAAGGAGCAAGCTAATTTGAAAACGCTATGCTACTATAAAATTTTACTCGGTAGAATGGATCTTTTTATAACATCTACACCCCGAGTAACGTTAAGTTACTCATCCGCCTCTTCAAAAACAGCTGGTGCAAGTCCAGATGTGGATGCTATAAACCCGCTGCAGAAGCCCCGGCCAAACGCAAAATGATGTTTGATTAAACAAGGTTCAGGAGGAGCACGATTAGATAATCAACCCATTCGGCACAGGTGCAACCTGTTTAACCAATCATTCAATCAGCGCATCCTCTATATATTACCAGCCGTCTTACCTCCATCCAGCGATAGTTTCTTGGCATTCGGTTTGGCGTTGGTCAAAATATTACAGTCAAAGACTAAACCTGTACCGGGGTTTTTGGATCATCCGTTGCAATCTGTCGGCCTTAGATTGACTTCGCCTCGCTCGACACCACTAGTACCGCACGAGACCCGGCTTTCGAGCGTCGCATCGACAAGCCTCAGACCAGCCTGGGTCGCGCCCTACTTCTCACCGCAGCAAACCCGACTCGCTTCCCGCTTTGGTTCAACTATTCACCGCTGCCTTTTCCGGCCGCAGCGCTTCATGTAGTCAGACCACCAGCTCTCGTAGCAGTCGCTAGCGAGAGACGGGCCGTGTTGTTAATTATTTTTAGGTAAGTTTAGTGGACGGTATACGGCGTATACCCACTATTTAAAACCCCTTTTGATGTGCATTATTCAGTAACGTTAGTGTTCCGCATTAGCCAAAATCATGACAGTCTACCACATCCAGTCATATGTGAATAAATGTAAATATTCGCTAAAGACAGTGATAATGCAGCCAGGACCGTGGCGCCGGCTTGCTATGAAATGTATTTGATGATTGCGCCTAATACGCCCGCTCCCTAGTCATTTGAATCACTACAAAAACAACACCTTACAAAGGAAACTAGTAAGATTTTTACGATCAAACGTTTCTTAAACCAGCGAACCCTTGTAAACATTTTAGTCCAAGGATCCAGTAATGCGTTCAAATAGAAAGTTAAAAACAATTCATAAATGAAGCGTATGGCCACTTCTCCAGGCATTACTACACCACTTGTTAAGCCGCTAAAGGCAGTCAGTTGTTGCTAAAAGCCGATAAACAATGCGATGCATAATTTGTTCATGTCATTTCGTAACCAGAACACAAATGAAATTATTAAACTTTTCTGTGCGTGATGTTTCAGTATTGTAGCTGGGTTTTTAAATTACACATTGTACTCCGAGATAAATAAGATAAAGATTATAGAAAATACGTTAAACTGTGTTCTTAAATTAACAATTTTGAAGTGGCAAACTAACAACTAAGGCGCATCATAAGGCAACCATTAATATTTTTGTTGAGTTCAACTATAGCAACCTACCGGTATTTAGACTTTTTCACACACACACAATCTCAAGGTAAAGTTTGTTCCGCTACAGGTCTGCACCTGTCGTATGCCCTCGTTTAAAATAATGCCTCTTACCTTTTCTGTTTTTCAAAGTGTTGTTATCAACAAAGACACGTTTTACTAGTTTGTAATATATATGTTCATTCAGGCTGCTGACCGCTGACAAAATAATATGCTCAATAGCGCCAGCTGGTTTCTGTTTTCAAACTCTGGTCAATTTGAGCGTGTTTTCTCAATTTACTCCGTTAAATTATTACAGCATTTATATCCAAATGCACATTTTTCCAAAGAATAAATTATACTTCTCCTGTCGATGCATAAATTTAAGAAATAAGCTTAACAAATTGTATTATGATTTTGTCATGTTTATTCCTGGGCGCATTATTCAACGTACATTCACACTGTCACGTTAATAATGCGAAGGAGAGCTCGTACTATACACAATATTTTAATAATAATAATAATAATAATAATAAAAAAAAATAAAATAAAAAAAAAGTCATAACGCACAGCCAGCACAAATAGACAGAACGGTAAATAATGTACTTGATTATAAGCACCCATGTTCAGAATTAATAGACACAGTATCTATGATGACCCAAAGCCGACAACGTTTTAGAAGAAATGTTTGCTCTTTGAAGAAGTAAAACATCGGTATGTATCATAGCACCACAAACCACTCCCCTTTCCCGTGACCCAAAGCTAAAACAGCGAAAACAAACATAAGGCTGCCTCCGCAAGCTGTAAAGGCTGCACAGACTCTCCAGCATTTTCTTCCGCACATCTCAAGCTTCAGTGACCTACAGCTACAGCAGCCGAAACAAAAGCGAAGTTGCTTCCGCTTGCAACAAGCCTTAACATCTCAGTGTTTTCCTCCCGTTACTTCTAATCCCTTTTCCTTTTCAGTGGCCTACAGCTCCCATTGCAGACGCTAGTGCGAGGCCGCTTTCACTTGCTGTGCAGGCTACACAGGCTCTTCAAGATGTCTCAAACCGTACTCGCTTCCCAATGAAGGAGGCATGAGGCTGTCTGTGTTTGCAACTTAGGCCCACACATCTCAGATTTTTCCTCCTGTTACTAATAACCTCTTTCTTTTCAGTGGCATCCAGCTCCCATAGCAGACACTAGCCCTATTTAAGTATGAGGCTACCTCCCTGACAATTGCGGCCCATGCTCCTCTCCCTCACAGCTTTCTACTTCATTCAAAATAATGTTGTCTTTCTCCAGGTCAAGTTCTGGCTCTTAAGCATCAGGATGAAGCAGGTCATCAGCAAGCCTAGGCCGCGCCCCAGACTCGGCCACTCCTCACACTGCACGCTATCATGGCTTTTTCTCCTATATTTCCCATGCCTTTCCTTCTATCTCCTGCAGCAGACGCTAGAGTGAAGCTGCCTCCGCTGGCCGCTCAAGACCTCTTACTCTTACCCTCCTGCTGCTCCTTTTCCCTATCAGTAACCAGGGGCTAATCCATGCGTGAGGCTGCCTCCACAAACTGTTATGGCACCGCCCTATCTTCATTCTGATCCTTCTTTTCAATCTAAACCTTGGTACACTTTATTCACAGCAGTCCCACTACTTACTCCACTGAATGCTGTCGCTCTGGAACCACCCCCTGGGCCTAATATCATCAAGTTCCAGATTCTTGCAAAAATTCAGAGCACTGGATCTGGAGGCGGGCCAATCGCCAACCCCAGTACCTCACTATTCGCAACTCATATTCCCATAACTCATCCCTTGAAACCGCTCCTTGACACGTCACTCGACTTTATCCTCCAAGCAATTTCTTTGGCTTGGAGATTTTCGGAAACCACAATAACGTCTAAATTCAACGGCATCAGATTTACCCATTCTAGATAACGAAATTATCGCTTCTTCGATTAAACAAAGACAAACCAAGAAGAAAAGGCTACTACATTGACATTTAACCTCCTTTCTCTAATTTAACTTTATCACACCCCTTTTATTACTTTCAATTTGGGGACGCGCAAGCTAAATCTGCACTGTATCCTCAATTTGTCGTCGACTCAAACCACCCCGTTGTATGTTAAATTTAATCATTGTCACCACCAGCCGTCAAATTCAATTTCTTATTTAGCATCGGACGGGGCTCCCCCTTCCGGTGCAGCAGGGCCGCGGCTCCCTTCGGTCACGGCGTGAGCCCTCCGTCTGTCATTCGGGTTACGCTGCCTACTCGACGGCGGATGTGCTCTCCCTGCCGGTGCAGCAGAGTCGTGGCTCCCTTCGGTCGCAGTGGGAACCCCTCATCCGACGCTCGTCGCCTCGCAAGGGGGTCTCTCCCTTCCGGTGCAGCAGAGCCGCAGCTCCCTTCGGAAGAAGTGAGAGTCCCTCCATCAATCGCCTATTTTATTGCCTATCCAGCATCGGACGGGGCTCCCCCTTCCGGTGCAGCAGGGCCGCGGCTCCCTTCGGTCACGGCGTGAGCCCTCCGTCTGTCATTCGGGTTACGCTGCCTACTCGACGGCGGATGTGCTCTCCCTGCCGGTGCAGCAGAGTCGCGGCTCCCTTCGGTTGCAGTGGGAGCCCTCCATCCGACGTGCCTCGCAAGGGGGACTCGCTCTTCCGGTGCAGCAGAGCCGCAGCTCCCTTCGGAAGAGGGTCCCTCCATCAATCGCCTTATCTTTATCGCCTATTCAGCATCGGACTGGGCTCCCCCTTCCGGTGCAGCAGAGCCGCGGCTCCCTTCGGTCGCAGCGTGAGCCCTCCATCCGACGCTCCCCTCAAGGGGGACTCTCCCTTCCGGTGCAGCAGAGCCGCAGCTCCCTTCGGAAGCAGTGAGAGTCCCTTCATCAATCGCCGATTTTATTGCCTATCCAGCGTCGGACGGGGCTCTTCCGGTGCAGCAGGGCCGCGGCTCCCTTCGGTCGCAGTGTGAGCCCTCCGTCTGTCACACGTTACGCTGCGTACTCGATGGCGGACGGGCTCTCCCTCCCGGTGCAGCAGAGTCGCGGCCCCCTTCGGTTGCAGTAGGAGCCCTCCATCCGACGCGCCAACCCCCGCCTCGCAAGGGGGACTCTTCCTTCCGGTGCAGCAGAGCCGCAGCTCCCTTCGGAAGCAGAAGGGGTCCCTCCATCAATCGCTTTATTTTTACACATTCAGCATCGGAATGGGCTCCCCCTCCCGGTGCAGCAGGGCCGCGGCTCCCTTCGGTCGCAGTGTGGGGCCTTCCGTCTGTCACACGAGTTACGCTGCGTACTCGGCAGCGGACAGACTCTCCCTCCCGGTGCAGCAGAGTCGCGGCTCCCTTCGGTAGCGTGGGGGCCCTCCATCCGACGCACCTCGCAAGGGGGACTCTCCCTTCCGGTGCAGCAGAGCCGCAGCTCCCTTCGGAAGCAGTGAGGGTCCCTCCACCAATCGTCTTTATTCATAAATAAAAATAAAAAAAAATAAATAAATAAAAAAAAAAAATAAATAAATAAATAAAAATAAATAAATAAATAAAACAAAACCCGCCTCGCAAGGGGGACTCTCCCTTCCGGTGCAGCAGAGCCGCAGCTCCCTTCGGAAGCAGCGAGGGTCCCTCCATCCGAGGCACCTCGCAAGGGAGACCCTCCCTTCCGGTGCAGCAGAGCCGAAGCTCCCTTCGGAAGCAGTGAGGGTCCCTCCACCAATCGCCTCATATTTTGCCCATTTCAGGGTCGGACTAGGCCCCCTCCTTCCGGTGCAGCAGAGCCGCAGCTCCCTTCGGAAGCAGTGAGGGTCCCTCCACCAATCGTCTTTATTCATAAATAAAAATAAAAAAAAATAAATAAATAAAAAAAATAAATAAATAAATAAATAAAAATAAATAAATAAATAAAACAAAACCCGCCTCGCAAGGGGGACTCCCTCTTCCGGTGCAGCAGAGTCACGGCTCCCTTCGGTCACAGTGGGAGCCCTCCATCCGAGGCACCTCGCAAGGGAGACCCTCCCTTCCGGTGCAGCAGAGCCGAAGCTCCCTTCGGAAGCAGTGAGGGTCCCTCCACCAATCGCCTCATATTTTGCCCATTTCAGGGTCGGACTAGGCCCCCTCCTTCCGGTGCAGCAGAGTCGTGGCTCCCTTCGGTCGCAGTGTGAGCCCCCTATCCGTCGCTCGAGTTACGCTGCGTGCTCGACGGCGGGTGGGCTTTCCCTCCCGGTGCAGCAGAGTCGCGGCTCCCTTCGGTCGCAGCTAGGGGGCCACATCCGACCATCGAATCGTTTATATATTAAAAAAAAAAAAAAAAAAAAAAAAAAATTGGCACTCTCCTCCTTTTCCTTACATAAATTTAGTTCTACGCATATTTTGGGGGGGCTACCTAAATTTCTTGCTTTGTGGCAGCTGTCCTATGCATAAAAGCTTCTTTGGGGAGTTCTCTGGTTCCGGCCTGTATTCCGGCCCGGAACCCTTCCCCCGGACAGCACGCCAAAATATGCTTAATGCTCGCTCAAGCATATTAGATGTAAGGGCGAACTCGTGAAATGATGTTTGATTAAACAAGGTTCAGGAGGAGCACGATTAGATAATCAACCCATTCGGCACAGGTGCAACCTGTTTAACCAATCATTCAATCAGCGCATCCTCTATATATTACCAGCCGTCTTACCTCCATCCAGCGATAGTTTCTTGGCATCCCTCCTCCACCCCTACTCCCCACTTCTAATCTGTTTCGATCCTACACTAGCAGGGGGAGTTCTCTGGTTCCGGCCTGTATTCCGGCCCGGAACCCTTCCCCCGGACAGCACGCCAAAATATGATTAATGCTCGCTCAAGCAGATTAGATGTAAGGGCGAACTCGTGAAACAAAAATAAGTCCAGAAAGTACTCAGATACAAATCTAAAGCTTGGATTTACTTATAAGGACATGGGCATTGTTGTGAGTTATTTGTTCAGCCGTACTGTCAAACGAAAGCATGAAATCATTGAAGCTGCAATATCGATATTCCCCAGAAAAAAAACAGCCTTTGTGTAACTCGTCAGTCATCTCATTAAAGACCTCTTAAAGTTAAAACCGGGGCGTCCCTAGACCGCTTTTACTGGGGCACGTTCCCCTATTAAAAATATGCTGTGCCCCAGTAAAATCTCAAATTTTAGTTATAATTTACTTTGATAATCCTGAAATAAAGACATTAAACTATATGCAACAACTGAATTAACACTTCTAAAGCAACCCAGTTTAACCGAAGACCACAAGCAGATATCCATGCGCACACACGTCTGTGTATTTAACTGCAACGCGCACGTCACGCAGTCTTTCACGCAGAAGTGCATGTAGTTGAGGTAGGCTATGAAAAATGACGAAACCAGTGGTCAAATGCGGCCTGGTATGCACCTGTACGCACTTTTAGCAGCACTGTGCCCTGCATTATTTGCCTTAAAATGGTGAGGATCCTTATTTAAGCATCTTCATACTTCACATATGTTCATAAAGCATTAATGTATACATAAGTGCTTGTTGCAGTGTAGGAATAGTTGGTTACACAAGTTAGTATAGTTAATTGTGTTGTAAATGCAACTGTCCCTAAAAAAGAAAAGTGATATGAGTTATGGGGGTCCTGTGGCCAAGTAGAGCTTTAGATCTAGCAATGCTGGTTAAAACTGATTGTCAGGTACTGTAATTGAACTCCTGACAGTGATATTAACATGTAAAGTTCTATTAAACTTTAAGCTGAAGGTTATGTAAATGTATAATTATCTTCCTGAGAGTAATATTTAATTTAAAGTTCTATTGAAATTAAGGCTGAAGTTCATGTAAATGTTTAATTGTCCACCTGACTAAAATTAAACGTAAAGTTCTGTTAATTAAAGGTGACATTCTTGTAATTGTATAATAGTCCCCCTGAATGTATAATGAAAGTGCATGAAACTTTAAATAATTAAGACAACTGTGAACAACTTAATAAATTGTAGACAATGAGGCACGTACAACAACAACAAGTTCTGTCTTAAAATGATATAACTAGCATAATATGATTAATATCAGAGGCTATGTTTCACACATTTTATATCAGGGGGTCCCTGCCCCATGTCTCTATCATCATAGGGGTCCTTGACCAGAAAAACGTTGAAGACCCCTGCCCTAGTCAATTTCAAATGTAAAAACATTCAATCTACTACACTTTACCGCAGTGATGAAGTTTTAAATGTTTAAATTTAAGGTTATTTTCATTCAGATAGAGGTCAAGCTGTGGTGTTTCGATCTCCTTTTGGTCACAGTGAGTCACGTAATACGATTTCGCAGGTTAGTATTCACCAAGCTTGAACTTTCAAACGCAGCGAAATTCGCACTGGCTTGCGTTTCCGGTCTAACGCATTTGCATGCGTATGAATGGAAGTCAATGGAATGAAAAGTGCAGTGTGACCGAGCCTTAAGCCTCACGTGAAGAAGCGAATGTGTTGTTTTTTCGGTGCCCCTTGATACTGTGGTCGTGCTGGTAGTGGCACTCTGGTGATTGTCGTTTTTATATGTATTCTTTAGACATGAGTCAAGCTGATGGCGTTCCCCTAGTGCCCCCTAGAGGAAGTGATGTCTTGTTCCCTATCTCAGGGAACCATGGTTACATATGTAAGCTGAAACATTTTGTCATTCAGGGTGTGTCATGTTCAGGTGCCTCCTCTCACTCCATCCTGCCGTTTCACTTGTGCGCTGTCTGTCAGTTGCACGTGGTGTTTGTTTTGAGCTTGTCTTTGTCAATTTCACGTTGTGAGCAATCAGCGCATTACCGGCGCGATGCGCTCAATCAAGCCGCACCTGTCTCTTATTTATGCTGCCTATTTATGTCCTTTCTTTGTCTTCTGTCGGTGTGGGTATATCTGTTGTGTTTTTACGCTTTATGGCTGTGTTTAACTCTCTCTTGCCATTTTCACTCTGAACTGTGTCCAGGATCCTCAGGTGAGGCATTAATTATTCTTTTGTATTCTGGACTGTGATGCCGGATTGTGAGCGCCGGTATTGTGCCGAATTCTGACCCCTGCCAGATTACTACCCCCCTAGTATTGGTAGGTTTAGGGTTAGGTGTGGGGGAGGGGTTAGGATTAGGGGTGGGGTTAGGATTAGCCAATCAGGTAGCGCTTTTAACGAGAGAGGGTAATAATTTGGCAGGGGTCGAAAAAAGGCACAACACTGGTCATTCCACTCGTCTCTCTCTCTCTCGCTCTCTCTCTGTGGATGTGTGTGCTGGATTGCCACACGTTTCTTCTGTGCTTTGCTCTTTTTATGTTTTTGCGTTCTGAAGTTTCTAAATAAACTTTGACTTTTTGTTCTCTGCATTTGAGTCCTCCGCGCACTTTGTTGAAGGGGGTACTGATTTTGACCACAATAAAAAATATTGCTGTATAAATAACAATTTTGGCATCTTATTGATATTACAGATAAATTATGAATGTTTAACATTGACAAATGTGTTCAACTTCACAAGATGTGCTTAACTCCCTCTAACATTTTTGGACTGATTCATCTGTGTTTATTTTAGACACCCATGAACAGAGGGAGTCGCTACCCAGATAGCACACGCACGTCTGCAAGATGTCTGTTAAAGATCTCTTGATCTGGAAAGCATCTGCTGTGTACAAATGTCTAGCAGACGTCTAAAAGATTTCAGTTTTACACACGTTCTAATTTATTAACATCTTAAAGACATTTAATTTACGTCTATTTGACATCTGATAGGAAACGTCCAGTAGACGTATTGCAGATGAGCAAACTACGTCTTACAGATGTCAAATAGACGTCTCTGAGATGTACGTGTGCTATCAGGGTAGTCACTGTATTTAGCCAAAAAGCTTCCCTGATAGCACATCTCAGAGACATCTATTTTACATCTGTAAGACATAGTTTGCTCATCTGCAATAACTCTACTGGACGTTTCCTTTTAGAAGTTTTTTTTTTTCAGAAGGGAAGATATAAATTGGCAAAAGTACAACATGCAAACATGCATGTCACTTAAAAGAAACCCCACTCGTTTGGGTCGACAGATAATAAAAACGTAGTTTAGCAGGGGGGTCTCACTGCTTGTCTCACAGCAGATTTTAGACATAGTTGTGTTTTTGTTAAAAGTCAGAATATGACAAGGAGTCAGCTTCTCTCAATACAAAGTCTAGCATAGACCAGCAAAGGACCAGCATAAACCAGCTAAAACCAGCATACCAGCACCAAAACATACCTAGCCAGCATATGCTGTTTTTTTTCAGCAGGGAAATGCGCTCTGTCTCTGTGGTGTTTGTAACTTGAGCGTTCATAGATGCTCCATGTAAAACAAACTATTTGAGTTCGTCTTGTGAGAAGACACAATTTCTGTTCACTGTAAACCAAAGACTACAAGCATGTCTTAATTATCGGTAAGTCCAGTACGTCCTTCTCATTACTGCTATATTAATGTCATGAGATGTGTCTGATATATACTCCTAGATGAAATGAGGTTTATTTTAAATGTATGAATAGTTATAACGTTTATCATAAAATGTATATAGCCTATATACATTTTTGCAATCCATTATGATTTAGATTGAGCGCAGCTTTTTGTAAAGGAAATCTAGCATCCGTTTTCCACTGTTTTAACTGTTTTGACATTGCAAACTGGCGTTTCTTATCATATTATTTTAATGTAGGCTATTGTCTAGCACACTGGCTGACATTGTATTGGTTTAAGTTTTGGTTTTGTTTTACACTGAAAATTTACCACAGACAACGATCTACCATTTCTGACCTCAAAGGCGTAAATCTTCATTTCCTGTCTTTGCACCTGTCTTCCCTTTCCGCACTGTCTTTGCATGGGAGAGGTGGGTTTCTGTCAAGTTCTTATTAATCTAATGTCATCTTTACCTTTTAAATCACTTTAAACTTAGTTTTCCTGTTTAAATCATATCTGTAACTTTATTTTTCACGTATGTTCGTTATTTTCATGATTTCGTTTTAATTGAGGTTGTGGTTTAATTTTGATGTCTCATGGATGCATGTGCTAAATGCACTGCACTTTCCGTTAACAGAAAGAACAAAAAGGGTGAAAACACACTGCTTAAAAAAACATTCAGGTATGCCATTTTGTCACTTGTTGAATTGATTTTATTGTTTGAAAGTTGTATTACTTTTTTCTCTTCCCTTTCCACATGGGAGATAAGAACAAAAAGGGTGAAAAGCCACTGCTATCAGATAACAGATTAAAGAGTCGTCGAACCGGTTAAACATGCATTTCTACAATTAAAAGACTCATTAAAGCTTGATGTATAGAGTATATGACAATACATAAAAAAACACATATGCAAATTTTTTTTTTTTTTAAATGCAAAAAAGTGATTATCTGACTCTTTATTTCATCATTTCAGGTTTTACAGTGTTAATAACAAAGTAGTATATAATATAGCAAAAATAATTTATTTCTAAACCGATTAAAGTGCAAATGACACACCTTCCTGTTACGTGACAGGATGTAATTACGCAAGGTTTTTCCAGGAAGAAAAAAAAAGTATAACCTCAGTGCCATCCTAGTTGAGCTTTTTTTCTTCTTCAGTAGAACAGTAGGCCTAAAAAAACATTTTTAGTTGAAATCACAGTCACATATACAGTGCCACGTTTTACAGGATTCTTTGATTCTGTGAGGAGCTCTATTAAGTATAAGTGAGGAACCTGTCTACATGAGCTACAGCCTTTCTTTTCATCTCCTCATCTCTGATCTTCATGCTCATCCTAAACTCTACCTCTCTCTTGGTTTGTTCCACTTTTCTTCTCTCTTCAAACTTTCAGTTTCATCCAGCTATCTCCTGAGAAATATTACAGATTTGAGGCAACACGATTACATTAAAGAACCATCTAAATAAGTTCACTCTGACTAGAATTGTCAAAAAGTACCAGCTGTTTCCTGTATTATGAGCTGTTTCATAATCATATTGTTCACCTGTTTTGATTCACTATGGTTTTGCACAGGTACAGGTTTGAGATTCAGAAACCAGAATGTCCAGCACAGCCATACCCGTCAACCCACTTGTCATCCAGTATCAACCACCAACACAAACGACGGTGGCAAATGCTCCAGTGCCTGTTTATGTCCAACAGGGGGCAGGAGTTTCACCTCTTCAAGGACTTCAGGCATTTCTGAAAGGCCAACCGAAAGCCCTTGGGGTGAGAAATGTCTTATAAACCATTTTCTGCATGTGTATCTCTGTGGGATAAACACATAAACAAAGCATACACAATTTTTATTGAGGTATGTGACTTACTGCCTTGGTGAAAGTGTAGAAAGAAAACAGACTTGTCAGTCGAGTATTCTGTAACAATTAGTCTACTGGAGGAGAGTTGTAATGAACCCAAGTACAGTTTATTAAAATCCCATACAAACAAATACAAAAACAAAGACTTGACTTGAGTTGACTTTCAACAACAGCAGGGTTACAAACATTGAGTACATCACCAAAGCACAGAAAATATATTATATATATGATTATATCAGACATATGATTTTATATATATATATATATATATATATATATATATAAAATCATATGTCTGTTTGCTTTCATATTTCATGTGTTGAACAGTTGAAAAAGTTTCAATCGATTTTTTTAATACGGAAGATCTAGAGAGTGAACACGCTCTGACTCATATAACACTTGCGCACATAAAGAAAATGGACAATGTTCTTCTCCAGATCACAATTCAGTGGAGAATTAATAGAAAGTATATTAAGAACATGTGAGAATAACCATCTGTTCTCAGGTGCGATGATAACAAGTGCGCATCTCGTAATACTCCTCTTATTAAACAGCGTCACCTCTCTCGTCCTTTTGTGCAACAGCAGCTGCTACAGGCATGTGACGTAATGCTCAAATGTTATAGGACGGCCATGTTTTTGCTTTGCGCAAGTGAATTTATTGGATTTGTCGGAATGGTTGTTTAAAAAACAGAATTTTTTCTGGTCTATGTGGAAGCATCTGTAGGAATTTTATTTTATTCCAGTGCGTCATAGTGTGTGATATTTGTTTCGCTTTTTCGCACTCAGTGTACAATTTTCAGCCCAGGAATATGTAAGGGGAAAGGAACCACATGACAAAACTAAAACCACAACTATGACAAAATAGAAGTCATGAAAACAATTAACATGACAAAACCCAAAACCAGCATGTCATTGAGACATGGTAGCTCCACACTTGCAGAATTTTTCTGAAGGGATATTTTTCTAGTACAATCATAAGTCCAGCAGGAAATAAATGTATATTTTATATTTTATGTTGTTTCACTATATGAAAGACTCTTTTCATACCTTAGACTTTCTGCATTCTTTTTGTTCTTCACAGACGGTCCAGATAATGATTGGTTTGCTGACTCTCCTGTTTGGCATTGTGTCTACAGTGTATGGAGATTCCATCTTTGTCATTAGTGGTATTCCTTACTGGGGGTCTATCATCGTAAGAAACAATCACACAAATAGTCTTTTCTAAGACAATCTACCTATTCCAACCTATTCTAAATTTTTGTCTTTCTCTTCTCAGTACATTACCGCTGGCGCACTCTGCATTTCTGCAGAAAATAACATTAATTCCCCCTCCCGTTTGTGTCTGGTATGTACACAACAGCTATTACTTTAAAGGGTCCAAGCACTGTGCTGGACGTACAGAAATATAGTTCTGTTGTGTTTGTGCTGATTTTCTGTACTGGTTTATACCTATGTCTTTTTTTTTTTTTTTTACCCTAGAAGTACAGTATATGGGCATCAGTGACCATAATTCATAGTAGTGCTGGGCAACAATACTTAAGATAAATCGCATGCAAAAATATATTTTTTTGTGTACATGATATATGTGAGGCACTGGCAGCCATATTAGCCTGCAGCACAAGACCGGTTGCCCACTGAAGCAAAGCAGGGTTGAGACTGGTCAGTATCTGGATGGGAGACCTCCTGGGAGAAAAAGGTTGCTGCTGGAAGAAATGCTAGTGAGGCTAGATATAAGAGATGTGTTTTTAGCGGTTTCTTGAAGATGGCTAAGGACTCAGCTGCTCAGATTGAGTTGGGCAGGTCATTCCACCAGGAGGAAACAGTTACTGTAAAAGTCAGTAAAAGAGATTTTGTACCTGTTTAGGATGGCACAATAATGCGCCATTAACTTTCAGAACGTAAGCTTCAAGAGGGCATAAAAACCTGAAGTAATGAATTTATGCAAGCAGCTATTGGTAGCCAGTGCAAATTGATGAAGAGAGGTGTGACATGCTTGATCTTGCAGTCACATTCTGGATCAATTGTAAAGGTCTGATTGAACTGGCTGGAAAACCTGCCAAAAGAACTTTGAGAGCTTGAGCTTGAACAAGAGCTTGAACAATGAGTTGTTAAACATGTTACGAAAGAAACCGCTTGATCTTCTTGATAATGAATAAAGCAAATCTGCAGGACCGGGCAGTTCTAGCAATGTGCTCTGCCAAAGTCAGCAGATCATCAATCACAACTCCAAGGTTTCTAGCTGGTTTTGAAGGAGTTATGGTTGATGTGCCTAACTGGATGGTGGAATTGTGATGGGTTTAGTGGAACCACAAGCAGTTTTGTCATGTGATGACATGTAGACAGAGAACAGATGTGGTCCAAGAACTGAGCCCTGAAGTACTCCAGTAGTTAGATGTTGCGACTTGGATACTGTACCTCTCGAAGATACCTTAAAGGATCTATCTGAGAGGTAAGACTCAAACCACTGTAGTGCGGTTCCCTAGATGCCCTTTGCCAATTGGCTTGAGAGGACAGATCTGGTGGTTAATGGTGTCAAAGGCAGCGGACAGATCCAGCAAGATAGGTATAGAAGATTTGGAAGCCACTCTTGCCAGTCTTAGGGCTTCAACAACTGAGAGCAAGGCAGTCTCAGTTGAATGTCCACTTCTAAAACCAGACTGATTGCTGTCCAGGTGGTTGTTCTGTGTGAGAAAGGCTGAGACTTGGTTGAACACAGCTCGTTCAAGTGTTTTTGCAATGAAAGGAAACCGGTCTGTAGTTCTCTAATAGAGGTAGGTTAAGGCTGGGTTTCTTTAGTAGATGGGTTATACAAGCTTGTTTAAATGTAGAGGGAAAAACACCAGTGTGAAAGGATGTGTTAATGATTTGAGTGTGTGCAGGTACTACTGCAGGAGAAATGGCTTGAAGGAGATTAAATGGAATAACATCAAGTAGACAAGTAGTGGGATGATTAGAAAGGATGAGTTTGGAGACTTCAATTTTGTTACCAAAGAACATGCAAAGTCGTCAGCTTTCGTCAGCAGTTGATGGAGGAGGAGGAGGAGGACAAAGGAGGGAGCAAAATGTTTTAAAGAGCATGCAAGAGTTAGACAAATTGTTAAGTTGTGTAAGTATGTCCTTTTAGCAGTGGAGACATTAGCAGAGAAGGAAGAGAGGACTGAACGATACACAGTAGCATATACTTTTCTATCTACATTAACATGTTAACACAATGTTTCAACGTTTTCGCTAATTTATTAATCTGTTTTATGATTTGTTTTCTGCTTGTAGGTGAACGCTTCACTTGGAATGAACATTTTCAGTACTATAACCGCAGGCATCGCCATTATTTTACTTTCACTGGATTTGGCTATATGGTCATATTACTGCAGCGCTTATAACTGTTATTATTTAGAGACACAGTATGAGGTATGTCATCAACTTTCATAATTCACTAGGGATGCCCCGAAATTGCATTTTTGGTTTTTGGTCAAAATAGAAAAATGGTGGAAAATACAAGCCAAAATATTAACATTTGTTCAGTAATTACTGACAACAACGCTTTCAGTTTGCCAATAGATCTAAGATGATCAAAGCAATTCTTCACAACTGAGTTGGTTAGTCAAATTTATATCCCAAATGTTTTGCAAGTGTATGGTAATTCACAGATAAAGCACCCAAATGGTTATTAATCTGTATTATGGAAGCTTCAGTTATAGAGTCATATTAGCATTATGAAAAGGACAGTTATTTTTGTGGTTATCATTTCTGCATTTGTAAGAGTTTCCCTTTCAGGAACAAAATTATTCAATCACACAACATGATTTACCAAGGTTTGCACCAGATCAATTTAATGTGTTAATGTTAATTTTTCTTTCATACTCTCTACAAGGGAATCAGAGGTGTGTTGTTGGTATTCACCTTGGCTGAGTTTTTCATCTCCATCTGTCTGTCAGCATTTGCCTGTAAAGTCAACGGCTGCTGTTATCTTTCTCAGGTGAGTAATGAGTCAAATCAGGGGTTTCTGAACTTCTCTACTTAACATTGTGTTTCATATTTGTCAGATATTTATCATTTATCATGATATTTTAACACCTTTTCTTGTAGAACTCAGTTCTTACACATCCCTAAATATTTTTCCAAAGGTGCAGTTTGTCCAGCAGGTTTTACCACCACAGTCCTCTGATTGCAGGCCCATTCATTTCCAGGATCTTAACAGCGCAGAGGTAAGAGAAACTTGTAACCCCAGATTAGTTGGACTTTGAGTAAAATGGTAAAGAATAAAACAAATTTTTGAATTTAGTGTTGAGAGCCTTTGTATTGGAAGTGTGGTTGCAATGATTCTTACATAATTATCAATAAATAAGCAAT
The DNA here is from genome assembly GCF_049309525.1 of Garra rufa. Taxonomy (NCBI): domain Eukaryota; kingdom Metazoa; phylum Chordata; class Actinopteri; order Cypriniformes; family Cyprinidae; genus Garra; species Garra rufa. The sequence continues at coordinate 35,818,399 of NC_133364.1, read as the reverse complement.
CAAGCAAGAAAGCTGATCACACAGTGCTTTGTTGTCTTGCAGATACCTTTGGCCAGCAGCTCTTCCATTCAACACCCGCCATTCAACGCTCCTCCACAATACAGCGAACCCAAATAAATATGAATACGTCCCTTATGAAACAAAATATATGGGAATGTATAAGAAAATATTTGATATACAGTATTAATCTCACTTTATTGTTTGCTTAGTTACACATTTCATATCTGAAAATATTTTGGATTGTATAAAAGAAAAGTGCACTGAAAACAAAAATTAAAGTTTTGTTAAAGCTTTGTCCCATTCCTTTGTATAAATTATTGAAATATTATGAACTCATGTTCAAAAAACATAATCAGATATAGATGCAAATGTACTGTAAAGCATGCAAACATCCAGTGCTCTCCATTGACTTTGTATTGCAGGAAGCTGACTCCTTGTCATTTTCTGAATTATAACAAAACAAAACAAAAAACAATGTCTAAAAGCTGCTTTGAGACAAGGTGTACAGTAAACAATCGAAAGAACACAAACTACATTTTTATAAGCTGTTGAGCAAGAAGTGCATCAGGTGTTATGGGAGGTGTTTTCGGTTCCGGTTGACCTCATTAATGCAGCCTAACAATCCTTTAACGGATTTGAACTATAGGAATGTGTTAATGTTTTATGTGTAGGCCAGGTTAAAGAGATGTCTTTAATCTAGATTTAAACTGACAGATTGTGGCTGCCTCCCGAACAGTGTTAGGTAGATTGTTCCAGAGTTTAGGCGCTAGATAAGAAAAGGATCTGCCGCCTGCAGTTGATTTTGATATTCTAGGTATTATCAAATTGCCAGAATTTTGAGAACGCAGCGGACGTGAGGGACTATAATGCGATAGGAGCTTGCTCAAGTACTGAGGAGCTAAACCATTGAGGGCTTTATAAGTAATTAGAAGGATTTTAAAATCTATACCATGTTTTATAGGGAGCCAATGCAGTGCTGACAGAAACGGGCTAATATGGTCATACTTTCTGGTTCATTTTGCTGCTGCATTTTGGACCAGCTGGAGTTTGTTTATTAAGCGTGCAGAACAACCACCCAAAAAAGCATTACAATAATCTACCCTTGAGGTCATGAACGCATGATTTAACGTTTCGGCATTTGACATTGATAGCATAGGTCGATATGTTTTTCAGATGGAAAAATGCAGTTTAGCAAACACTAGAAATTTGGCTTTCGAAGGAGAGATTGCTATCGAATAGCACACCTAGGTTCCTAACTGATGACTATGAATTTACAGAGCAGCCATCTAGTATTAGACTGTGTTTTAGGTTATTACTTGTGGAGGTTTTAGGTCCAATAATTAACACCTGTTTTTTCAGAATTTAACAGTAAGAAGTTACTCGCCATCCAGGTTTTAATATCAGCTATGCATTCTGTTAGTTTTCGTAAATTGGTATGTTTCGCAGGGCCGTGAAGAAATATAGAGCTGAGTATCATCAGCATAACAATGAAAGCTGACACCATGTTTCCTTATGATATCTCCAAAGGGTAACATGTAAAGCGTAAAATGTAATGGCCCTAGTACTGAGCCTTGAGGTACTCCATACTGTACTTGCGATTTAAATGATACCTCTTCATTTATAACCACAAACTGATGACGGTCAGATAAGTACGATTTGAACCATGCCAGTGCACTACCATTAATGCCTACATAACTTTCAAGTCTATTTAAAAGAATCTTGTGGTCAATAGTATCAAACGCAGCACTAAGATCCAGTAGCACTAATAGAGAGATGCAACCACGATCGCTTGACAATAGCAGGTCATTTTTAACTCTAATAAGAGCAGTCTCAGTACTATGATATGGTCTAAAACCTGATTGGAAATCCTCACAGATAACATTTTTCTCTAAGAAGGAGGACTCTTTTAGTAGCTTAGATGGAAAAGGGTTTAACACGCATGTTGTAGGTTTAGATGATTTAACAAGTTTATACAATTCCTCCTCTCCTATAATAGAGAATGAATGGAATTGTTCCTCAGGAGATCTACAGCGATACTGTAGCGGGCGGCTGTATGGTTACAATTTTATCTCTAATAGTGTCTATCTTGGAGGTAAAGTACGTCATAAAGTCATTACTGCTGTGCTTTTGGGAAATGTCTAAACCTGTTGCTGCTATATTTTCCGTTAATTTAACCACGGTATTGAACAAATACCTAGGGTTATGTTTGTTTTCTTCTAAGAGAGACGAAAATTAATCTGATCTGGCAGTTTTTTGGCAAAAGTACAGCACGCAAACATGCCTAACATATATAACATTGGATTGCTATAGCAATGGATGAAAGCTCCATCATTAGTTGTATATTCAAACAGTCATCAGTTTGGATGAGAAGAAATTGGTCACTTAAAAGAAACACCAAAAGTCAATAATGTGAGCCATTTTCAGCAAGCAGGATGTCCTAATTTAAATAATGTTTACTTCAATACTATCAGCCACATGTGGGCCACATAAGGGCCATCAGCTCTTTACAGAAGAATACCATACGAGGTCCATTTATCAGCCGCATATGATTTCATGATTTGGCTCATTTTGGGGTGTCTTATGGCACTGTTTTAGTTCAGTTCTGGCTAAAAAAGATGTGGCTCAGGTTTGGGCCGGCGAACAAATACTTATATCTGAGCCACACTATAGCTGTTGATATGGGCCAAAGAAAATGTTTACTCTTTACTCTGAGTAACTAATCCCACTGGAGGAAACATTTATTGCCAACAGTACATTTATTGGTCCTTACCTTCTTTTTGTTGGAGAAATTATCCAACTGAACGGCCCAATGTGAAATATCCTGACATCTACAACCATTTGTGTCTTTAAACTTGTTTATTTTGAGTTGACAGCTTATAAAAACGTAGTTTTGTAGCTTTTAGCGTGTTAACTGTACACTTAGTCTCATAGCAGCTTTTAGACACTGTTCTGTTTTTGTCAGAAATGACAAGCAGGCAGCTTCCCGCAATACAAAAAAATGCTTTTCTTACCTAGATTTTTTTTTGTGTTGTCTTCCATTCACCTTCTTCAAGAGCGTCCCCGAATGCTCACTCTTAGACGTTGGGCTTAGTTGCCCTTTTGTCACTTTCTTTTCGTTTCTTTTTTGGTTTATTTTGTTGAGATTGTGTTTTCGTTGTTTTTTGCTTATAATTCAAATATTGCTTTGTTGGGATGCAGGGTTCCGATGCCATTTATTTAGTTTGTTATATTCATTGTCTTTGTTTAAAGCGTTAGCTAGTTAGGGTAGATAATCAGTATTTTCTTTTTCTTTTTTTGATGAGATTAGAAAGAGATTAGGGCTTTGTTTAAGACTGAAGTTTGCCCTGTTCAGTTTATTTCAATTTTCTCTATTGTAATAAACTACACTGTAAAAAAGTTTTCACCAGATTCAACTTAAAAACCTGAGTTCAGCAGCTGCCTTAAGTTTTTAAGTTAAATCAGCTTACTGACTTACAACTACTAGTCATTTGAACTTATTACAATAAAAATTATAATTTTAAGGCAGCTGCTAAACTTAAGTTTTTAAGTTGAAACTGGTGAAAACTTTTTACAGTGTACCGTAAACCAAGCCCACGTCTAAGAGTTGTTTCTGTTGCGATCTAGCCTGTTTACGCTGCACAAAAATCATTTTCTTACTTAGATTTTTTCTTGTTTCCAGCCAAAATATCTCAAAATTCTCAAAGTTTTCTAGACGAGTAATAATTATTTTCTTGTTTTCAGAAAAAAACAAGTCAAAACTAAGCATGTTTTTGCAAAGAACAAGCAAAATAACCTGCCTAACTAAATTTTTCTAAATTTCAAACTGAAAACATGATTATTTTTCTTACCCCATTGGTAGATTATTTTGCTTGTTTTAAGAAAAAACACACTTAATATTTATTTCTTTCTTAAATCAAGATTGATTTTCTAGACAAGTAAAACTCATTGTCATGTTTTCAGAAAAAAAGAAGATTTAATTAAGCAATTTTTTTGCTTGAAATGAGCAATATAATCTGCCAGTGGGGTAAGTAAACATTTTTTTATTTCAAACAGAAAACAAGATTAATTTTCTTACCCCATTGGCAGATTATTTTGCTCGTTTCAAGCAAAAACTCACTTAATATTTACTTGTTTCTTAAATCAAGAAGGATTGTCTAGTTTTCAGAAAAAAAGAAGTTAAAATTAAGCAAGCTTTTGCTTGAAACGAGCAAAATAATCTGCTAATGGGGTAAGGAAAAGAATCGTATTTCAAACAGACTAGATTGTTTTGTTTATAATCATTATAATATAATCATTATTTTGCTTGTTTCAAGCAAAAACTCACTTAATTTTAACTTCTTTTTTTCTGAAAACAAGACGATATTTTTTACTCTTCTAGAAAATCCTTGTTTGATTTATGAATTTTCTGATATTTTGGCTGGAAACGAGACGTCCAAGTAAGGAAAGCATTTTTTTGCAGTGCGCAAAAACGGAGAGAGTGGGCGTGGCCTAAATGCGCTCCGTCTCTATGGTATTTGTAATCGTTATAGATGCTCCACAAGGAAATCGAAACTAAGTTTGAGATCGTCGTGTGAGAAGGCAGACGCAATTTCTGAAAGCTGTAAACCAAAGACTGCAAGTTCTGTCTTATTTATCGGTAAGTCCAGTATGTCCTTCTCATACATGATACTGCCATATAAATGTCAGGAGATGTGTGTTTTTGATATGCTTATAGTGGTGTTTATTCGAGAAGTCAGGGACAATTTATATATAGCTAACGTTTACCATTATTTACATTTATGCGAATTATAATCCATGCTTAGAAGTGAGAATAGATGAAGTTTCTCTTCACAAACAATTATAATTTATTTAATATTTACGTTACATACAGTAAATGAAGTGAAAGCAAGAGGGCGCGGAATCAAGAAAGCTCAACAAGTCTGGACTCGAATGTAATGCTATATTCTCCTTATTTTCCCGATAGTTTGGGCGTGGCGTTTTGTAAAATAATAAATCCGCTTTCCGCTTTTTTAACTTCACAAAACAGCTCGATTTGCTCCTTGATATTGCAAACTGGCGTCTATTATCAAATTATTTTAATGTTTTGTCTAAGCACACTGGTTGCTAGCACAAACAATTTTATAGCTTACTGTTATTCTTCCCATTATCTCCCTACAGCCGCTAAAGAAACGCAAGTCACAAGATTATATTGGGTGTTGTTTGGCAATGAGAATTTACCACAGACAGCAATCAACAATTTCTGACCTCAAAAACCACTGGGTTGTGCAATTTACAGAACTGATACCTTCAAAACTTCTGTTTTGTGCTTAGTTTTTTTAATTTACCGCTTTATTGCCGAAGCTTTTATCGTGGTATCTTAAGTGTTGTGCGCTGTTAACACTGTAAAGCCTACTGTATCCTTTTTAATACATGCATTTCTAAAATGAAAAGACTTATTAAAGCCTTCTGTATCAAGTATATGACAACAAATAAAAAAAAAAACACATGCAAATCTTTTTCTTTTATATTTTGTCTAACAGCAAAAGAATATTATTTTTAGGTTTTAAAGTGGTTATCTGACTCTTTAATTATTTCAGGCTTTACAGTGTTAATAACAAAACTACTTGAAAAAGAAGTTATAGCCTACTTTTGAAGAATACAAAAATGTATCAAGTAAACACATTTTTCAAACGGATTAAAGTGCAAATGACACGCGTTACACGCAAGTTACACGACAGGATGCAATTGCGCAAGGTTTTCCCAGGCAGAAAAAAAGTATAACCTCAGTGCCATCCTAGTTGAGCTTTTTTTTTCTTTCAGTAGAGCTGAAGCCTGAAAAGACCTAAAAAATGTTTTTTGTTGAAATCCAAGTCACATATACAGGGCTAAGTTTTTTCAGAATTCTTTGATAAATAAGTTAAAAACAGCATTTATTCACAATAGAAATCAATTGTGAGTTGGGGGTCAATAATTTATTTATTTCCTCTCCTAGTGTCATTACTCAACTCTCGTAGATTCAGATGTTTATATTTATATAAAATGTCAGTCTATGTGGTATGCAGTGTTCATACATGCAATGCTGCATTTCCTTTGAGAAAACATCAATTATTAGAATTTTGAGTTCAGATTTTTCAGTAGAAATAAAGAATCTGTTGGTACGTAATTTAAAACTTAACGGATTAATATCATAATCACTGTTATAGAATTAATAATCACACCAGATACAGTGTTATGTTACATTAATATGTATTTTTTAGAAATTCGTTCAGACATTTTTCAGAGGGGTGAGGAGCTCTATTAAAATGAGGAGCCTGTCTTCTTGAGCTGCAGCCTTCTTTTTTCTTCTCCTCATCCCTGATCTTCATTCTCATCCTAAACTCTTCTTCTTTTCTTCTCAATCTCTTCCAACTTTCTCTGTTTCATCCAGCTCTCTCAAGTGGGTCAAAACCTCATTCTCTCCTAAGATAGATCAGTTCAGGTTAGAGGCAACACGATTACATTAAAGAAACATCTACATAAGTGTACACTGACTGGAAATGCTCAAAAAGTACCAGATTTTTCCTGTATTATGAGATGTTTCCTAATCTTATTGTTCACCTGTTTTGATTCACTGTGGTTTTGCACAGGTACAGGTTTGAGATTCAGAAACCAGAATGTCCCACACGGTCATACCAGTGAACTCTTCAACGCTCGTCATCCAGTTTCAACCACCAACACAAACGACTGGGACAAATGCTCCAGTACCTGTTTATATACAACAGGGGGCAGGAGTTTCGCCTCTTCAAGGACTTCAGGCATTTCTGAAAGGCCAGCCGAAAGCCCTTGGGGTGAGAAATGTCTTATAAACCATTTTCTGCATGTGTATCTCTTTGGGTTAAACACATTAACAAAGCATACACAATTTTTATTGAAGAATGTGACTTACTGCCTTGGCGAAAGTATAGAAAGAAACCAGACTTGTCAGTCGAGTATTCTGTAACAATTAGTCTACTGGAGACGAGTAATGAACCCGAGTACAGTTTACTAAAATCCTATACAAACAAATACAAACATACAGTACATGACCAAACCACAGAAAATATATCATATATATGCTGCTCATATAATTAGAATATCTTCAAAAATGTGATTTATTTCACTAATTCCATCCAAGAAGTGAAACTTGTATAATGTACAGATTCATTCCTCGCAGACTGATATATTTCAAGTGTTTATTTCTTTTAATTTTGATGATTATAACTTACCACTAATAAAAAAAAACAATTCAGTATCTCAGAAAATTAGAATATTGTGAAAAGGTTCAGTACTGAAGACACCTGGTGCCACACTCTAATCAGCTACTTAACTCAAAACACCTGCAAAGGCCTTTAAATGGTCTGTCAGTCTTGTTCTGTAGGCTACACAATCATGGGGAAGACTGCTGATGTGACAGTTGTCCAAAAGATGAACATTGACACCTTGCACAAGGAGGGCAAGACACAAAGGGTCATTGCAAAAGAGGCTGGCTGTTCACAGAGCTCTGTGTCCAAGCACATTACTAGAGAGGCAAAGGGAAGGAAAAGATGTTTAAAAAAAAAAGTGTACAAGCAAAAGGGATAACCGCACTCTGGAGAGAATTGTGAAACAAAACCCATTCAAAAATGTGGGGGAGATTGACGAAGAGTGGACTGCAGCTGGAGTCAGTGCTTCAAGAACCACTACACACAGACGTATGCAAGACATGGGTTTCAGCTGGCGCATTCCTTTTGTCAAGCCACTCTTGAACAACAGACAAGCGTCTCAAGACAAAAAGGACTGGACTGCTGCTGAGTGGTCCAAAGTTATGTTCTCTGATGAAAGTCAATTTTGCATTTCCTTTGGAAACCAGGGTCACAGAGTCTGGAGGAAGAGAGGAGAGGCACAGAATCCATGTTGCTTGAGGTCCAGTGTAAAGTTTCCACAGTCAGTGATGGTTTGGGGTGCCATGAAATCTGCTGATGTTGGTCCACTGTGTTTTCTGAGGTCCAAGGTCAAAGCAGCTGTATACCAGGATGTTTTAGAGCACTTCATGCTTCCTGCTGCTGACCAACTTTATGGAGATGCAGATTTCATTTTCCAACAGGACTTGGCACCTGCACACAGTGCCAAAGCTACCAGTACCTGGTTTAAGGACCATGGTATCCCTGTTCTTAATTGGCCAGCAAACTCACCTGACCTTAACCCCATAGAAAATCTATGGGGTATTGTGAAGAGGAAGATACGATATGCCAGACCCAACAATGCAGAAGAGCTGAAGGCCACTATCAGAGCAACCTGGGCTCTCATGACACCTGAGCACTGCCACATACTGATCGACTCCATGCCACGCCGCATTGCTGCAGTAATTCAGGCAAAAGGAGCCCCAACTAAGTATTGAGTGCTGTACATGCTCATACTTTTCATGTTCATACTTTTCAGTTGGCCAAGATTTCTAAAAATCCTGAATTTGGGGTTTTCATTAGTTGTCAGTTATAATCATCAAAATTAAAAGAAATAAACACTTGAAATATATCAGTCTGTGTGAAAAGAATGTAAACATTATACAAGTTTCACTTCTTGAATGGAATTAGTAAAAATAAATAAACTTTTTGAAGTTATTCTAATTATATGACCAGCTCCTGTAGATATCTGTTTGCTTTCACATTTCATGTGTAGAACAGTAGAAAAATGTTTCAATCGATTTTTTTAATATGGAAGATCTAGAGAGTGAACGCGCTCTGACTCATATAACACTTGCGCACAAAAGAAAATGGACAGTGTTCTTCTCCAGATCACATAATTCAGTGGAGAATTAATAGAAATTATATTAAGAACATGTGAGAATAACCATCTGTTCTCAGATGCGATGATAACAAGGGTGCATCCTCTTCTCTCACGGAATACTCCCCTTTTGTGTTTGTTTAAACTGGTTTTCGAAACCGCACTTGTCCTTTTTGGACAAATCTTATTGGAAAGCTGTGTTTTTTTATGTTTGTAAAGATTCGTTGGACTGGTTGTTAAAAAAACATTCGCTTTTCCGTGCTCAGTGTGCTCAAAATTTGCAGCCCAGTACTTCGTAAGGGCAAAGGAACCACATAACAAAACAGGGACCATGACTATGACAGAATAGAAGTTACATAACTACAGCTGCCATTAATCTATATTGTATATTGTTTAACCATATGAAAGACTCTCATCGTACTCACACTTTCTGCTTTATTTTTGTTCTTCACAGACGGTCCAGATAATGATCGGTGTGCTGACTCTCCTGTTTGGCATTGTGTCTTCAGTTTACGCACAGTCCATCTTTGTCTTTAGTGGTCTTCCTTACTGGGGATCTATCATCGTAAGAAACAATTATACTATTTGTCTTTTCTAATACAATCTACCTATTCCAACGCAAGTCTAAATTTTTGTCTTTCTCTTCTCAGTACATTTCCGCTGGCGCACTCTGTATTTCTGCAGAAAACAAGATTAATTCACCCTCCAGTTTGTGTCTGGTATGTACACAACAGTTATTACTTTTAAGGGTCCAAGCACCACACTGGAAGTACAGAAATAGTGTTCTGTTGTGTTTGGGCTGATTTTCTGTACTGGTTTATACCTACAGCGGGAAAAATAATATTTGACACATCAGCATTTTCATTAGTAAGGGGATTTCTAAGTGGGCTATTGACACAACATTTCCACCAGATGTAGCCATCAAGCCAAATATCGAATTCATACAAAGAAATCAGAACATGTGAGTATACAAGTTGAGTCATAATAAATAAAGTGAAATGAAACAGGGAGTAAGTATTGAACACATGAAGATAACAAGGTGCAAAAGGACATAGAAAGCCAGGAGATCACCTGAAATCTGTCAGTATTGAGAGAGAAACCCTGCCCCCTATCAGTACTAATTGAAGGCCTATAAAGGCTTCTCATTACCAGTGGTGGACGAAGTACACAAATCAAGTACTTGAGTAAAAGTACAGAT